>NW_020174917.1:1780066-1879354 GCF_003031525.2 Neophocaena asiaeorientalis asiaeorientalis | reverse complement strand
ATCGGCAGGCGGACTCTCAACCACCGCACCACCAGGGAAGCCCCTCTGATTCTTTTTATGTACCCAAGAAAAGAGTAGCAGGGCATGCTTCCATCTCAGGCTATGTATACTTAATTTATTTAAGAAAAATTCAATGATGGAATTAGCAGGTGTCAGTCTTTGACTTGCAAACAAATTATTCTTGGAATTCTTAAGGAGCTTAAGAATGTTCTTAGAATACTTAAGGAGCTTAAAGGTAATTTTAAAAACGTGTTTAAAAAATATTACCAGTCATCCTGTATATACAAACAAAATGGCCCTGAGCAGATGAATTAAACATTACATCTGTAATGTGCTTGATAAAGTTAAGATGCAGCTCTCCCTGCACCATCCAATTCAAATAATCGTGTTGTCCAATGCAAATATGATTTTCCAGTAACTGAAGTCACTCCTTTCCCTACACCTCTGTAACTGGAGGCATGCACGTCTATCTTACTTACTGAGGCTGCTTTCATAATTCCAGTGGGTTGGGTTCTAAGAAAAATTTTAAAACTGTTTTGCTCTCCACCAAGTTTTTTTTTGCCACAGTACTATAGCTTACAGCAACCTACATCTCACAAAGAGGAGAAAAAGATAGTTACCAAAACCTTTGCTTAATTCACCAGAAAATTTCAAATACTATTACTGCCCATCCCATACTCTCATTATTGTTGAATCATCTCCCACAGCCTTACATTATTGATCCTACTTGTTTTTCTCTTCTGAACACTAGTGCCTGTGGTTCTCTTTATTATCATTAATTTCTACTCTGAAGTTAAACTTCTAGAATTTATGTCCTCCAGTGTCCAACTATCCCACCTCCTCTGAAAACCAAGCATGAATACAAAGCATTCAAGCCATTGGATATGAGGAGAGGAGCCTGTGAATGAGACAAGCACTTATAGAAAGTAAATCAGACACGTTAAACTCACACTTGGCTGTAAAGAACAGCCTGAGTCTGATAGAAGGACTCCAGCCAAAACAGAAGGTTCTTGTAGTGAGACGGCTGATACGGTCAGGTTGGAAAAACCTCTCCACTCCTTCCCGTGGGCACCTGAATTCCACAGGCTTGCAAACGGCAAGAGTCACTGAGTAATGATTCCTTAGAGTTTTCTGTGTGCCAGTCGGAGGCCTTGCACATGGCATGTGGCTCAGGACATGATGATTTCAGTTCCTTGAGCAAACTCAGATAAAATAGGGGGGAAAATATTTCCCTGCTTATCCTGGACACTGTCCCATGAAAGCGAGGCAGTACAGTCAAGTAAAGTTTTCTAGGGAGTCTTAGTAAAATGTGACATTATTTCAGTGTAACCTGGCTGGTAGGAGGTGCAACGCCGCCAATGGCTTCACACACTACATATTTGCTGTGTACAAGCTAAGTGGCTATGAAGACACACTTCTCCTTATTCTTTGGATGAATCCAATGGAAAAATTGCATTTGGCCAATGGATCCCTTTTAAAGACCCTGTATCCCCACAGACTTTGATAGTAATTTACTTCTCCCTGGAAGCTACGAACACAGTGTGGACCCTGAGAAATTTCAGTAACTTTAGTTAAGATTAAGGCTAGATCTTAGAGGAGTTGGCTATATCTGGAGTAACTCCGCTGCAGAAAAAGGATTCTTGGGGCAATTCTTTGGCTTTGTATTTTGCCCTGCATGGCTTTGCCTAACCTAAAATCTTGCACAACTAACACAGTACCGACTGTGTACTCTCACTTCTGCCCATTGTAATGGGGAGTTTGACACAATTGTTGCAGTGTCAAAAAAGTGGCAATATTAGATGGAAGCTGACCTTCAGAATGAAATGTTCTCTGGGAAGATAAGGCTATCACTGATCAATCTCTAGAAATTTTTACTCAGGCCTTCATGACCCCCCTCTGATAGCAACTTGGATGAGATTCAGAGTATCTAGAGAATACCTTGAAATTATATGCCAAGTGATACCATAATATTCACAAAGGGGCGCATAACCCAAACCTGTTAAAATTTAGCATCTAGAATGGATCTTCTTATTTCATTTTTACCTTTTTTCATTTGGTTTTTCCCCTCACCAATTCTTTTCCAAGGATATGCTATTACTTCCCCCACTGCCATTGCTTCTCTCATTCAGTTCAGCCTACTCCCCAAAATGCTCGTTTTCCATCCATTCATTCACTCAACCATTCAACAAGTATTCGCTAGGGTGCAGGGCCTGTTCTGAGTGCTAGGGTAAGAATAGTGAAAAGAAAACAAGATCCATTGCCTCAAGAAGCTGTTGGTCTAGTGACGGGAGATGGTCAAAAACTAGAAAACAAGTAAATAAATAATTTCAGATAGTGATCATAACTAAAATAAATACTCTAATGGATCTCAGGTAGGTCTTTTAAGTACACAGAATGATAAATGGATTCTACGTATGTCTTTTAAGAGCTGACTTACAGTTTAGACATGGGGCATGGTGGAAAGACAGGTATCAAGGATTTTATCTTGAGCACTTAGAAGGATGGTAATACCATTTTCTGAAATGGAGCAAACGGCTTTGGAGGGTTAGAGGAAAGAGAGAGCCAACGATTCTCTTACCTTTGAGATGTTACCATAGGTGCTTAGGAGTGAAACGAGGGATAGAGTTCCAGTCTGGTGAGTCATCAGCCTACAGGTAGTCTTCAAGTCAGTGGGCCTGGGAACTACCAGCTGTGGAGAAGACCAAAGACAGAGAGTTTAGAGGGCAAATAGATTAAGACAAAGGGCCAACATACTTTCTTAAGACGTAAACTGCTACGCAGATTGCAAAAATAAGTGATTAATATGTGTCAGACATTTAAATACATACATTGCTGGCCTTGAGAAACTTGTTATTCAATAGTGGGAATAGAAATAAATGGATAATTTCTGTATAGCATGTTAAGTCTCTTTTTGTTGTTTGTTTTAGGGCATTGGTTGTCTCTTGTCCTCATATATTAATCTAATACATATGTATATATAACTGCCTTAGATGTAGGTATAGATACAGATAGATATAGCAGTTCTGATCATATCCTGCCTTCCATTTAGTCACAAATATGTATTAGAGTATAATCTATTCCAGGCGCTGTTCTAGGTTCTAGAAATATGATTGTGAAATTATGTGATTACCAGCATTATGTTTTAGTGGGAGAAATCGATATTTAACAAATAATCATAGAAATAATTGAAATGATAACTGTGCTAAGAGAGATAAAGGGTGAACACAAAGCTTGCCTAAAGGCTGAAGCTGACCTAGTCAGACTAAGAAGTACCATTTTAAGCCTAGGTTTGCAGGATGGCTGGTGGGAAGTCAGGAAGTCAGAGGTGAGAAGAGTAAGGAAGGGGAACAGCATATGCAAAGGCACGTAGCTGAGAAGGAACTTAAGAAACAGCATGACCAGAAAGCCACGAAGGAAGCAGGAAGACACTCCCCATCTCCATCACAAGACCCAAAAGAATACTGTGAGACTGCAAACAAAAAAGAATTCCGGGGATCAGTATCTGAGGAAATCAGAAACTGCTTGGAATTCCAGTGAATGGTTCCGGAAGTTGACCATAAATAGGAACCCATGTCTGGGGTAGTTCCTGGTGAACATTGGCTTTTAGAGGTGAGGATGGGGCCTGCCAGCTTTGGAGAGCAACACATTCAGTATCCCTTGTGTACTGCTCTCACAACATCGATCACTTCTTTTTAGAATAATTCCCATAACTAGGTTGAAAACTCACCTTTGAAACTTGTGCATACCTAAAATAATGCTTTGCTCCCATTAGACAATCAAATGATGAACTGTTTAATTCAAGTGAGCAGTTTTATGGTCACCTGGGGCAACAGTCCTAACTAAGAGTAACACAGTGGGCAATTCGTATTTGAGGTCTCATTTGGAGCAGACAAGTCCATAGAGACAAAAAGTAGATTGGTCTACTCCCTCGGGCTTTGGGAGGGGTGGGGGGGAAATGGGGAGTGACCGCCAATGGGTACCGGGTTTCATTTTGGGCTGATGAAAAATTTAGAAAATTGATTGTGGTGATGGTTGTAGCTCTGAATAGCACTGAACACTTTATATGGATAAATGGTGTGGTATGTGAATTATATCTCAATAAAGCTGCTTTAAAAAGGAATGGGAAAGGCCGGAGGATTTGCCAGGGGAATTTCTATGATGTATTGTTATTTTATATCTGAAGCTCTTAAAAAGCTTTGAGAGTCACTTAAGAATCACGGAGGGCCCAGAATCCTGAACCCTACCAGGTTCTCCTTTGAGCTGTTCTTCTTGAACCTTGTTACTTGCCCAGACAGGATATGTTACCAAAAAATTGAGAAGAATAAATGGTCTCAGTTCCCATTGCCTGAAAATCTTGGTTGGATACGTTACTGGGACGGTTAGAGCAGTGGTGTAACTTGAAATCGTTGGCGTGGGAAGGATGGAAGGGGCATGATGGAAGGTTCCATAGATGACCTCAGACTGCAGCCCTCCAAAAGGTGTATGTCAGTTGTGAATATGTGGTTATGAATTATTCAGGAAGGAGGTTCTTTGATCACAGTCTCAGAGAAATCTATTGCACCCCTTCCCAAAGAAAAAAGAGGTAAGCTTTAAAATTTTGAAATAGAAAATGCAGACTTTAAAAAAAATACCACTTCCTAATTTAAAACAATTTTGTTTCACTGGTTGGGAAAGGAGGAGTGGAGAGAGGACAGGAAGAGGAAAGAGAGAGAGAGAGAACACTAATTCCTGATTTCTGAAAGTAGGAAGCAGCATTTCCTAAGGTGTAATCTAAATTAGACTCAGTAGAGCAGGAAGGACTGATTGAATCTGCTTGTTCTCTCTTCCTGTAATCATTTTAGGAAAGGGTATGGTTTATAAGAATAAGCGTCAACTCTGATGAAACAAATGAGATGAATGAGAAAGCCATCCTTCATCTAAACACTGCGAATCAATGTTATCCCTCCTTACCCTCTCACTGAAGATGCCTGCCACATGAATGATTCATGGTGAGCCATCAACTCAGCACAGTCACTCTGCTAGAACACCAAGGGTCTGCTTACACATAATTACTCAGAACTGAGTAGGAGGAAATCCCTGTCTTGGATCATGGAAGATAATGGAATTCCAACTAAGGGTGCCCTTGGCAAAGTAGAAGGACTTTCCCTTGGACCTTTGAAATCCTTAATGAGTTGAATCATGTCAAGTAACAAAATAAACAAGGATGGGAAACATCAGTTGGGTTTGGTCCAAAGTCTAGCCTGCTTAAGGCTGGGCTTCCCCCATCACTGCTTAAACATAATACAGTTTTCTATCAGCCAAGCCTGTGGTTTCATTTCATTTTTTTTTTCTTAAATCAGATTTCAAAAGCCAGACACTAGCTGATGGTAATTAGTAGGCTGAATTAGTAGGTTGAAGTTTATTCTTACCATTCTTTCTTTCCAGGCATGCATAATTTTTGTGAAGAGAAAAGAAAATCCAATTATCCCCAAATCCAGCCAGTGTGGCTCATCTGCTCTTGTGTTAGATCTTTAGAAATGGTTCTTAACAATTGAAAGGAAGACATATGATATTTAAGAACAGTGTCTTGTAACCTCATTTATAATATTAAGGAAAAAAAGCTCAGTCTTGCGATCATTTCCATCCCTCTTCACAAAAATCTGACACAAGAAATATCGATTCTATAAAACGTGTGACATAGAGGCTTGTTCATACCGTAAGGAATTTACTGGTGATTTTATTTCTAGGTTCCCTATTACATTTTAAACGATTCCCTTAAAAATGCTTGACTTGAAATTTTCCAGGACCACTTACACAATGCAAACTAGAAACATCTGATATAATGTTGAAGGACTCAGATTTTTCACATCAGGGAAGGTAGGAATTTATACTCAACTTTGCAAAGGTTGGGTCTATGACAAAAGATTCACTAAATCAAATAATCTCACTAATGAAATTCCTTCTTGAAATGTTGGTTAATTTTGGAAACTTCACTGATCTTTGAGTTCCTGCAAAGAGTTTGGTACTACAAAAGTAAATATTAAATAAAATTTTGGTAATAAAATATACTCTTTATCATTTGGATTAATATTGTTTAGGTCATATTTTTCTTCTACCCATATTTATATCTAAGGAATAAATATGGCATGGAAGGCAAACCGTATCCAAGATGCTTTTTTTTTCTTTTACCATTTTTTGCTCAAGAAAATTTTCTTATTCCAAACAGTGAAAATTAAGAAAAGAAAACTAATTGAAAAAAATTCAAGTTTACATTTTTAAATGAGCCTGTACCGAACCCTTGTGACAAAACCATTAGTTCAAGGACAATCTGTGTATATAATTGATCTTCATCATCCACCTTGTTTCTCAGTAGATATATTGTTGGGTTCAAATAACTTCATGTCACAGACAAGCAGAAGGACAATCCCAAGATGGCAAGACCCTCTTTAGCTTCAGGGAATTTTTTTTTTTTTTTTACTAAATTTGTGGCAAGACATTGATTATGGACAGAATTTTACAGTCATAAAAGCTTTTTTCTTTTCTGGATAATAGTTTGATCATACTATGTTTCTACTCAAGGACTTCTAAAAGACTCTGTGGGAGGAGAAATAGGAATATGACACAACCTCTGCTTTTAGGAAATCACAGTTTAGGGTAGAATGTGGACATGTTAACATACGTGTCAAATAACACATTGTAGTAAGGGCATTCGAGATTTAATTAAGGAAGAGATTTATTTAAGGGAAAAACATAACCAGAAGAGATAATAGTTGATTGGAACCTTGAAGGATAGGTAGGAGTCTACCATAAGAATTTGAATTTTGTCTGGTAGGTTTATTAATGTATATTACAAGCCTTCAAACATAATTATTAAGTAAAGAGCTAAGAAGATGTGTGCTACTTTTCTCCCCCCTGACTAATTTGTCTTCCCTAGTTTTTTTTACAACAGTCTTATGAAGTTCCTAAGGCTACTAGTGCTTCACAAATAAAATACAGACCCGAACGAAGCTGATCCACTAAGCAGAAGATATGAAACTATATTCATTCTTCTGATTCTAAGGTCTTTGTTCTTTCTACTCTGCCTTTCTACTCCCTCACCCTTCTTTTGAACTTCCTGACCGTTCCTATCACAAGGTGAACTCAGAACAGATACCCGGCAACAATTACTTATTGATAAACAGAGGCATATAGTTTTGATGCTAAAAAATTCTTTTTATTGGAGTATAGTTGCTTTACACTGCTGTGTCAGTTTCTGCTGTACAGCAAAGTGAATCATCCATCCATAAATATATATCCCCTCTTTTTTGGATTTCCTTCCCATTTAGGTCACCACAGAGCACCGAGTAGAGTTCCCTGTGCTATACAGTAGGTTCTCATTAGTTATCTATTTTATACATATGATGCCAAATTTTTAAAAAATTAGTTAATTTATTTATGGCTGCGTTGGGTCTTTGTTGCTGCATGCAGGCTTTCTCTAGCTGCGGCGAGCGGGGGCTACTCTTTGCTGCGGTGCGCAGGCTTCTCATTGTGGTGGCCTCTCTTGCTGCGGAGCACAGGCACTAAGCACTCGGGCTTCAGTAGTTGTGGCTCGCGGGCTCTAGAGCGCAGGCTCAGTAGTTGTGGCGCATGGGCTTAGTTGCTCTGCAGATGTGGGATCTTCCTGGACCAAGGCTCAAACCCATGTCCCCTGCATTGACAGGCTGATTCTTAACCACTGTGCCATCAGGGAAGCCCTGATGCCAAAATTTTAATACAGATTTTCCAAACACTCCAACAGCCTCTAAACTGGGCCTGTAACCCTCTTAAATACTTCCTCAATCAGGGCTAAATGGCTTGCTTGTATGAAAACAGAAGCATGTAAACTTTAAGCAGCCAACAGTGCCCTTTGTTGAAGAATCTCGGCCTAAGCTCTTGTCAGAGGAACGTCAGAAGCTGGAAGGAGAGGAGAGTCCACAGCCCTGTAGGAACTTCTCAGATGTCACTTATCTCAATGACAAATACTCTCAGTGACTCTGTAAGTTTTCTCTGCAGCCCTAGCTCAGGGTGTGGGAACTTTTGGTTGCCCACGTGCTTACTTTCCAAGGCTCCAGGGTCAGAGCAGGGATTCTAATTTCCATGACTGCATTCATGCGTCTGTTGAATTACTCCTTCCCAGAAGGAACTGAACATTTTTGATTCATTGTTAGGGTTTCCCAGGTCTTTGTATTTCAGCACACACCTACGGGTAGTCGACTGGCAAGGAGTGGGGTGGTGACTGGGGAGAAATTCTCTGCCTTGAATTCTTGCTTCCCTTTCAAAGATATTCCTAGAACACTCCATTGACCCTTTGTGCTTGGGACGATGAAAGACATTCCTGGGTGGGCTGGTGTATTTTACACGATGTTCTCAGATGCTTTCCACGAATGACTCAGGCAAGTGTAAGCTGCATAGAATTCTGGTGCAGAGGAAGGGAGAGAGCGGTACTCTGCTCAACCACGAGTGTTCTGCTTCTGAGCAAGCTGAGTAACGCTGTGCTGAAGGTGACTCGTCCAAGAAGCCAGGGAGTAGGAGTCAGGCTCTCTGACTTTAAACGCCAACATAAATGGAACAAATACGGGCAGGTGATTTAACTGCTGGGGCTCATTTTCTAATCTGTGAAGCAAGAAAATGAATACCTATTTGCCCATTTGAAGTGATGGGAAAGGTTAGGTGCAAAACCAGGTTGACCGGTATTTGTTGACTGCTTGATGAAAGAAGAGTGGCTGAAAATACTTGCAGTCACTAGAAAAGATGCCTGAAGGAAAAAGAGATTGTTCAACCCGTGTTTAGTGTCTGGTACTAGGGATACGGTAGTACCATACTACACTATGGTAGTACCAGACACACAAAAATATGGCAAGATGGGCTCTTGCCCTCAAGGGCTCACATGGTAATTTAAGAGACAGACATTGAATAATTAACTGTGCATTTAATTATACAATTAATACTGTGATAAGTACCACAGAGAGGATTATGGTATTAATATATGAGAATAGAAGAAGACTTAGTCTAGTCTCAAGAAGGTTCTATATGGGAGCGACATTTAAGTTGAGTTATGAAAGATGAAATGTAAAGAGGGAAGTGGCAAAGATGTGGAAGATGCTTTTAGGAAGAAGAGGCACTGCATATGCAAAGGTTTATGAGGCAGGAAGGCACATGGCAGGAATGTGGAATTGAAAGCAGGCCTTTGGGGCAAGAATGAAAAGAACAAGGGATGGGAGAGTGGTACCAGATAAGGCTGAGAGCTAGGTGGGAACCAGTCCAAACAGGGCCTTGTGGGACAAGGTAAGGATTTGGAATGTTTATCTTTAGAAAAATGGGAAGCCTTTACAACCTACAGATCAGAGAAAACAATCGCAAACCATGTATTTGATAAAGGGTTCATTTCCAAATATATAAGGAACTCCTACAACTCAGGAGTAAAAAAATGAATAACCTAATTAAAAAATAGACTTGAACAGATCTTTCCCCAACAAAGACAAACACATAGCCAACAGGTATATGAAAAGCCGCTCAATGTCACTGATCATCAGGGAAATGAAAATCAATACCACAGTGAGATATTATTTCACATGTGTTAGCGTGACTATTATGAAAAAAAGAAAAAGACAAGTGCTGGTGAGGATGTGAAGAAACTGGAACACCTGTACTCTGTGGTGGGAATGCAAAACAGAGCAGCCTCTATGCAAAACAGAACTGAGGTTCCTCAAAAAATTAAAAGTAGAATTACCATATGATCCAGCAATCCCACTTCTGGACATTAATCCAAAAGAAATGAAATTAAGATCTCCAGGAGATATTAGCACTCTCACATTCATTGCAGCACTATTCACGGTAGTCAAGATGTAGAAACAACCTAAATGTCCAACTACAGATGAATGGATAAAGAAAATGTGGTATGTACATACAGTGGAATACTATTCAGCCTTATAAAAGAAGGAAGTCTTGTAATATGTGGCAACTTGGACAAATCTTGATGACATTATGCTAAGTGATATAAGCCGGTCACAGGACAAACATTGTATGATTCCACTTATATGAAGAATCTAAGACAGTCAAACATACAGGAGAGCAGAATGGTGGTTGCCAAGGGGTAGGGAGAGGAGAAAATGGGAAGTGGTCGTTCAATAGGTATAAAGCTCAGTTATGCAAGATGAGTAAAGCTTAGAGATCTACTGTACAGCATTGTGCCTGTAACTAACAATACCGTGTTGTACATTTAAAAAGCTGGTAAGAGAGTAAATCTCGTGTTAAATGTTCTTACCACTGTAAAATTTAAAAGAAAGAAAAAAAATAAAGAAAAATGGGAAGTCTTTAAAGGGTTTTAGTGAGAATGACATAATCAGATTTTTTTTTTATCACACTGAATTCATGCTGGAGAATGAATTACTGAGGTGTGAGCGCATGAAGGGAAGCCAGAAAGGATATTTTGAAAAAGAGACTTTCAGTTCCTTCCTGCTATGGAACAGGAATCCAGTGTCCCCATTCTGGTGACTTTTTTCAGGCTTGACCTCTTGAGTAGATTCTGAAATTTTTGTTCTCCTCTTTCACACCCATAAGACTTAATTTTCTTCTCTTCTATTCTTTCCAAACCTCTGTATGGTAAAGAAAATATGATTACTTCTTGATATGATCTTGATGGGAGATACACTAACCTTCCCAAGTAATGTAGCTGAATTCTAACAGTGCTGTTACTATCTTTCCTGCTCATCGCATATTTATTAAGCAAATATAACCTATAAAGAAAATTCAAGGATAGATAAATAGATGATAGATACATCGATCATATCAATTAATATGCTTTTAGCTGCAAGAAACAGAAATCCCACATAATAGGAAGGCTTAGGGCAGGGTAGCTCTAGGTTGGTTCATTTGAAGACTCATCGTTATTTTAGGGATCTGATTGTTTTTCTTTTTTTATTCTACTGTTCTCAAGCTCTCCTGATGGTGCAGAGCTAGATGTAGCACTATTACTAGCATACCCTATCATTCCAGGTCCAGAAAAAGGGTTCATCTCTTCCAGATGTATCTTTTTTTTTTTTTTTTTTTTTTTTTTTTTGGGGCGGGGCGCCCTCCCCTGTTTTGAACCCGCGTCCCCTGCATCGGCAGGCAGACTCTCAACCACTGCGCCACCAGGGAAGCCCTAAGTGTATCTTTTTGAGAGAAAAGAAATCTTCCTCAGAAGCCTCCTAGCTGACTTTATTTATGTCTTATACTAAGTCATTCACAGGGGAATGGGATTATTATGAATTTCAATTATTAACTAAATTATCTTAAACTTATTAAAATTCTCATCCTAGGACTGGAATTGAAGGCAGGTTTTCCTGAAGCAAGAGGTTTTCGTGGTCCCTCGGTACAATTAGGATCTCTTATTAAGGGAAAAGGGAAAATGGTTGCTGGTGTCTAGAAAATCAATAGTGACAGCCTCACGCATAAAAATTAAAGGTAAATCACAGAACAGTTGAGCAAATGAAGGATCTCAAAGTGTTGTCTTCAGAACTGCAACATTAGTAACACCCGTGAACTTGTTAGAAATGCAACTTCTCCAACCTATTCAGGGCCTGCTGAAGCAGAATGGATGGCCATGGGCCCAGCAGTCTGTGTTTTAAAAAGCTTACAAGGATGGGCTTCCCTGGTGGCTCAGTGGTTAAGAATCCACCTGCCAATGCAGTGGACGTGGGTTCGAGCCCTGGTCCAGGAAGATCCTACATGCCGTGGAGCAACTAAGCCCGTGTACCACAACTACTGAGCCTGTGCTCTAGAACCTGTGAGCCACAACTACTGAGACTGCATGCCACAACTACTGAAGCCCGTGTGCCTAGACCCCATGCTCTGCAGCAAGAGAAGCCACCGCAATGAGAAGCCTGCACACCACAATGAAGAGTAGCCCCCTCTCGCTGCAACTAGAGAAAGCCCATGCACAGCATGGAAGACTCAACGCAGCCAAAAATAAATTAATTAAATAAATAAATTTTTAAAAAGCTATAAAAAAAAAAAGCTTACAAGGGATGCACAGAAAAGTTTGAGAAGCACTGCTATAGAATTAGAGAACATGTTAGAAGGTTGTGTCACCCACAAACTGGCACTTGCCATCTACCTCTACAAGGTTTAAATTATGAGCCACTGCAACTGCTGACCTTCAACACCGCCTGAAAGGAGCTCAGGGTGGAGATCAGACATGGGGCACTCTGTGTTCTGGAAAAAACTGGCAGAACAGGTCTTCAGATAGCTATTTTCAGGAGCCGATTTTATGAACCCAATTCTTGCATCTCCTCATATCTAGAAAAGCACTAAAATCCTTCATGGTGACGACTGCTCCTTGTCACTAGCAGAAACCTTCTGCAAAAAATGTGTGTTTGATTGCATGTACTCCCCCTTCAGCGTTACATATATACTAACCTTCCCCCCTACTTCTTTGTAGCAGTTTCTCAGAGCTACCTGAAATGCCATCTCTCAGGCCATAGTCCTCATTTTGTCCCAAATAAAACTTAACTCACAACTCTCATATTGTGCATTTTTTTCAGTCGACGGTTGAATGACACCAAGCAAGGAGTTGAAAATATCAGGCAGGGGTGTGGGAGAGAGATCAGGCCTGGAAAATGTGACAGGCCAATGAAAACACAGGCCTTACTTCATACCTAGTAAAGGAGACATTTTGCAGGAAAGCCATTTCCCATCCTCTAAATCATATTACCTTTCTTATCTACTGGTTGAACCCATCCCGACTGCTGGAATAAGACAAATGGGTAAAGCTAAGAAAATATCCTGCAAAAACTATACGAGGAAAGTATAATAAATAATTCATTGGGAACAGTGCCCAGGCATAAAAGAATTTGAGTAAGTTTAGAATTTGGGAAATTGATCGTGATTTCTGGAACATAAATATGGAAATGAAGACACAGAATGGCTGGAAGACATGCTAATTTACAGATCCAGAATAACAATGATACGTCCTTCTTCTGGTCATTTCCAGAATGATGATCAATGGAGAACACTTGATACGGTTGCAAACAGCCAGCAAAAAAATCTATATAGAGATTTGTATTCTAAATGGGAAATACTTTTGTGAAACTGAAATGTGGGGAAGGGATAAAAGTTTTCTTGTATATTCTTTACTTCTAGGAGTACATGTGGAAGCTACACCTCTGCTCCAGACGTTGCTCAAAGGAACGTGGAAGCCTGGTTTGTAGCAGGTTGAAGTGGTTTAAACGTGAAGTGTGGGAAATAATAGCACAGTTACTGTCACGAAGGCCATCCTAGGCCAGTCATGTGGAAAAGAAATCCAAGGGCTTCAGCTGCCTGGGCACATCCCAGCGCCGTGGCCCACTGAATCTAACCACAAAAGGCCAGCTTCGGAAGACAGGAAAGGGGAAAAGCAGGGTTCACAAGGGGATTGTTGATACTTCTGAGGGAAAAGGGAAAAACTAGCCAGGCTTCACGTAACAAGAACAATCATTTCCCAAAAGTGCCTGGGCTGACTTCAACTCTATGTGGAGTGTACTGTACAAAATTAGTTTGCATATTACTTGATGTTCTCTCTGGCCTTCTTTTTTTTGTTTTTTTTTTGGTGGGGACGGGTTCAAATAAAAGGCTTTCAATGAAGGTTTTAGAATTGAAGAGCTCCACGTTTAAGATGTATCATCTAACACCTCAATGTTCAGAAAGTCTGACTCAAAGAAACCAAACCAAAAGCAACCCACTCAGCATTAACATACAACTCTTTTCTTTTAGCTGAATTTTACTTTAATATAGAATGAAAACAAAAACAAAAGCCCCAAACCCTAATAGGTTAACACAAGTCAAACAACCATTCTACACAGATAAAACCTTCACAAAGGTCAACCGAAGTAATCTAGAGCTAAAACTGAATTGTGCAGATTTTCAATGAAGTCACCAGTCACGTGACATAAACAAATTATTTACACACTTGCAAGCCCTCTAAGAGATGTGCCTCAAGAAGCATTAACCTTTGTTTTTTTCATGAGCCATCCTGAAGACTTGCACATTTTATTTTTCAGATAATTTAACATTTTAATAGAGTGCATTCTCTACCAAGGGGTAATGCTTTGGTACTATTCATACATGATTGCTTATCCTAAAGACTTGACATTTCCCTGAGAGGAACTTGGATTCTGCTTTAGAAGTGTCATATAAATGAAAACTTTATCAAATACCAGTATGGAGGGAGGTGACACAGGATGCAACATATGCGGTCAAGTTAGCTCTGTAGATTTAGAAATTACTCCTTCAAGATATTCACACTAGAGACCTTAGTCTGTCCTGCTTACTATTCAGTAGTACAGGTCTGAATCATCAGAACCTTGGCAACCCCTTAATATTTCACAGTTATTAACAACTATCTCTAGGGGCCAGTCTGTGTTTACTGAGTTATGACAAATTTATTATAAAGAAGGAAAACAAGTGTAGCCAGCCATCTTAAAAAATGCCCCAACCACTGCTTCTCAATATAGAAAGATTAAAACTACATACATTTATCATACAACAAATCCCATCTCTGTCCCCTGAAATTCCCCTAATTTCATTCATTAGAAGGGGATTTTTAAAAAAGACTTAAAGAGCATCTTACAGCAGCATTCAGCTTTCCCATGAAATACTCAGCACCTTAAATATTAAGTACACTTCGTTTTTTCTTTTAGTAAGCTAGATACTGGCTTCAGAGTTTGTGGAACTGGAGGGAAAACAACACACTCAAAACTACTCTAGGAATCTTCCTTTGGCAGAATAGTAGGTATCCAAGTTAAAAATAGGAGGGTCATTTTGTTGCTTTGTTTTCCAAAATTTAAATCGTTTTTTGTTCCCCTTCTACATCAACCTCAGTCACCACTCCTGAGTGGAGATGGGCAGAGGCTCTGGCCCCTTCTCCAGCGGCTTCCCAGCAGCTGCTTTCTTATTGCTGCAGCAAGGCTTGAATAGATGTATGTCAACAAGGACTTCCCCCAAACGGCCTTTATAGATAGTGCCACAGTGTATTTTCTGTCTTTTCTAGTATGTGAGATCTAAAAAGGAAAATACAGACGTGCTGTTAGAGCCAGAAGCCATCTCTGTATCTGACTGGTGACTGTAACGAGGAGATCGAGCTAGAGAGGCACCTAAGGTGGTACCGTGAGCACCAGAATTGTGACGTTTAAATTCCTTCTGCAGTTTACTGATCTGGTTGCTTTTTATCCTGTTTCCAGATAGAGTTTTCACTTCCTTTGGTTTCAGGGTAGTCTTTAGACTGGGTCCTGCCCTTGCATCTACCACATGACTCCAGTTTTTGTTTTGATCCTGCTGGCGACTTCTTCCATCTTTTCACAAGCAGGACACAGGCATTGCAGATGTCTCCTGAACGAGTCTCCTGTAACCCAAAACAGCTCTGGAAGTCCTTTTCATAGCGTTAATTGTCAGCGAATCGAGAACTGGAGGATTTAGCGAGGCAAATGTAGCAGCCCTCTATACTTCGGTATACCTTTGGCTTGCGAAAACCAAACATCATTTCTCCTGGGCAATAGTCTTAGTATGCTTTGAAGGACACCAATAGTTCCTCCAATGTAATAACTTCCCCAATTCCACTTTCTAGATTCCTTCTGGGTAGTAAAGTGTTTCTTATATTCAAAAATACCTTTCAAAACTCAAAATGCCACTGGATGGACCCCTGGGCACGCGACGACCGAGACAGAGGCACCCAGGCAGCAAAGAGAACCGCTCCCCGGCGGCTCGGTGGGTAAACGCAGCATCTGGGGTCCGAGGGAAAGTCGGTGGAGAGCTGCCCGGCGGGGCGGGGCGGGGCGGGGTGGACGGAGGGAAGCGCGTCCCTCGCCGCCGCCTCCCTCCCCTGCGCCCGGCCCTCTTCTTAGGCAGCGGTTCTCAGATTTGAGTGTGCATCACCGGGAGGGCCTAAACAAAAGCCCAGCTTCTGATTCAAGTAGGTCCACAGAGGTGCCTGAGAATTTCATTCTAAACAAGTTAGGCTATTGGTTCAGAACCACACATAGAAAACCACTGAAATACTATTTAAGATTCTTGAAGTTAAACTATTTTTTTGTTTTTTTGTATTTTCCACTTCTCCTTTGATATCCCATCATACACACACACACACACACACACACACACACACCATAAGACCTAGAAATTTTTCCATAGTATAGTCCAGGAATCTTGTGATAACTGATGGCTGAAGACAGCTAGTATAACACCAGTTCTGTTACCCTCATGCCGACCACCCAGTATACTTATAACATTAGAAGAGCAAAGAAGGAAGGCCTACAGGTGTGATGATTCTTTTTTGTTTACCAAACAAAGGAATGGGAGCGTCTTAAAATTCAAGCTAGAACATAGATATTCTACTAGGAAGCAAATAAGGAAAGAAAGACAAGCCATAACCAAAAATTAGTTTTTTGGTAGTTTTAGAGAATAGCATGCAACTCTAACAGAGAAATTGGATACATGATGTCCTGGAAATAAAACTGAGTAATAATACATAAGAATTGGAACAAGCTGTGAGACCTAACGTTTATCAATATTTAAAAAAGGATAATCAATTTTACCAAAGACAGCTGAAGCTGGACTAATTGAAAAAAGGGGGACTAGGATATGAGGTTATGGTCGTTTTCTAATGTTTTGATTCTATAGGTTTTCATTTGGAAGAAAAACATAGTTCATGAACTATGTGTGTGAAGATTAGTACTGCAGAGTAATTTTAAGTTTTAAAATGTATATACATTTTTTTAAATAAAATTTATTTTATTCCAAGTATAAAAGAATAAAAGGATGAATACAGCATTTTTGGAAATTTTTTGGAAAATTTAAAACTAAAATTTTAAAATGTTTACCCATATTCTCACCTTACAAATACAAGTTTTAATACCTGGCTGTATTTTAGTCTTTTTTCTAAGCATCACTTTTACATAATTTCAATACAAAACTGACACATAATTTTTACAGTGTTTCTTTTTCTAAATATTATAACGAGTGTTTACCATTATTCAAATATTTCATTAGCATATTTAATGTCTAAACATTCATAAAGTATCACAATTTATTTAAATTTCCTTTATTGTCGAACACTTTGTTTCCCCCCCTTTTTTTCCCTATTGTAAATAGTACTACAATGAGTACATTTGTACATAAAACTCTCTCTGTATTTAAGATGTTTTTTTTTTGGATAGATTCCCAAGTTTAGAATTACTTGTCTCAGGCTTGGTCATTTAAAAGACCCTTTCTACATATTGTCAAATTATTTCCCAAAGAGGCTATAACACCTTTTTTCTCTTTCTCACTAGCAATACTCTATGTCCAGTATTGAGCACTCTGAAATTTTTTATCTCTGCCAATTTGATAAGAAAAAATTATGTCTTGTTTTGTTTTTATTTGCATTTCATTGTTTACTAATGAACTGAATCTTTTTCATGTTTGCTGATGAGAGACATTTTCTCTTGTATGCATTTCCGAACATTTAATTCAGTTAATTTTCAATTATATAAATATTTTCATATTTATTTATGAAAAAAATGAGTATGGATTTTAAGACTTTTTAAGAATATAGATTTTTAAGAATTTAATAAAATAAAACCTCAAGATACATAAAGCAATTTAGTTGGTGTTAGAGAATCGAGTATTATACACAGAAGAGCTTGTGGTCCCAATTTTCATCTTTGGAGCTCAGATTTCAGTACTGTGTTTGAGGAAAATAATTTCAAAGTAAAACAATTGTCACATTAGGATAACTATATGCCAGTACACTTGAAATCTTCCCAGCCTAAGCACAACATCAAAGACGTGGCCGATTTAAAGACTGTCACCCTCAAATGGAAGAAGTTTGCTCCACATTAAATGGTTTATGTTCTTTCCTTATGATCAAACTATTAGGGGGAGAGGGTCTAAGTATTCAGTGCAAACATCCTAAGTAACTGCCCCACCGTTTCCCAAACTCTTCACTGACCACAAGAATGAAAACATCTATCAATCCATTGCTTACTAAACACTGCCTGGAAGAAAGCAAGATTGTTGATTTTGGTAGGTTTTCAAATTTCCTTTGCCTGCGGAAAGGTGACAGAAAGGGTGTCCAAAAGACCAGTGCAATACCTGGATATGAACTGCATCTGGAAACCACTTTTTTCAAGATTCACCCTTTGGAAGAAATACTTGGCCTTGGTCAATGCGGCAATTGATCTCTGGGGCTACTGACAAAAGCCATAAATGTATGCTCATTATTCTTGTTCTGTCAACAGCCTTTGACATTTCTATTTGGCCCATCATAGATCAGTCATGGGGAAATACAAGGTAAGTGACTTGCTTTCCCTTAAGTTCAGAAATTTAAAGTATCTTAGAAATCGAATTCTTTACAATTTAGTACTTTTGCTTTAGGTCTTTCTCAAGAGGTGAAGCATAGTTAATGCTCTACATACATGTCAATATATAGTGGACATTTTTTTCTATTTAAGAAGGTGCTGTGATGATGTTCTATATAACATTCTGTTTATTAACCTTTATTAGAAGAAATTTATAAATTTTAGAAGAATAAAAATTTTGAACAACCAATCATGTACAACTTTAATGTCCATGCTTCTGAAATCTATTTTATTTGCATCAGTTCGCATCAATGATATTAAGTTTCCTTTAGAAAATGAGAGCAGTGATGATAAGGAGAAAACAATTACTTCATAAAAAATACAAAGATGAAACTCTTCTAACATTTAAGTATCTATGTTCAGTATGGAAGTGTTTGTGTGTGGCTATCCTAACTTTCCTGTCTCCTTTTCCTGCATGTCAAGTAGAGCGTATAGAAAAAATTTAAAATACGAGTTCCCAATTTCCCACATCTCCTTTGGGTGCCCCTTCTGCCAGCACTCCTCTTCGATGTGGATCATCTCCAGGGAATCTTAATGGCTTTTGTTTCCAAAAGTCTATGCCCCTAAGGCAGTAGTTCTCCATAAAGGGCAAATGCACCAGGGCCATTTGGCAAGGTCTGGAGATAATTCTCAGTTTCCACAATTGCGGGTGCTACTGGCATCTCGTGAGTAGAGGCCAGGGATGCTGCTGAGCATCCTACAGTGAACAGAACAGCTCTCAACACCCCCCAACAAAATATCCAGCCCCCAAAGTCAATAGTGCACCAGTTGAGAAACCCAGTGCTTGAGCAACAGTCAGGACTCTGTGCAAGGACAAAACAAATGTGAGGAATATTATAAGACAGTTGATCTCTCCCCTGCTACAGAAAATGATTCATTTGGATGAGAAAGGAGACAGGATGGATGGGAGGAAGCAGGTTGAACAGAGATAACCTTGGGGTCCCAGAGAGACATGTACTTCCTCCACCTCCATTCCCTGCCTCCGAGGTTGGGTCTCAGGAAGATAGGGGACGGCAGTGTGTTTGGTGTAGGCAGATGGGACCATAAGGAAATGACAACTCCTATGCGTCAGCACAGAAGCAGCAGAAAGTGTGGTACCCTTGGCCAGGCTTGGAAGAAGCATAGAGAATGCCACTTCTGAAGGAGACTTCAGCATGGGAACAAGAGACGCCTCAGAGGCTACCACTTGGGCCAATGACTGAGGCCCAGATGCGATGATGGAAATCGTAGCAGAGGCCAGTCTTGTACCCCTCTAAAGTCCCTGGAACACAGATGCGACCCTGGAAAAGTCGGGTAACCCAAACTGACTAGCCCCCCACCCTAAGCTGAAAAATGAAACGGATTTAAATTTTTATGTTACGCGTACAAGTTGCACGTCGGACATTGTGGTTCATGATCAGTACATGCTGCGAGTAGAAGTTCCACTCCAAATTGTGCAGATAGATTGGAGACATATAAGTTTAACCCAACTAATTTAACTGAAAGCAATCCTCCTTTTCATTTTGTTGTATTGAGTCAGAATAGGTATTACTAACCTTTCAACGTGATATTGGTGTTTGACTCTGAGATCCCCACCTCATCCATTACCAAAAGTGTTTTAGAATTTTACTCTGTGTTTGTGTATCAGGCCCAGTGACACAACTGAAGACAGTCTGGCAGGTTTAAAACCAGGGCTAGCTTAGTATAACTACCTGGTTCAAACCCATTTCACATATTGAATTGCTATAATTTTAAGGAGAGTTTAATTAAAAGAAAATCATTATCTGGTATGTCAAATATAGTTTTGTGGTATTTGATCTGGCTCATTTTTTTTTTAATGTAAGATTATGTAACAACCTGTCACTGACACCTCTGTTAAGTAAAGCCAGTATTATCTTTCAAGGGTGTCACAGTTCTATTGATATGAGTCTCCACCCAGAAACCTAGGAAATTTACCCAACTATTCATCAAGAATTCTGGACACCATTATCAAAGGAACAGGACACGTGTTGGCAGAGGACACAACACCCTCTGCTGCCAATCCCGGCAACAATCCAATGTTTGTGCACCAACCCCCAGCCAGAGGAAGGCTTTGCTCCTATAGCACATCTACTACATTGTCCCCTTTGGATGCAAGCTGGTCTTCTCCCTCTGCTAGTAAGCACTCTGTTTATTTGCTTTGCCCAAATCATTTGGTGTCCTTACCTCTCACTGGAAACTAGATGTTAAGATGAGAACCTGGGAATTCGCCTTCCTCAGTGAAGACAATTATTTATTAGACAATCCTTGACAGCATATACTCCTCTGCCATAGCAGCAAGTTGACTTGGGGATAACTGACACTGATAACACCCTACTTTCCTTCCAGCAAACCTACATCTGCATTGGGTATCCTTTCCCAGAGCATCACCGCTTAGGGCTATCTATTTATTTACATTGGTAATGCCTCCATTTACTTCTTGAGGCTCTGGGACATATTATACAAATTCAATAATCAACACATTGCCCTGATATAAAGACATTTCTTGGAGTCCAGAAATAAGTTCAATCAGCGCTCAAAGCTCCATTAAAGCATTTCTAATCTAAAGTCAATCTCTTCTCCTCTACACAGTCTGGAACTACTGGAAATGTGCCATGGTTTCTTCTCCTCTTGGGTTATACAGAAGTTGCTTTACTGTTTATTCTGGAACTGTTTAGGGGAACATCTTTGACTTGTCAAAGTGAAAGAGATTACAGTGATTCCTGATCTGCACAGAACTTTATCTAGCATTACCCTTGGCACTTACTGAAATCTTATACCAGTTGGAGTCACCATAATTTTACAAAAGTGATATCACTGTAAAATGTCATTTGTAGAAGAAAAGAAAGTCAGAAGGGTCTTAAATAGATTCTCAGGAGAAATGTTATGGTATAGAGGAGGAGATGTATTGAGCAGAAGCTTCATAATCGTCTTCGTATTTATGGAAAGTTATCATAGTTAAAGTATTTATATTATCCTTCATCTATGAAGAAAACGCCAGGGAGGGGAAAGCCAGAATTTATGAGTAAGAAAAAACGGTACCAGTAGTAAAGTTGGTTGGCAGCATGATATCATGGAAAGACTGTGGATTTTAATGTTAACACACCAATAAGTTAGAATCCCTAGTATGTCAATATTATTAAGTATTAGATCTTGGGTGAGAAATTTACTTCACTTTTCTCATAAAATAGGAAGTAGTGATGCAGGATTTTTGTATGGCTTAAATGAGACAAGCATATTAATGCACTGAGCACAATAACTGACAAGGAGTAAAACCTCAACTATGATGGTTTTCTAACTGACCTTTCTGGTCTTTGATTGATTTTAAGAGTTAATGACTTTCTGATTTTTTGACCCAGAGCTGTTGATAGTCACATGAGTCTGACAACAGTCCCAGACCCACAGAATAATTTAGGTGGTTGAGATGAAAAATCCCCACAACTTTTCAGTAATCTGCAGCTCTCTGAGTAGATAGTTCTCAAACTTAACCCCAGCAGAAAGGGCTGGAGAGCTTAGTACTTCCTACAGTAATGTCACCCCACAAACTACTTTGCTTAGCTCTCTCCATCTGTGCTTCAACTCTTCTTGCCGAAGACCCAGCACTTGAATCCTTCTCTACTGTACCCGAACCTGCATTGCTCACACCTCCCCTCCCTGCACCTTTCACTCCATTCTCTTGTCTTTCTTCAGCCCCCAATTACTCTTTTCCTAATGACTTTCAAAAGAACTGTCCCAGAGAAAGACAAATATCATATGATATCACTTATATGTGGAATCTAAAAAATAGTACAAATGAACTTATTTACAAAACAGAAACAGACTCACAGACATAGAAAACAAATTTATGGTTACCAAAGGGAAAGGGGGGATGGGATAAATTGGGAGTAGGGGATTATCAGAGGCATGCTGTTAACAGGTGCTACGTATGATAGATAACCAACAAGGAATGAAAAAGAATCAGAAAGGAGTATAGATATATACATATATATGTATAACCAAATCACTTTGCAGTATACCTGAAATTAACACAATATTGTAAATCAACTATACTTCAGTTAAAAGAAAAGAACTGTCCCATGGTTCACATCATATGGAAATAGAATTCTCATGGTGACTGAAACGTTATATGGGAAAAGCTTCACGTAAGCTAAAATTTTGTATGGAACAAACTTTTGGTAGGAATGGATCACTATACAACTTCAACTTGACCTTCCAAACTGCCTTCTATTAGTGGTCTCAAAATCTCTATTAGTTCTTTTCTTGGTTCCTTAATAGGCCTATCTCATCCTTAACAGTCTATGTTAGTTTCCCATTATTAGACTCTTACATTGTGGCAGGCACTCTACAACAGCCTAATCTCATTGAATGGTTACTGCAATCCTGCAACGTAGTCCCACTTTTACCTACAAGGAAATTGAGGCTTCTAGAGATCACAGGACTTGCTCCAGATGGTCAACCTTGACTCTGAAATGGAAGCAAAGTTTATGGTAAAAAACAAACAGGGTGGACAGTTGATGAGAACATCTCCAGCGAACAGAGGAAAATTCTGGTAAAGACTGATTTATTTTCCACCATGTTTCAATGTGTCCAAGAACCTCCAAGATTTCTGTTTTCCATGAAGCATGCAATTATGCTTATTCTAACACCACTGAAACCATTTCTCTGACTTATAAAGTCTTTGTACTAAAAATATCATTTCCACAAGTCTTGAGTCCAGTCATGGAAATAAGTGGTACCAAGCTCAGACGAAAAGGTTTTCCTTACCTATTTCCTATGACTATATGAAAAAAGTGATACTGAATTTTATTCTTAGGGTAGACAGACATCCATATATATATATATATATATATACATACATTATATTTATGGCTTAGTTATATTTTGGCTTGGAGGTAGAGAGTTAAATGACATAATTCCTGGTTGTTTTTAGGATTGGCTAGTTATAACAGAAACTCCAAATAATTGTGATTGAAAGAAGACAGATGTTTATTACTTTCTTTACCTTCAGTGTAAAAACTGAAGGAAGGAAGCTCAGGGCTGTTTTGGTGGCTCCACAGTTATTTGGGAACTTAGTGACTTCCAAATTTCCACTCCACGTTTCCCATAGTGTAGCTCTCATTCTCCTGGTCTAAGGTGGATGGATTCATTTCCTGGGGATGCTGTAACAAGTAACCACAAACTTGGTGGCTTAAAGCAACAGAAATTTATTGTCTCACAGTTATAGAGGCTCGAAGCCTGGAATCTGGGATCAAACCAGGAAGGCTTTCTCTGAAGGCATCTTGGGGACAATCCATTCCTTGCCTCTTCTGGTGGCCGTGGCATTGCTTAGCTTGTGGCCACACCACTCTAATCTCTGCCTCTATAGTCACATGGTCTTCTCTTTTTTCTGTGGCAAATCTCCCTCAGTCTCTCTCATAAAGATGGGTGTATGACTGCATTTAAAGCCCACATGGATAATCCAATATGACTGCCCTTTCTTGAGATCTTTAATTTAATCACAACCACAGAGTTCTTGTTTGTAATATTAGGTAACATTCACAGGTTCCAGGGACTAGGATGTGCATCTGTTTTGGGAACAGGAGGGGAGAGACAGCATCCAGACTACCACAATGGATCTCCAGCCGTTTTATCCCTGTTTCAAGAAAGAGGACTGATGAAGGGGAAGAGAAGGGACACACCCACTCCCTTTAAGAACATGTTTCAAAAATTGCAGGCATCATTTCCTCTCACTTTCCACTAGCCACATCTCAGTTACATGGTCACAGTTAGCTTCAACTTATGCAGGGAATTAAAGTCTTTTATTCCAATTGATTATGGTCTCAGTTTTATATAGGAGGGCAGAAGAGATATTACAGGACAAATAACATCGGTTATCACCTGCCACTTTGGCCACCTAGATATTCACATACACCTTTCTTTACAGAAACCCCTCCTTCTCAGTCTCTCTCCAAGGGAGAGATTTCCAAAGTCCATCAAGTCTTGGATATCTGCATTGATGGGCAGTTATCTCATCTCTAACAGACACATATATGGCTCCACATAGCCCAGTTATCTGCCCCCAACAAAAATATACTTCAGTGCTCCCAAAACATGGCATCCACAATTAAAAACTCCCATTTAGAAAATGGAGAATGGGAAACAGAACCATCTTGGAAGTGATCGTATCTTGTTGGGCAGGAATAATGATGACTCCCTTCTTGTTAGTAGGGTAAGTTCCCAGTTTATTGCATCTGAAAGCACCTTTGAGTGGGCTTCCTTGATCACTGTTCTCCATGGCTCATCTCAGGTGGGCATCGGAGAGGGTGCCCTTTTAAAATCTGTATGGCTTTTGTAGCCTGCCCCTCACTGGTACTGGTTCGGAGGTCAAATGGTTGGTTTCAGTCCCAAGCTTTTGGGATTGAACAGGATTTGGGTTTTTCTGGTAATATCATTTCCTCAAAAATCTAGTGGACTTCCAGTTTATTTGCTCCTGGTCAGTTCTATGTGCTAATAATGACAGATAAATATCTTGTAGAGTCAGAGTTTTCAAGAGTGAAGAGACACAGGTCTTTTACTTATTGCCTCTGGGCTCTCTGCCCATCCCCCTTTTTTCATGTTTCAGCCTGGTTTTCTTAAAGCCATTTGAAACAAAGAACCAGAGTGGGAGACAAGACTCTTCATCTGATCTTTGCCACTGAGCTGCCCATTGTCTGCCAGAGAAAGATTAACTACAGGTGCTTGGGAAAGCCTCAGAGGCACCATCTTATCTTTTGCGAAGTCTGCACCTTTGCAGCCTTTACTTAAAACTGCTCCAGTCTGAGGGTACAAAAGCAGTTAGCTTTTTCAATCTTATAAGGTCCAAACTGCTGACTGTTAGTAACATGGACTTTGGACCCAAATTGCCTAGTTCCAACCAGGTTCCTCACTTATCAGATGTGCAACTGGCAAGTTACTTGACCTCTTTGGTTCTCATCTGCAAAATGGGGCTAAAAACAGTATCTATTTCATTGTGTTGCTTGAAGAGTAAGTCACTTAAGACATATAAAGCACTACAGTGGTGCCTGGCACAGAATCAGCAGCGCGTATCCGTAGTTAGTATTAACTTACTAATATAGTAGTACTGGGCTCTTGGTCAACTTGTATTGCAGGATGTAGTCTGTTACCAGACTGATTAGCTCCCAAATGAGTCCACCTCTTTTGTAGACTCTCCTAAAGCAGCAAGAAGTAACAAACATAAGACATCTTGAATGTTTCCTACGATTTCCCCTAATGCTAGAACCATAGCCTGTGGCCTGCTTTCTAAGATGCCATAGGCATCATTTCATCAAATATTCTGCTGTAACATAACAAGAGAATTTAGCTTTTCACCTTCCATTATCTGAGGCATCAGCATCTACAATTTAGACTTTGTCGCGACCAACTCTCTACTTTCAGGCATCCAATTCTGTATCCATTAGGGTTTATATTTGTCAGTTCCTAATAGAGATCTTAAATACAGGAAACATAAACAAGATGAGTCTTCATTTCCTTTTGCATAAAAGTCTGGATTGAGGTCGTTTAGATGATTCCACAGTGATTCAATAGTCAGGTCTGGGGCACACGTTGCTTCCAGTTTCCACATCACCACTGCGAGGATGCTTTCTTATCCTCACAGTTCAAGATGAATAGCCAGCCATCACACCCATGTCCAAGCAGCAGGAAGGAGGGAGGGGAGAAGGAGGAAATGTTTCAGAAGTTGAGCACAACATATGCAGGACTTGTTACAGGGTCACACCTAGTCAGGGAGATTGAAAAATGCGGTGTTGCCTCCAGTGTGTTTGCCAAACCCCAAATCAGACTTTCTGTTATCATAGGAGACAGTGAAAACAAGGCCTATGAGATGAACAGAAGCCTCTGCCACATTCACTGAAAATGGTTGATTCTCTAGTTTAACATAATATCTTTAAAAAATGCCTAACCCATGACCTTTCATTCTATCTTTATTCCCTACTACACAATAACGTAAAACCAGTGGGTGCTATGTATTCAATTAAAAAATAAAACGCAATATCTTATATCAAATGACAATTCTATCCTGAAATTGTTATGGTTTTTCCCTTAGGATATAACTGCATTTCCTAAAATTGAAATTAACTTGCATTCATATTTTAAAAATAAAGACCAAACTTTTTGCATGTTTGTGTAACATATGGTTGGTAGAGATTTATTTTATCTACACTAAAAAAAATTACCTATTTTAACCCCTATGCTTCCTAAACTTGCATACAGCAAAATTATATTCTTAGAAGGTATAATGACCAAAATATCTGAGTTAAAATGAAAATCAGGATATTCCAGTATACTGACTATTTAGAGGAGATGTGAAAGACTGAACAGCTTCCATTAAAGTTTTTTCTTTTTCTTTTTCAGATTATCTTCATGAGAAAGACAAAATTGAATTAGCAAAAACTAATATTTGGGGGTTTTAGCTGCCATAAAACTTCAAATTAAAAAAAAATTACAATTAGCTAAAGAAGACTGAGCAATATGTAAATGGCTTGTTTTGTTTCTTCATCGACCAACATTGCTGTATCTATGTCTAAGCTTTTTTTTTCTTTTCTTTTTTTGGTTGGTTGGTTTTGTTTGGTTTTGTTTTGGGTGATGTTCAGCATTTTGTGTCCTGATAGGAATTTTAATGAATGTAAAACAAAAGCACTGGTACCAAGCTGAGCCCAGTGGATGAATCAGGTATGCGTGTGTATTCACAGCACTCATTACTGACAATTTTCTTGTGCCCAAATGTCGGTCAATCAGACATGTCACCAGAGAGGCCTATTTTTAAAAGATCTGGACACATTTTAAAAAATAGGTAGACTTCAGAGATGGAATTAAAAGGAAATTGACAAGACCACTATGCAAGTCTGAAACATTCTGCACAGTTTCCCTGTTTCAGACACAATGGAAGTAGAAGCAGGACCCGGCCTGAGAAAGCGTCTGCTTTGGACAGTAACTCTTCAACATGTCACTGAGATAAAGTGCTTCCTTGGAGCCAGGAGGCATTAACCATTTCCTTTTGCAGTCAGTCCAGTTCTTAAATAGAGTAACAGCTAATTTATTTTCTTCCTTCATCTTTAGAATACTAATGTGGGCCACAGGTATTCAGAGTTTATTGGTATAACACATTTTACAACAAAAAAAGGAATTTCTATAAGTTTCAACAGGGTACAAAAGAGATATGACCCATTTCCACTGGTTAATACTTAGTTATATTTTACTCAACCTGTCCAGAAAGGATTCAAAGCAACCTACTGGAATTTTCAGTTTAAGTCACTGCCCTTACCCTCATCTGAAGGTGACTTCAATATCTGAGTAACTCTTTCCAGGCCTCAGTTCTGCATGGTCTAAAGCAAGGATGGGCCTTCCTCAGCTTCTGCTTTAAAACTCTTCAAAGGTTCTTCATCCTCCATGGTCAAGTTTTTTAACATGGCATACAAGCCCTTCATGCCCTCACCTCCTCCTGCCACCAAAGTTTCATGTCTTCCCTGATAGCATATGACTTAGCCAGAACGTTAAACAAAATATTTTAAAGAACATTCTAATGGAAAGAAAGCAGATCCACATGAAAATGAAGTTTAAATGACCAAATGGTTTGTTTAAGGTATTGGCCAATTGTGCATTATTTTGTTACTCTTTGTGTGTATTAAAGGATTTGTGCCAAATTTTAGAATGATTAGTGCTTTTTAAATTTATAATTCATTTTTTGGTTTTGCACTGCCATATAGCAAAAACTTTGAATAGCGTAAATGTCCATCAAATTGTGGTTTGCTTAAATTAACTATAGTAGGTTATAATGTAGTGCATACATGGTATGATTTCATCTTACAAAAAAAAATCAGTAATATAAAAGAATATATAGAAATCATATAAAAGGGATTGGAAAATATTTGGCAAGAGAGTAATAGCAGTTATCTTTGAATGGGTGGGATTACTGTATTCTTTATATTTACACTATTTTTGTTTTCTTCCTGCAGTACTAATTCATTGCTTTATTTTTAAGGAGAAAAAAGTAATAGAAGAAACTAATGATGAAAGAAGCTACCTTTTAATGAATAAGAGGTTACTGTGTGCTGGGAACTGTGGGAGCTTTTAGTTTTAATTGTCTGTTTTAATCCTCAATAATTCTGTGAAGTAGAGATGATGAATGTCAGTTTATCAATGTGAAAATAGGATGCCAAGTTCAGGTTCAAGGCCATATTGTCACTATGTCCAGACATGGGATTTGCACACACACCAACCATGCTTCTAAATAGTCATTATACTTCCTGCTACTGATGGATATTTAGGTTGTGCTTTCAACTATTACAAATAGCCCAAGGAAGAAATAAATAGCTAAGCAATTAGTTCAAAATTTTAAAAAGAAAAATTAAAATTAAAAAGCCATTTTACAAATCAATAATGCTTCAAGCCATATGGACGATTTATTTCATAGTGCACCAGAAAGAGCAAACTTTGAGGGGAAAAAAGTAACTAGCGACACTCATTTCAACAACAAAAAAATTTTTAAGGAAACTGTTATGTTGATCATCTGTTCAAAAATATTTAGAATCAAATTGCTTTAGAGACAAATTATCTAGAGTCCTCTGGCCCCCATAGGCACTTATTTGGCACCCACTGTAGCCATTTTGGACTACTTCATACTTCCATATGTAGCGAAGAATGGTTGGAATCTTGACCTTCACGCATGCCCTGGAATTCTCTTTCTACTACTTAGTAGCTCTTTTTTTTTTCTCTTAGTAGCTCTGATTAATTCTTCAGGGTTCTGACTCCACTCTCGCAACAGGCTTCCATTTCCAACTGAAGGTGAGTTAAGCTCAATTTCACTGTCCTCCCAACTCTGAAACACATAACAGCTAACATGGCAGATCAAGTGGCCAAGCCAAGATGGCCTTCGCTAACCAAAACAGATCCTGCCACGCACAAGTCCCACTACAAACCTGCCAGAAAGATCACATGTGTTATCTCTCCAATAGGTATCTAAGCTCCTTGAGGACAGAGGGCACCTGATATTTAATTTTATGTCACAGGGCACATTAGCTATACTGGAGCTAAATTAGGATGGCAAATGGAGCAGTTCTCAAGCATATACACCTCTTTTTTTGGTCTAGAATGCTCAGGGAACTTCTTACCCATCAAAGTATATGTGGTATACACAGAAACAGTGGTTTGGTTACCCGTCTGATTTCCCTGGAACTCCAAAATGTCATCGGAAAGCGCATGGAACCTGCCCACCATTGGTGTTCGACATATGCAGATATACCTAGTAAAGGGACGGAGGTGGGGAGAAGGAGCCAGACTTCATTAGAAGACTGTGGGGCCCTTAAAGGAAAAAGCCTCAAGTCAAATCTGGCAGGCAGGGCCTGACCCCTCAGTGGGCACTATGTGTGAAAGGGGAGCAGTAGTTCCACGTGCCAAGTGAGATGGCTCGTGACCAATTCCCCACTCAGCACTCTCCAAACTAATCCAGAATATCTGTAACCCAGATGGAAGAAGGGTATTAAAAAAATAAAATTAGAATATCACCAGGGCCCAAGCATTTCTCATTTAGATCCACCACTCTGTACTAAAATGCACTGAGGTGAGAAAGGTAGACATGTCCTCTGGTCTGTGTGAAGCAACCTAAGCATCCATCGACAGATAAATGGGTAAAGAAGGTGTGGCACATATATACAATGGAATATTACTCAGCCATAAAGAGAAACAAAATTGAGTTATTTGTTGTGAGGTAGATGGACCTAGAGTCTGTCATACAGAGTGAAGTAAGTCAGAAAGAGAAAAACAAAAACTGTATGCTAACACATATATATGGAATCTAAAAAAAAAGGTTCTGAAGAACCTAGGGGCAGGACAGGAATAAAGACGCAGATGTAGAGAATGGACTTGAGGACACGGGGAGGGGGAAGGGTAAGATGAGATGAAGTGAGAGAGTGGCATGGACATATATACACTACCAAATATAAAATAGATAGCTAGTGGGAAGCAGCCACATAGCACAGGGAGATCAGCTCAGTGCTCTGTGACCACCTAAAGGGCTGGCATAGGGAGGGTGGGAGGGAGATGCAAGAAGGAAGAGATATGCGGATATATGTATATGTATAGCTGATTCAGTTTGTTATACAGCAGAAAGTAACACACCATTGTAAAGCAATTATACTCCAATAAAGATGTTAAAAAAAAAAAAAAAACCTTAGGCAAGAGGACTTCCCTGGTTGTCTAATTGGTAAGACTCCACGCTCCCAATGCAGGGGGCCTGGGTTTGATCCCTGTTTGGGGAGCTAGATTTCTCCATTGTAAGGCTACCACTTTTTGTTTATTGTTAATAAGTGATATATGAGCTAATACTTTGAAACTATGTGAATAGCCTTTTCCCCAACCCAATGACTTTAGATCCATTGATGATCCTTGTTTGAATAAATTATTACACTGAAAAAAAAAAATTCAAAGTCAGATACATGAGCACTCTAGGAGAGTGTGGGAATCCTGTTTCCCAAGGGTGTGGACAGACAGGACGTCTCCATCATGAAGATGCTTCATTATATTACTACAGCTGCCGTAACAAATTACCACAAACTCGGTGGCTTAAAACAACACAGATTTATGATTTTATAGTTCAGAAGTCTGAGATGAGTTTTACTGGCATAAAATCAAGGTGCTAGTGGGTCTGGGCTCCTGTTGAAGGCTCTGGTGGAGCATCTGTTACCTTGCCTTTTCCAGCTTCTAGAGGCCACTCACATTCCTCGGACAGTGACCCCTTCAAAAGCCAGCAATGGTGGGTCACGTCCTTCTTATTTTGCATCAGCCTGACCTCCCCTTTTGTCAACCTCTTGCATCTAAGGATCTTTGTGATTACATTAGGCCTACCTGGATAATCCAGAATAATCTCCTTATTTTAAGGTCAATTGATTAGTGACCTTAATGCAATCTGTAACCTAAATTCCTTTTTGCCATGCAACATAACATTTTCATACGTTCTGGGGAATTAGATCCTGGACATCTTTTGGTGGGGGCATTCTTCGGCCTATCACACGTGACTAAACAGATTATACCTAGAAAGACAAGAGCAGTAGCAGCATCGAGTGAAGGATGATGACTGGATGGGCCTGGCTGTGACATAGGAACAAAGAAAGACCTCAGAGGAACATCAGACAAGGAGGCAGAGGGAAAGCTACAATCAGGCAGTGAGAGCAGAAGCCCCTGGAGCAGTGGACAGATTATGTGGTTACATGTCAGCAGCTCATCCATAGCTCCACCCCACAGGATTCCTAGAGAGTTAAGAAAGGAGGGGCTGACACACTGTCTTTTAGTATTTAGGAACTAATCAGTGAACCTATAGACAAACTGGAAAATATTATTACCAAGAACATAAATATTGGTGGATTCTGGGCTCCACTTACAGAACCCTCGGGATTCTCTACTATTCAAGAAGGCACGGGCTTGGAGAATCAACATGTAGAATTGCTGAATGACATCAAATTTGTTCTCACTGACTGATCCATCATGGACATTACTCGGTACGCGGGCCTCTCACTGCTGTGGCCTCTCCCATTACGGAGCACAGGCTCCGACGCGCAGGCTCAGCGGCCATGGCTCACGGGCCCAGCCGCTCCGCAGCATTGTGGGATCTTCCCGGACTGGGGCATGAACCCGTGTCCGCTGCATCGGCAGGCGGACTCTCAACCACTGCGCCACCAGGGAAGCCCATGGACATTACTCTTTAACATACATCTTCAAAGTAGAATAACATATGGTTTAAAGCAGTTATTCAGTAATTATGTGCTAAATGAACACACGAGTGAATGCTCTCATCTCAGGTAGCATTTGGCAGAGTGGACAGATGGCTTCTGAGTAGTTTAAAAAAAATTCTTAAACTACATTTCTATAAAGACCAAAGTATATTTCCTCCTTTTCATTAAGCTAATCTTCTCTGGCATACTCATCCCTTCAAAATTTGTTATTTATTTTATTTTTTAATGGGAAAACCAAACAAAGTTTAATAACATGTATACATGGGAGAGACCTAGGAAAACTGAGTAACTCCTGTTATTTATTTTAGAATTGGAATTCAAATACATTTACAATTACATACTGGTTGGCCAGAGGGTGGACATTTGAAAAAACAAACAAACCAGTGTTTGTAGCAGCTATGTGACCTATAAAATCAATTTGAAAAAAATCCATAATTATACACACAGAAAAGTTTTAAAACAATGGCTGATTCTATGACTTCATATAGACATATAAATCCAATGTGATTGTGGCTCTTAAATAAAAGATAAACTGCCATAATTATTATAATACATCTACCACATGGTTTTCAACCTTAAAGTCATTTCTCCAAGAAAATTCTCTTAATTGAACATTAAAGGATGGGTTGTAGATCGGGGTGGAAGATGTTTTCTATCCTTTACTTGAGGATGACAAAAGGAGACAATGTATTTCACTCCAGACACTGAAATGTCTAATACCCTTCAGTGCTGTGCCTTGCCTTACATCTCCCACTGCTAATCTTTGTCTAGGTGAATTGGTAGACAGAGCGCTTAGCAGCAGGACAGTGAGATGCATAGCTAAGTACAGCTGCTATTTTCAGACAGATAAGTGATCACTTGTTCTGAGATATTGCATATAGATGAACACAGTAGACAGCAATAACTATAAACAGAAATTTGTAGGATTCAATTCATGGATCCAGAAGTTATTTTTATATTCTTTCCTGGCTCATGTAGAATATTTATTTCCTGTCTTTTCTCATGACACACTCAAGATTCAAGGAAGAAAACTCTTGATTTAGCTTACTTTACACAAAACCAAATGCATTTAGTCTATAGCATACCATCTACAGTGATTCATGATCACACAAGTTACATGTCTGACTTCTAATTAGCTTTGCTTTACCAACTGCTAATTTTATAAGTAGCTCTCAAGAGCCAAAAGCTGGATGAATGATTTGCCAGTGATCAAAGTCATGAAAAGGGAGGCAGTTTCTTGGGTTCATTGTAAGATTTTGACCAAGCCACCTTTCCACAAACAAGTTTATAATCGCCTGTTCTTTTTCTATCTCACAGGAATGTTGCAAAGAGAAATTGCAAACAATATGGTTGCTTCTAATTATAATAATATACTGAAGTTAATGTTAATTGAGATGAAGGCACAATTAAATGTTTTTATGGGGCTAAATTTCCCTTTTCAGTTTTAGAAGAACCCAGTCCTCTACATTTAGGTTTAAATATATTGCCTTAATTCAACCCAAACCAACAAGATTGCCTGGTAGTCAATTTTGGGGAATCTGCTTGAGAACATTCAAACTAACATGTCAATATATAATATGGTACAGCAACTATACTTCAATAAAAAATAATAAAATTTAAATAAGCATATATCCCCGTACACATACCCATTACAAATAAGAATAAACAACTGAGTTAGATAAATACAAAAATAAATAAATAAAACAGATAAGTAACAAGGATATACTGTATAACACAGGGAATTATACACATTATCTTATAATAACGTTTAATGGAGTATAATCTGTAAAAATACTGAATCACAATGCTGTACATCTGAAACTAATATGATATTGTAAATCAAATATTCTTCAATAAAAAAATAAACTGACATTCAAATATTTCTATATAAATGAGTGGTACTTAAATCTGTGATCAAAAGAATTCTGAATATTGCTTCTAGGGCTCAGAGAAAGGGGCGGGGTCAGACAGGAGCAAGAGTGGTGGGGTCAGTGATGCCTCAGAGGGAGAATATCATTGGGGTCTAGAGAATGAGCTTTAGGCTCAAGAAGACCAAGATAGGTTGAAATCCTGTCTGCCAAGTCACGATCTCTCTCCAAGCCTCAGTGTCCTTCTCTTTTAAAATAGGGGCAGCAGTAGTAACTCCTCATGGATTTATTGTAAGGAGCAATGATCTAATGCATGGACAGGGCTTAGCACAATGCCGGACACTAGCAACTCTTCTGTGACAATTGGCTGCCTTTTAAAAACACTGTTAATATAGGGGAAGGAGAGAGAAGAGGGAGAGGAAGGGGAAGGAAGGAAATCAGAGGATAGGGAAGGAGGAGGGAGACGGGGAGGAGGTTCAAGGGCATATCTCCTGGGTAAGATAGCTCAGGGGATGCTGCAGGGCTGTGGCTCCCGAGCAAAGCTTCAGACGTTAGAAAGAAGTGAACCAGGGAGGAAAGAAAGTGCCAGCCTCGTGTGGAGACTTGAGTTGATACTGAGAGGAAAACCAAGGACACTGCATCCATTCAAAGCTCCAAAATGAATCAAGCCACAAAATGCCAGGGACACCAGTGACCGGAGGAACCTCCAACATGCCTGGGAGACCCAGGCAAACGTCAGGCAGTCGTCAAGGGGAATTCAGGGAGTAACTCATGAACCCAGATGAGTCCCCCAGAGCACATACCCTTCATCCAGAAGAGGGACAACCTGGGGGACTGTGGATGCTTAAATATTTTGTTTGTGTTGTGCATGGTTTGGTTTGGGAATCTGAGTGAGATCTACTTTGCAGAAGGCAATCACAGGGAAATGGTAATAACGGTCCTAGGAAAATGAGATAGTACCTCAAGGAGCTCACAGTAGAAGGTGGAAAAGATGAATACATGAGAACTATATACAATGATGCCAGCCATTAGATGAGCACACAAACAGAAGCTGCACTCAGTGGTGCAAGCCTATACCAAGTGTTTGGGGAGCTGAGGGAAGAGTGCAGTCAGTCATCCTGGATGGAGACAGGAAAGGCCTGGAAGAGTACGGAACTCTGGAATCAGACGACACATTCACCAGGAGAGCAGAAGAAAGGGACATTCTGAGTGAGGGAACAGCAAAAGCAGTCATGCAGGTGTGAAAGGGGACACCGGGTATGGTGGTTATAACGTCAAGGGTATGTGTACCAGTGACTCAGTGATGGGAGGAAGGAAAGCAGAGGAGATGGGAGTGAAAGGAAAGCCTTGGCTATTTGGGGAAGTGTCCCCATGTGTCATGTGTATTGATAAATCCGTTCTTAGAAGTACATTGTTCAGTGTGTAATGGGTCACAATAATTACATGACCCTATGTATAATATATTTATGTGAGAATATTGATTTATTGTTTACAGAATATGTCTGCATCTTATTTAATTTTTATAGCAGCACAGGAGGATAGGTCATGCCGTCCCTGGATTTGCAAATGAGGACAAAGTCTGAAAAAACATTAGTAGGTTGCATGCCTGGGGTTGCTGCGCGTTGACCAAGACTGGCTGCCTCGGTATTCATTCATATTCAGCAAACATGTACTGAGTTCCTACTCTACTGCCAAGCGCTCTGATAGAGGCTGGGAATACAAAGAATGCTCAAATGAATACACAGAAAGGAGGGGAAACTATTATATAAATGATGAATTAAAATATAATGAAGTAAAAACTACTGCAAGGATGTGCACGAGATTGCAACTCAGAATATGCACAGAGAAACATAGGAAGAGCTGCCCAGAACCGGTTCCACCCGAACTATGAGTGGGTGTTTAGGGGTGGAAGAGAGAAAGGTTGGTCCAGGCCTGGGACCTGCATGTGTAAAGCCATGGAAACATGAGAGAGTATCACATGAGGCCAGACTGCGTGAGCAGGTCAGGGAGGATAGTCTTGGGTTGCAGATGAAAGACATAGGAGCTAGATCAAAAAAAGTCTTTGCAGGCTACACTCGAAGGTTTGAATTTTCATGCTGTAAGTGGCTAGGACCTAGTGGAGTATTTTAATTGTGTGTGTCGAGATCAGATTTGTTATTCAGAAAGCACACTCTGACAGCAGTTCAGTGGGTGGAAAGGAAAGTGGTTACCCTGGAGACGGGCAGACCCAGTAGAAAGCTATGACAATAATCCAGGAGAGAGAAAATGAGGATAGTGGTTGGAGGAATGAGCAGATTCAAAGACATTTTGGAAAACTCACTGGATATAAATGCTGAATGAAAGGAAGACTCAAGAATGATGGTCAGGTTTCTGGCTTGGACATCTAGGAAAATCATTAATCAAGATGTAGAGTTCCAAAGGAACAGAAGACTTGGAGGAAAATATTGAGTATATATGGGATGAGTTGATTTTGAGGTGCCTCTGGGACTTCTGGAGGACATGGTTAATATAATATATTTAAAATTCAGAAGAAGATTATGACTAAAGACATAGATTTAAGAGTAATCATCAAATAGTTTGTTGTTGAAATTTTGACAGTCTCCCAAACTACAAGATCTGGGTACCATTGCTTCTACCCAATTCATTTGCACCATCTCTGAAGTAAGTACTAGATCAAGCTTTGTTCCAAAGTACAAATTAGCATAGCAGCTCAGTAAACAATGTCTCTGAGTTTCTGGAAAGAAAGATGTTCAGTCACCATAAGGCCCAGAATTAATGAAAATCATGGAAATAATAGCTCTATTCTCCAGTTGCTTTTGAACCTCAAATCACTCTTTGGCAACAAGGTAAGAATTTATAGAAACTGCTGAAAAGACCTTCTGGTAAATAGGGCAGCAAAAAGAGTTTGTTTTTAATATTCATTCTGAACCATATATGTGGTTGTATTTTGAAACTGCTAGTTCACATACTTGACCTGAATTCCTTTTCTAATTGGAAAGTCAATTTTGATTTTGATTACAGGATAAAATTTCTTTAGAAAAAAATCTCCCATGAAAGTTAGTTCCTTCTCATTATATTTTTTACAAGATAAAATTACAAGAACTGAATGATATGTGCATATGTAATGGATGTAGTTTGCCTATATTTTATTAGAAGGCAATTCTTAGAGGAAAAATATTTTTGCTCAGCTGTGGATAAACATCAACAACATAACTTCAAAATCAAATGAAAGTTGTTATTTGTTTCAGGTTGGGTAGAGATGACCATAATGTTAGACCAGAGTGTTATAATCATTAATGCTTGGGAAAAACACTAAAAATCAATATTTTGTCTCCAAATTGTCACAGATATGAAACAATCAATCCCACTACTTTTCCGTTCCTATCCCCACACTTCCGAATTTGGATCACAGTGGAAAGAGGAGAAGATTCATTTGTCACTGCATATATTTTGTCACCAGAATGAATATCAAGAAGGCAGGAAGGAAATTACAACAGATGCTTTTACACATTTAATCTCCTCACGAAAGTTTTCACAATAGTCACAGAGCTATACATTTAAAACCATTAAAACAATAATAGTAAAATGATTAAAGCAGTAACTATTACATGATAAATGCTCCATAAGTATTCAATAGTCTTATTACTAATTAGATATATCTCCACTCTTTACCTGAGGAATCCCATACTCAAGAGGTTAAATGTCTCTCCAAAGTGACATAGCTAGTAAGGGATGGGTCCAGGATGGGAACCCAGGTTTGCTTGCCTCCAGAGCTTACGCTTTTTCTATTATTCTATACTGCCACTTAGTGACAAGTAAATTTAGTCCCTACTGAAAACAATATTCCCTTACAGAATATTCTCATGGAGAGACTACTAAAATAGGTGTATAAAAAATAATCCAACTTCTATCCTTTGATAGCTGATTCCAAGTAATCTTTCGATTTACCTGTGTCTTAGTTTTCTCATTTGGAAAATAGAGATGTCATTACTTTCCTTCTTTGCCAATATACTATTCAAATATTCGATACACTGTAGTAGATTACAGTTTCTATGTTATAACTTTGGTATACAGTCTCTCTTTTGATCTTCAGAATAGACCTAATTTGACCTAATGGAAAGCACATCAAATTTCCAGTTCCACAAACTTGGACACATTGCTTAAGTTAATGAAGTTCTTTGAATCTCTGTTTTCTCACTTATACAAAGGCTAGAGGGTGAATTAGATGTTCTCACTGGTCCTTTAACAATTTTATAAAATGGGGTTGTGTAGGAATTATTCCAAAGTTTAGATGTGGGAAAGGGCTCAGAGCAGATCAATGGTTTTCCCAGAGGGTGTTCAGAAAATAAATGATGAAATCCTAGGACCTGGGATTTTTGACTCCTAATGCAAGTTCCTTTCTATTCTACTGAGCTACACTTTATTCTGATGGGCAAAGACACATTATTGATGCTTGATATGAGTGATAATTCGACTCAACAGATGATTGCTTTTGCCTTTAGGTAGATTGATAAACTTCAAAGTAATTAGCATCTACAATTGCTAAAGTGAGATCTGAGTGACTTGGTGACCTGCCAAAAGAAAACAGTTGGCACCAGGCTTTGTGAGTTGCCCTTCATCAGCAAGCTTCATTTTAATACAGCAAAGTTCACCCTGCCTCTACCTGAATTGCCCTCTTGAAACAAGTAACCAGTGTCATCTTTCTCTTGAATTGGCTGGCACTGCTGTGATATCAGTTATCACATGATATTCCAAAAGGCAACTGTGATCTTTAGCTTCAAGGTGTTGGCAATCCACTTGGAGAAAATGAAGTTTGATGTTAAGCACCTGGCAGTTTCTATCACAGCTGGATTGAACAAAAGGGTCCTTACATCACCTGGAATATCACTGAGTACTGTATAAATGTGACTCAATATTTAAACTGGGTGAGAAGTCATAAAACCTTAGGTTTCACAAAAGTAGAGCTTCAACTATCAAAGCTATCAGGATCTTGGGAATTATTTAGTTTAGTCACCTTATTTTGTAAATGAAGAATTTACCACATTTATATGGGCAGGGGAAGAAGGAATTGGAGCTGGAGTTTCATTAGCTAACTTGTTTTAGGGAACTGCAGAAGTAAATGGGTGCTTGGCAAACACCAACTACACTAGAGGCACCAGGCATTTTCTAAATGCGTGTTGACGTTCCTCTGTATAAATCCAAATTATTCCAGCATTGCTTCAGAAGCAAGCATCGCAACCCTTAGAAATGCTGGAACCCAAGAGAGGTAATAAAATGCAGCAGCCCTTCCTCCTTTTTTGCTCTAACCATTATCCACCAGCTTCTCTGGTCCATTTTTCACATGGTCATTTCTGACTATGACCTTCCTAAGTCACTGTTTCCCCTCCAAAAATAGTCCAACAAGGCAACTCATACCCTACCTGCTATAGACTGAATGGTTGTGTCTCCCCAAAATTCATATGTTGAAATTTGAACCCCCATTGTGATGGTATTAGGAGATGGGGCTTCTGGGACGTGAGAATAGCTTCCTCGTGCGTGGGATTAATGCCCTTATAAAACAGATCCCAAAGAGCTCGCTCACCCCTTCCACCAGGTGAGAACACAATGAGAAGACAGTTATCTATGAAACAGGAAGTGGGGCTCTCACCAGACACTGAGCATGCTAGCACCTTGATCTTGGACTTTACAGCCTCCAGAACTGTGAGAAATAAATTTCTGTTTTAGCCCCCCAGTCTATGGGATTCTGTTATAGGAGCCCAAACAGACTAAGACACTGCCCGTGTTTTTCTAATAATGTGTTCTCCCCTCTCTCCATCTCTCTCAGTTGCCCTGTATCACTATCACCAGTTCTGTTTCTGGCTTGGAGAGTGGCAAGAATGCAAGGGCTCGCTACTGGATCTGTTTCAAATAAAGACTAACAATTATTCTGGAGAACAAAAGGGTATACTCATCCAAGTAATGCAGTGGAGGCCTTTCTCTAGGTCATGACTATCTTCAGTTCCCAAGCCTTCTCCATCCAGCTGTGCTTAATAAGCCCAGGGTGCACACAATGATCTTCCACTTACATCTTCAACTGGATGAAAGATGATGGGGAGGCACATAGCTGGTCCAAGGGGTCAGTCTTCCAGAATGAAGAAAAAGAAAGTGGCTCTGATATCACTACCTAAGAAAGACCTAAAGCTGTTTGGTGTGGCCGGAAGAATATGACTTTCCTGAGTGACCTGCCAAAGAAGTCTCATTACTCCATAGCACCTCCCTCTCTCTCTCTCTCCATATGTGTGTGTGTGTGTGTGTGTGTGTGTGTGTGCGTGTGTATATATATATATATATATATATATATATATATATATATTCAGAGCATAGTTTCTTTCCCAGCCCTGGACAAGATGGCGGAACAGCCTGACTTTCTCTCCCTCCTTCTACCTTCAAACTGCAAGATATTAATTTTGTGTGTCTTTTCTTTTTCAAGGCTGTCTTGATGTTCACCACAGCCTGAGCTCATCTGAATAAAAGCATGACTTAGGACAAGGTACTCAGAGAGTCACAACCCTGAGTCCAGAGCCTCCAGAGAGGAGCCAGGCTGCAAAGCTTACAGAGGAAAGAGCCGTCTGATAGAATTTAAGAGACAGAATTCTCACCAGCCTGGACGGAAAGTGATAACGTGTTCTCACTGAGAACATAAAACATTGGCACCAAAAGTCTTCTTTTCTGTTTAATAAATTAAAGAAATCATCACAAAGGGAACCTGGAGCTGAATGGCCACATCATAATACATTCATTGCATGTGATGAATGAATCACCTGTTTTTGATGGAGACATTCCCCAGAGTAACACTAAAGTAATGAACATCATTAGGGATTGTTCTTTCTAGAGAAAGATGATGCCACTGACCCACCGACAGAGTCAGAATTGTTTTCAGCAGTGAGAAAGGATTTGCAGCATAACAAATGAGAACTAATTGAAAGTGCTGACCCATAGCTGTGAAGCAGAGAACATCCCACAGAAGTTTTAGCCACACTGGTAGGCGACCCCGCATCATCGCTGCCACAGCAATTCTAATTCTGATACACTGAAAAAGGAGGACACAGGTTTGATGAAACCTCAGAATGATTAGTGCTTGATGCCTGACCCCCATACACACAAAAACAATTTTGGCCATGGCAGTCTTTCCCCCAAAATTACAATTGTGTAAGTGATAAAATCTGATATTGAAATAATATATACACACACACAATTGTATTAAAACACGCAAAGAAAAGGGAAATAGGGAAATGACTAATTGTGAAACTAAACATTTTCAAAAATAACATCCATATTCCTAGATTGCCATTCTCTAGATAGTAAGTTGAACAAATATGTATTGTAACATAAGCAGAGGTGAAAGGTATTTTACTGGTAGCATTTTAATATGGCGAGGGGACTTCCGTTTTTGGCTACGAGGAAGTCATTTGTATCAGACTCATTCTCTGATAGAACAACTATAAGATCTGTGTGTGTTTTATTTTAAAGAAAATACTATTTGAATATTACAGAAAGAAACCAAGGCAGCCAAGAGTTGAGGACTCTAGATCCTGAATCCCTGAAAATTTTGCCAGGATTCCAGAGAAAAAGAAGATACTTCGATGTGAGCCTCACAAGCCCTTGGGGGATAGTCTGGTTTGGGGCACAGAGCATGGAAGCAAAACAGAGAACAGTGGTGTAGGGTTTGTTGCATTCTCACTACACTGCAGAGATAAAAATCAAAGTTTTAACTGAGGAAACAAGAAAAGATTTGGAAATGAGTGACATGTGCAACGTAGAAAGAGTACTGCTTAAGGTGAAAAATTTTAAGCCTTAAGTAAATTTACTAGAAGAGGGAGAAAAAAAGCTAAAAATCAGTGATCTAAGTATCCAACTCAAAAATCTAGAAGAAAGAACAATTAAACATATTAAATAAAAAGGATGGGAAGGAAATAACAATTTAAAAAAAAGAGATCGGTACTCAATGTAATATAAACAAATATTCAACTGGAAAAATTAAAGAGGTAAAAGTTGGTTATTTGAAAATATTAATATAATTTATAAATCTCCAGAAATACAGATCAAAAAATGGAGAGAAGGGAAATATTAGAAACAAATGATTAATATCAGGAATAAAAAGGGAATGTCACTATACATATTAAAATATAGTAAGAGGAGGTCATAAATTTATATCAATTAATTTCATAAATTAGGTAAATACATTTCTTGAAAAGAACACAACTTATCAAAACTGATTTAGATAAAGAAATAGAAAGTCCAAATAATGTTATTATCTATCAAAAAGATTGATTTTAAACCTTTCTAGAGAGAAAACTCTGGGCCCAGATGCTTCAAAAGAGAAACATTCTAAATACTTTATGAAGAAATAATCTCAATCTTTCACAGACTTTTTAAAGTCTAGATACAGGGGGAATATTTCCCAACTCATGTTATAAGGCTATCACAATCTTGACAGCAACACCAGACAAAGACAAAAAAAAAAAAAGAAAAATTACAGATATTTTGTTAACAGAGGCACAAAGCATAATATATACCCAGAAAATTGGGTTTAAATCAGGAATGCAAGGTTGATTTATTGCTCAAAAATCAATTACTGTAATTCATTACACCAGTTCATTACAGTTAAGGAAAAAAGCATGTAACCATTTCAATAAATGCAAAAAAACACAAGTAAATAAAAACGTTACAAACACTCATGATTGAAACAAAACAAAGTAACAACAAATTCCTTTTAGAAAAACAGACATAGGAGGAAATTTCTTTATATGATAAAGACTTTCTTCAAAGAAAATTTATAGCAAACATCATACTTGATGAAATATTGGAAAATTTCTTCCTGAGATAAGGATATCTCAGGAGATAATACAGCCCCATTGCCATTTCCATTTAACAGTGTCCTGGAAATCTTTCTAATGCAACAAAGCAAGAAAAAGAATAAAATATATATGGATTGAAGAGGAGATTATGAGAATGTATATAGAAACTCCAAAAGCTAAACGATTAGAATCAATAAGAGAATTTATCAGTCAGTAGATATAAAGTGAATATACAAAATAAACTGTATGCACAAAATACCAGCAAATAACTAGAAAATAAAATTAACATCAAAAAATTAAGTATCTAGTATTATATTTAACAGTAGTGTGTAAAAAGGAAAACTATAAAATATTATGGAAAGAAATTAAAGAAGAACTAAATCAATATAGCATACACTGTGTCCATGAGTTAGAATACTTTTATACATATATTTTCCTACAATAGTGTAGGAAAGCCATTTCTCTCCAGATTGATTTATAAATTGTATGCACTCCTAATCAAAATCTCAACAGGCATTTTTGTGAAGTTTAAAAAGCTGATTTAAAACAATGTGGAAATGTTAAAGACCAAGAATAGCCATGATGACCTTGAAGGAAATCAAAGTTGAAGACCTATAATACCAGATATTGAAACTTATAGATATTGTAAGTTTACTGTTGGTTAAAGTATAGACAATAGATACATTGAACAAAATATTCCAGAAACACACCAACATATCTACAAATTCTTCACTGATGGTGAAAGTGTCATCACAAGCAGTGAAAATGATAGTTTCTTTTGCATTCGGCTCCCAATAAATTGTGCTGTATGAAATGGATGTCCACAAACAGAAACAAAAATGAGCCTTTAATCCTACCTCACTATCTTATATCATATACAAAATTTAACTCCAGATGGAACATATTTCAATATAAAAAGTAAAATAATACATTTTCTGTAAAATAATACAAGAGAATATATTCATGAGCTTAGGAAAGGCAAAGATCTTTAAAACAGGACACAAAAAAACTATTTATAGGAAAACGATAGATAGATTGGACTTCACTAATTTAAGAACAGATGGATCATCGATGCTAGACCCTTCCATGTGTTAAAAGAAGGTAGAATACCCAACTTTTAAAATTTATAACTATTTAAACTTTTCAAAAACTAACATATGGATGAATTAACTATATCTAATTAGCAGAAATCTTGTGGTCTAAAAAAAAATTAAAACATTTATTGAGGGACATGGAGTTTCTCAATAGAGATGCAAGAGACAATTACTTGATTGTAATTTAGTTAATCCTATTTCGAGTGATGTAGTAGGGAGCTAAGTCTGTTCTTCAGAAAGCATTTCAAAATTCAAAAGTGGTTTAAAAGGGAAAAATTAATCAAAATGTTTGTGAACATCTGGCTTCACTCTTTTTTAGTTAGGCTTTTCTGAAGCAGTTTTGACAGAACTAACCCATTGAGTTGCAGCTTAAAAGTGGAAGCAAGTAAACATTGAAAGACTATCAGGGAAAAAGCAAGTGAGTGTATGAAACATGCACAGAGATTCTTATCTCAGAGAACTAAGGCCAGAGGAATGTATTCAGTATTTGTCATGGAAGTTAGACTTTAGAGTTCTATCTTATATCATTACCTATAATTAAGAGATCATGTTATTAAACTGTGTGTGTGTATTGGTTGAAGGGAGACCTAACTCCAAGAATAGAAATAGAATACGAACAATACCCTATCATCCGGAATCCATGAGTGTAAATAAATCAGCCCCCAAAATGAGGCTATGCAATTTTTACAAAGAAAAGAAAAAAAAAAGCCTTCGTGCATTATAAAGCAAAAAGATAGATCTGCAAGATAATAGATCCAGCAGGCAGGACTGGCTACATAATTTGTAGGGCCCAGTTCAGAGTGAAAATGCAGGGCTCCTTGTTCAAAAATGAGATAGAGGGCTTCCCTGGTGGCGTAGTGGTTGAGAGTCCGCCTGCCAATGCAGGGGACGTGGGTTCGTGCCCTGGTCCGGGAGGATCCCACATGCCGCGGATTGGCTGGGCCCGTGAGCCATGGCCGCTGAGCCTGAGCGTCTGGAGCCTGTGCTCCGCAACGGGAGAGGCCACAACAGGGAGAGGGTCGTGTACCGCAAAAAAAAAAAAAAAAAAAAAAAAAGAGAAAGAGTTTCAATGGTTGGTGATAGCAGAGCATTAAACCAAGTGCAGGGCCCTTCTGGGCACTGGGCCCTGAGTGAGTGCCCCATGAGGCTGACCCTGTTTGCAGGCAAAGATTACACACAAAAATCAAGCTTTTCTTCCACACTTGCCTACAGGGAGAATCACACCATCAGCAGTGTTGTCTCTAAGTATAGAAAACTACAAAGTGAAGGTTTGGATTTGATAAGTTTTTCATATGAGGCTAAACAGGGAATAGGATCCTCACAGTGAGACTTACTGTGCTTTTACTTCTGAAAATCATAGCTTGCTGATTCAAGACTGTGATTTTCAGAATGCATTACCATTTCTGTTTCCAGTCTTGTGTTACTTAGACTGCACTGGGCCAATCAGAAATGACACACGTGCAGGGCTTCCCTGGTGGCGCAGTGGCTAAGAATCCGCCTGCCAATGCAGGGGACATGAGTTCGAGCCTTGGTCTGGGAAGATCCCACATGCAGCAGACCAACTTAACCCGTGTGCCACATACTACTGAGCCTGCGCTCGAGACCCCACGAGCCACAACTACTGAGCCCGCGCACCTAGAGCCTGTGCTCCGCAACGAGAGGCCACTGCAATGAGAAGCCCCCGCACTGCAATGAACAGTAGCCCCGACTCACTGCAGCTAGAGGAAGCCCACGCACAACAACGAAGACCCAACGCAGCCAAAAATAAATAAATAAAATTTTTTAAAAAGAAGAAATGACACACGTGCACATAATATCTAGCTTGCTTTAATTCCATCAATTAATATAGAGAGTGAGACTATTTAGAATATTTAATACAAAGAACAAACCAATGCCATTACATGAAAAATGTAAGCAACTGTGTGCTATTCCATCCTGCTCTATCTAGCCACTTTATCTGCATGGATTTATTCCAGGAGATAAATCTTTCAATCAGAAGTTTTTTGTGACTGTAGTCCATGTCCTGTCAGGTTGTCTATCAACATTGCAGGTGAATTTTCCCCTCTTGATTCTGCTAAACTGGAAAAGGGCTTACAAAGCAAGAAATCTTAGACGCTTCATTCATTCTAGGCACTGAAAAAATGGTAAACATATTTTCCTCCTGCTAAACACAAAATACCCATCTCCTGATATGTTCCCCTAGAGATACGACAAAGCACAGATTTTTGCTTTATCTGAAGGACATAAAAGGCACATTTAAAGTTACATTTCAGGGTTTAATCTGCTATTTCTTACCATTAAGAAACACATTTCCAAAATCAATATCTACTTCTATTTAGATTTCTTGGAAGGGAAGAATGAAATTGAATATGAGAAAATGTGACTGGTAATGAACAGTAAGAAAGGGGTATTTATACTTTATCTTCTGCAGTCCATCCTGTGAAATAATAATGAAGCCAGGGGATTGATGATAATGATCACTTGCTTTTATGTGCTAGGGAACCACCATCTCTGATGGTAGAAACCACTAAGGCAGAGTGACTGCTGCGGGCGGAAGCAGAGCCCTCATGCATTATTTAGGGATCGTGTGTTACAGGAAAGACTTCATCAAGATGTGTACAAAGTGAAGAGCTAGTGCTCTGTGATGTCAAATTAATACTTGTCTTAGTTGAGGTTTTCAGGAGAGCAGGAAGAGGCATCAGCAAACTCGTACACTTTGGATTATTCTACTTCTTACCACCATCTTTCACTCACTTTAAAATCTTTTCAACATTGGGTATTAGGTTTGCTGCATTCCTATCCTACACAATTTTCTTCCATGCCATTTGATAAGCTCAGAAAATAAAAGTCCCTGTTTACCTGCTTGGGAAACCTTCCCACTGCATCTTGAGAGTCATTTTCCATTATTATTCCTTTAACCAGCTCTCTCCCCTTGTGCCGATCTTCTTGGTCTCTCAACTGGAATATTTAATGACCTTGATTGCCCTGGCTCCAGCCTTCTCCCCTTCTGATCTGTCACTCAGATGACTTCTAGGTTCTCTTTTGAAAATGCATATATCATCATGTCACTCTTCTGGCTCACAGGATGAAATCTTGGCTCCCATGTAGATTCAAAGGAAGCTGGCAGAGTCCAGGTAAGCAAGGCAGGGGAGAGAAGTCTTGGCCAAATCCACATACATCTAGCTTCCCACCCCACCCTGAAGCACCAAAGGCTATAGCCCCAGTGCTCATTGACACTTAAATTGGATTTCAAGGTTCTTAGCTAACTCTAAGTAATCAAACTCTAATCTGGAGATTGCTCAGTGTTTTGGGGTCATGCCTGGCTTACCACTATCACTTTTCTATTCCAGGGAAACACACTTTTCAGGAAAAATATTCTGAGCTGAGGCAGAGACCCAGATGGAGTTTTTACTGATGAATACCAAGAGGTCCTCAGGGGAAGGAGATAAAGCGTCTGCTTGGACTAGCTCACGTTCTAGGTGTAAACTAAGGCACAGTAGAAGTTCAAAGGTTCACATGCAGTCCAGGCCATATCAACAGGTTCAGGATTTCATAGGGATTTGGAATCAAAGCCCATAGTCATCAATTCTGTGTTTGAAATGCCCCCCTTCTGCGTATACCACTGGAGACTCCTCTAGATGAATTTGGAAATTCAGAATCCTGACATATCTCTTTCCATCAAGGTTCACTAACAAAGACCATCTACATCACATCAACCTACAGTAGGAATTTGAATGGTTTTCCCAATGACATTAAATGAATTCAGTAAACAACAAAAGGGTACAACCCCAAAATGGAAATCACATTACCTACAACTGAATTTTATAAGCTTTTTTTTCAAGATCATATATTTATGCAGTACTTACGTTAAGACTGAGGAGAAGGATATTGAATCTCTGAAAGATCTTAACAAATTATGTAAAGCTCACTTTCTTTATTAATGAAAGATTTATTTACCAAATTCCCATAATAAAGCCGTTTATGGTATTTTCTAAATGAACAGGGCCACGTCCGTCCTCAGTGCCACACTGTCGCCTTGCAGCCTTAGAAGATTTTTCATATTCCACAAGGGATTTCGTTTAAGAACTAGGCTTTAAACAATTATGTCTTTCTTAATACTTTAACAACTTTAGAGACTTCTTGGGGTGTGGTGTTACACTGAAGTCTCTTCAAGCTTCACAAAAATGGATATAAAAACTCTTAGAACTATGCCCAGAATCAGATGAATCCTTCATGGGACAAACTTCGATCATGGGATCACAGAAAACATCACCTTCTTGGTGGCACGTTAGGATTTCTGTATAAACCAATGTCTTCTGTTATTATCTTTACTTGCTTTCAATAGAAGAAATTTAAAAATGGAAAAAAAAAACAAAAAAACCCTCAACCTGTAGTCCCTGGTAGTGAGTGAATAGCTGACAAGAGGACTTCGTAACCACAGAGCTACTGATTTTGACATGAAAATACTCCATGAGAATGTGCACTCTGCTTCAATGCATGGACAGATACTGTTTTCCTGATGCTTTTTGGTGAGACTTCACAAGGAACTTGTCTTCATCATTTCAGTCACTTAAAACTCAACAAAAAGCTAAAGCTGTTGAGGCAGCAGGGCTCACAGTTTTGACAAATGGATAAAATGTTCCTCTGCTAGATTTGTAAAAACCTGGAAAAATGTTTCTGACATCCTTCTGTGTCAGTGCGCACGCACTCCCACCAGGAAATCCATCTCCAACTTGTTGCTTCAAGAGCTCCTCTAATCTCTCCTCCCTCTTTCTGGCATCAGCATGTTTTCCATGACGGCAGTGTGAATTCTTATAAATGAAGGTGCTGACATCTGCATTCGCTTCAGGGCCTTCTTCCTGATGTCTCAATATTTCTGGAAAGCATGACTGCCAACACCCCTGACCACAGAGTTCACAAGATGGACTCGGACTTTAAAAGTCTGACCAAAAATAATTTTAGGCCATGATTAAAGGACTCAGTCCAATCACATCTCCCTTTCAGTGTGTTTGCTAAGATCCTATGTAGGCAGCATTTGGTATCGTAAAGGTGTATAAAAAAGGCAACAGAGAACAAAATGCACAATGTCAATGGCTATGTTTTGAAGCACTAATTCTGTTGGGTTTAAAAGGCAGTCAATGCAGATGGTCCAAGAATAAAATTCCAGCCAGCGCCAATATGAAAATAAAAGTAATTAACTTAAAAATTAGATAAGAAAGGACAGGTGTGAGATATATTCTGGGGGTCCACCTTGACCAGACTGAGATGTCAGGTCAAGTCCTCACGTGTCTTGTTTGCATTCAGGCTCCAGAAGTTTCTGGACAATATGATGAGGAAAATTTACAGAAATGATAATGACTGTCATCTCCAAGAACATAAATGTCACTGAGATGAACGCCCTTGAACAGAAAGGTGAGGTGAGGTCCATCCACCAACAGGTGCCATGGCCTGCAAGGAACTTGCCCTGAGATGAGAAGAATCAAGTTTCCTGAGCTCTCTCCTGGGCATGGTGGTGTAGCACTTTGCAAATACACTCTGCCCCAGGCCCTAGGGAATCTTCCCTAAATGGTTTTAGGTAATGTTTTAAAAATTGAAAGAACAGGGTGGCTTTGAGGATAAGAAGAGACTCAAGAAAGAGCCATATTCTCTTCATGGCAAAGACATGTATGAAGAGAAGTGTTATGTCCAGAGTGAAGTGACAGGGGTACAAACAACAGGGGTGATGACCTCAATGCCCCTGGTATCTCCAGCACTCCTGTGCTTCATCAGTGGCATAGAAACCACTCAACAAGGCCATTGAGTGGCACTCTCTGAATATAGGCAAAGGGAATCCTGGGGACAAATGTCTGCATTTGGTTCTAGGGGCCATTGGAGAATAGGTCAATGGCAGATGGACCCCGGGGACAGAATGGTTTTGGAGAAGGGATGAGTGTGGAGAAGAACAATTAACCACATCTGAGTGTGAAAGTAATCTCCCTGCCTCTGGTGCTTACATGGTATGAGTAAATTTGTTTTACTTCACTTCAGAGCCAAAATAGTGAAGTTAGGCAAGAAGTATTATGATGGGAGAAAATATTTAGCATTCTAAGATCACATAATTGGAATTTTAAATTTTCTTTCCCTAGAAAAAAATAATAAAATGAAAATTTTAGATTTCTCTAGCTATCATAATGACTTGAAATTATTCTTGGTTTTAATTTATAAATATCCAATATTATTTTAAAAGACTCTTTTCAAGGAGGGTTTCCATTTATAAACATTTTTATCCCACTTAGCAGAATTAACAATTGAAGCATCGACCAGCTGAACTATTGAGTCTATATGTATTGTAAATAGCTGTCTCAGGCATCTCAAGACCTTTCCTGAACTCTCCACCTTTTTCCTAAGACCATCTTTTCTTCATATGTCCGCATCCCAGAGGCTGTCACCACTATTAACTGAATGGCCCAAGCCAACAACTGGAGGTCATTCTCAATTCCTGTTTCTCTTTTCATTCACTTATTCAATCATTCATGCATTCAATTACTTTTTTCACTCAACAAATATTTTGGAATACCACGTATGTGCAGGGCACTTTAATAGGTGTTAAGATAAATGACTCACACCACGTTCCTGTAAGTACGGCACCTTCTACATCAAGTCAGTTACCAGCCCCTTTGATTTAGCTTTATAAGCATTGCTTCAATCTGTCCACTTCATCCCATCTTCACTGTCACACCTTAGCTTAGGACAGAGTTTATCAGCTTTGGCACTCCTGATGTATTGGAATGGATACTTCTTTTTGTTGGGGGCTGTTCTGTGTATTGTATTGAATGTATAATACACATACAATTCTGTGTATCGTAGCATGTTTAGCAGTGTCCCTGGACTCTACTCACTGGATGCCAATAACACCCCACCCCAGTTGTGACAACCAAAAGTGCCCCTAAACATTGCCAAATGTCCCCTCACTCCTGCCGACAGAATCACCCTCATCTCACTGCTGAGGTATTGAAATAAATGCTTAACTAGTATCCTTTCTTTCTGTCTCCTCCAATTTGTCATACACATTATGGGCACCTCCATTTGCTGAGCCATTTCTAAACTTGATCCAACCTCATCCCTTTTTACAAACAGGGCAGTGAAGGTCCAGTGGAGTGATTTTCCCACGGTCACAGAATAAGTAGGAGCCAGTATTCAAAACTAAGATCTGACTGAATTTTAAAAACCCCACAAAACAAAGAAAAAAACTTTTAAACGGTGCTTTTAACCAACAAGTAATAGTTTCCAGATTGTTTGTTCTAATATTAAGAACCAAATACGTTTTTCTCAGATTAAACTCGTTTCCCGGCTCCCCATAGACATTTTTCCCTCTTCTTAAGTTTTATGTCTTTGCTCCCTCTTCTCTATGAGTAGTTTTTCCATGGCTCCCCGAACAGTTCAGAGTCATTAAGAATCAGTCAGAACAATTTTATTTTTAAGCCTGATTATTACTATCAAACAATTTGCTTCCCCAAACTCAAAGAAAATTATAAGAAAGTTACTATAGACAAAAACATCAAACTACTCATCAAATTACTTGGAGCAGAAATTGGCTTGGGGTTACAAATTCACTCAGCAGAAAAAAATAAATGTTTTCCTATTTATCGTTTAGTAAAAAATTTCTACATTTATCATTAAAGACCAATTGTATGCATACTTTTACAGTCAGTGTTATTTTCCATCCTTTATTAAATTCTCCACTGGTAAAGGTATAGAGAAGTTTTAAGAAATGATGCCATTTAAATGCAAATCAAAGTCCCTAAATCTTACCTAGATCCATTCCTTCCCATAATAATTTATTGAGTTGCTTGATGTTCCAAATAAAAAGTCACATTGTGCTCTGTTAAAAGAGCTTCTTTTGAAAACAGAATTGTACACTAGGGAGATGGATTATGATTTCCTTGGGAATGGTGATTCTGAATTTTCAGACTTTGGAATAATTGAAGTCTTATTCCTAACCTCATATTAACATAGTTTAGGGCATTAAAAGTATATTTTATTATTGGGAGATTTGGATTGACATATATACACTAATATGTATAGAATGGATAACTAATAAGTTATCTTGTATAAAAAAATAAAGTAAAAGTCAAGAAAAGTATATTTTATTATTGGGAGATTTGGATTGACATATATACACTAATATGTATAGAATGGATAACTAATAAGTTATCTTGTATAAAAAAATAAAGTAAAAGTCAAGAAAAGTATATTTTATTATTTATAAAGCATTCGGTCAAAACTTTTCATACCAAAATGATTTATTTATTTTTTAAGCAAATGCTTTCAAGCTTGAAATTAAACAAATGTACTTCATTGCTCATAATTAGAGATAGTCTTGGTTTGACTTAGAAAAATGTAGAACATATTGACCACAATGATTTCACAAGTAATTCTTCTTTTGTCATATGAGAAAGTGTAGGACCAACATGAGAACTATGTTAGGCTCTTTCTGGCTAGTGTTTAATAACCATAAAATTATGTATTTTTTCTGCTGCTGTAAGCTTATGAAGTTGGGTTAAAAGGAAATTATGTATAAAATGTATGTATACACATGAATATGCATGTAGATATAGGCACACATTTTATATATAATGTATACACATTTTCTTGAATTAGAAACAACTTTTGTTTTGTTTTTGTGTTTACTTGTAAAGCATTCTTGACCTATACTAAGTAGTGACTTTGTTATTATTGTGTCCCTTTGAAGCACTACAAATGAGTTAATTTGATAACAAACAATAACTGAATACACAAAACATAGCTGCTTTTTGTGATTGAGGATCATGCTGTGACAGCAGCTACTATTGTTATTAATGTTAATTTTAACCAGTTAGGAAATTGTAAGTAAAACTGGGAACGGGACCTAAGTGATGAGAAGAATATAAATGCCTCAGTCTTTACCTAGCTTCATATACCTTAGACATACATAAATGAGGATCTGTTCCTTCTTTAAACAAATATTTATAGGCACTACACTAAGCATTGAGGACAAAAAAAATAAGACAGACTCTTCTCCTGCCCTCATATAACTTGCAATTTCCCAGGAAAGACAGATGATTACACAAATAGAGTGTGGTGTGGGCTTTAAGGTTTTTTTTTCTTTTTTTTTTAAACATCTTTATTGGAGTATAATTGCTTTACATTGTTGTGTGAGTTTCTGCTATAGAACAAAGCGAATCAGCTATATGTATACATATATTCCCATATCCCCTCCCTCTCGCATCTCCCTCCCACACTCCCTATCCCACCCCTCTAGATGGTCACAAAGCACGGAGCTGATCTCCCTGTGCTATGCGGCTGCTTCCCACTAGCTATCTATTTCACATTTGGTAGTGTATGTATGTCCATGCCACTCTCTAAGTTTGTCCCAGCTTACCCTTCCCCCTCCTTGGGTCTTCAACTCCATTCTCTACGTCTACATCTTTATTCCTGTCCTGTCCCTAGGTTCTTCAGAACCTTTTTTTTTTTAAATTCCATATATATGTATTAGCATACAGTATTTGTTTTTCTCTTTCTGACTTACTTCACTCTGTATGAAAGACTCTAGGTCCATCCACCTCACTACAAATAACTCAATTTTGTTTCTTTGTATGGCTGAGTAATATTCCATTGTATATATGTGCCACATCTTCTTTATCCATTCATCTGTTGATGGACACTTAGGTTGCTTCCATGTCCTGGCTATTGTAAATAGTGCTGCAATGAGCTACATGTAAAAGAATGAAATTAGAACACTCCCTAACACCATACACAAAATAAACTCAAAATGGATTCAAGACCTAAATGTAAAGCCAGACACTATCAAACTCTTAGAGGAAAACATAGGCAGAGCACTCTATGACATAAATCACAGCAAGATCCTTTTTGACCCACCTCCTAGAGAAATGGAAATAAAACCAAAAATAAACAAATGGGACCTAATGAAACTTAAAAGCTTTTGCACAACAAAGGAAATCATAAACAAGATGAAAAGATAACCCTCAGAATGGGAGAAGATATTTGCAAACGAAGCTACTAACAAAGGATTAATCTCCAAAATATACAAGCAGCTCATGCATCTCAATACCAAAGAAACAAACAACTCAGTCCAAAAATGGACAGAAGATCTAAATAGACATTTCTCCAAAGAAGATATACAGATTGCCATCAAAAACATGAAAGGATGCTCGATATCACTAATCATTAGAGAAACGCAAATCAAAACTACAATGAGGTATCACCTCACACCTGTCAGAATGGCCATCATCAAACAATCTACAAACAATAAATGCTGGAGAGGGTGTGGAGAAAAGGGAACCCTCTTAAACTGTTGGTGGGAATCTAAATTGATACAGCCACTATGGAGAACAGTATGGAGGTTCCTTAAAAAACTAAAAATAGAACTACCATATGACCCAGCAATCCCACTACTGGGTATATACTCTGGGCTTTAAGTTTTTATGGGCTACCAGGGAGTGTTTCTCAGAGAAAATGCCTTTGAGCTGATGTCTGAAAGATAAATTAAGACTTGACTGGTAATGTTTGAGGGGAGAGGGAGAAGGAACCAGGGCAGGGGAATAGGATGTATCAAGATCCAAAAGCAAGAGACACCACGGAGACTTAAAGACCCTGGAAAGAGTTTGGTGTGACAGTAGGACAGAGTTGTGTGGGGAGGGGTTGGAGGTGAAGAATCTTGGAAGCCGTGGTAAGTTTTAACTTTGTCTTAAGAATACTGGGAAAACTTACAACTGGTTGAACTGGGGAATGGCACAAATTGGGGAATTGGCATTTACAGAAGACTGTGGGGATTAAGAATGGATCCAAATTGCGTTTTCAGTGCTCTAGGTGAGTGATGGTGTTGGCATGGATTAAGGATGGTGGCAGTCATGCTGGAGAGTTGAACAAAATTGAAACATAATTCTTCTATTCACTATTGACCTTGTGCTTGATTAAGGAGTGAGAGAGAAGTCACAGATGGCCCCCATGTTTCTGACTTGGGTAATAGTGCTACCATTCAGTGACATAAAAACGCTGGAGATACAGCATTGAGAAGATGATGGATTTCATTTCTGAAATGTTGAGTTCAAGGTTCTTAGATGCCTCTAACCAGAGCTATCCAGTCCAAAGTTGGCTATGTGGCTCCAGTTGTCTGCAAATAGGTCTGACTTAGAAATAACATTTGGGAGACATTTCACAAAGCTGCTGAACAAAATCCACATTTTCTCTTTCATCATGGGGACATAAGTGGACTATATTTCCTTGTATCCTTTGCAGTTGGATGCTGCTGTGTGACTAAATCTGGCCAGTGGAATATGAGAAGAAAAATACTTCACCTATGGACCTATAAAAACTTCTCACATGCTCTGGTCCATGGTCTTTTTCCCATGTTCTTTTTCTTTTTAGCAGATGCTGGAGATGGCAGGAACTCTGTCAGCCTGCATTACTAAACAACTGAGGAGGGGTCCTTCTGCTAACCTTTTCACTGACCCATTCCTGCTACAGGAGAAACATCTGACCTGTATTATGACTGAGGAATCATATATTTAGGGGGTGAGTTTGTTACAGCAACAAAGTTGCCATAACTAATTCAGGAACCTTCTGATGCATAAAGAAAAAATGACCTGAAGCCTCAGATGAGATTGTACAGGGACAGGGTTGTCTTAGTTTCTGATTGCTGCTGTAACAAATTATCACAAACTCAGCAGCTTGAAACAACACAAATGTATTCTAGTTCTGGAAGTCAGAAGTTTGTAGTAGGTCTTAGAGTGTCAAGGTGTCTGCAAAGCTGCATCCCTTCTGGAGGCTCTGGAAGAGAATATATGTCCTTACCTTTTCCATCTTCTAGAGGTACAACCTGTGCGTCCATCACCACATCTCCTTCACTGACTCTCCAGCCTTCCTGTTTTCCTCATAAGGACTCTTGTGATTACAATGGCTCACTTTCCATCTCAAAGTCCTTATGTTAATCATATCTGCACAGTCCCTTTTGCCATGTCAGGTAACATAGTCACAGGTTCTGGCAGTTAGGATGTGGACGTCTCTGGGGAGAGGGCTATTATTCTGCCTACTGCAAGGTATGGAATGGCAGAGGAAAAGCATCAAGACTACACTTTGAGTAGCATCAAGTTAAAAGGTATGGGCTGAGGAAGAGGAGACAGCAAGGTAACCATGAATGAACATATACAGACACGGGGGGGAACTAGGCAGTGCTGTGACATGGAAAATATGAAAGGAAGTACTTTAAGAAGGAGGGAGGTTGGGATTGACATATATACACTACTATGTATGAAATAGATAACTAATGAGAACCTGCTGTATAGCTCAGGGAACTCCACTCAATGCTCTGTGGTGACCTAAATGGGAAGGAAATCTAAAAAAGAGGGGATATATGTATTCTTGTAACTAATTCACTTTGCTGCACAGCAGAAACTAACACAACATTGTAAAGCAACTATACTCCAATAAAAATTAATTTAAAAAAAAGGAGGGAGCAATCAGTTGTATTTTTATCAGTGAGAGATCCAGGAAGATAAAGACTTACAAACATTCTTTGAAGTTAGCTACAAGGAAATCGTTAGTGGCCTTTTAAAAATCTGCTCTGTGGGGTTTCCCTCGTGGCATAGTGGTTAAGAATCCACCTGCCAATGCAGAGGACACAGGCTCAAGCCCTGGTCCGGGAAGATCCCACATGCCGCGTAGCAACTAAATATTAATAATAATATTAATTAATTAATTTTTAAAAATGCTCTGAGTAGAGCAGTAAGAATGGAGCACCAAGTTGAGTCATCGTTGGGCAGGGGTGCTGTGGATATATCAGTAGACAGTTCTTTCAAAAAGATGGACTCTAAGTAGGGGAAAAAAAAAACAACTAAGGAGAGAGCAGTGAGCAGAAATTAGAAACAAGGGAGTGTTCCCCCCACCACTGCGAATATATATGTACATTTAAATTGCCTGTGAAGAGGGAATTATTAAATATACAGAGTGAGATGGAATAATCAGAGTGAAGCCCCTAAGAAAAAGGAAGAGAATCTCTTTCATTTTAACAGGGGAAAGAAGAAAAAGATAGGGTTGTATATAAGTAAGTTGAAGGAATTACTGTTTAATTACGTACTTGTTTTCTCTGTGAAACAGAAGACAAGATTAGAGGTCGACGGGGAAGAGGGCAGCTGGGGAGGGAGGGGTCATACCTTTGAGAGATGTAGGTATTGTCTGAAATGCCACATGGAATAGGAGCATGTTGACCAGGAAAAATATAATATAATATAATAATAATATAATAATATAATATATGTAAATATAATACTTTTTTTTTTATCAGGGAGCTATAGGTGCCCCGTCAAGATTAGAGACACAAAGCTGTGGTGGACCAGTCCTGACTACTGTATGACTTTTCCCTTGAAATGTCAATGAGTTGAATGCAAAGTAGAGAGGGTAGCAATTACCTTTAGTAAGGTTTAAGGAGTTTTCTTCCATCCTGTGTGATGGGGAAACAATAGAATAAGAGGTTTCAAAATAATGGTAAACCAAGGGATGAAGAGATGGCATGGGTAAGGAGATAAGTGAAGAGAAGAGGGACCTAATGGGAAAAGGGACAAGGGACTCCAAATAAAGATACAGAAAAGTCAAAGAACTGGTGTGTTGGGATCAATAATGTGAAAGAGAGAGAGAGAGTGAGGGGGCGGTGTCTGGAACACATGGTTAAGAGTGAATGTGATGCTTTATTTGAGTGGCAGTGCGATCTGGCTGTGATGAGGTCTAGGGTGTGGCCATGGAGTGGGGCCTGAGAGGGGGAATGATGCCCTTGAAGGTGAGGCAGGCAACGGAGCACTAGGCGAGGTTGTCACACTGAGTCACCTAGAATGACGTCAGGCTGAGGGTGGAGAAGATGACTGTTGGCCAGGTGTCGAGGTCTTCCAAGGATTTACTGACCATATCATCAACAAACAGGCAAGGAGAAAAAACTCCAAAGTTGCCCACAGAGGCAAAACACATTTAAGCAATTATCTGAATAACTCAATTAAAAATCCTTCTTATGGCTTTTTAGGAAGAGGAGACTTTGTCTGTATTAGCCTAAATGAATTCACCTGACAACTTACAATATCCACCCCCCCCCCATCATTTTTCCTGTCTGAATAGTTAGGAACTCACTCTGGTCCCATCTGGCCCTCAGGCCTGAGAATGGATTAATACTGGACCTACTGCCAATGAAAGTACACAACAGCGTGCTGGCAACTCTCTCCTTCTGTTAGACTAGTCAAGTCACAAAGAGAGGGCTGTGGTGGACAGTTTGGATTGCAGAAGGTGCGACGACACTGGGAGTATCCCTGCCCTAATCTGTGTTTGTCCCTCTGAGCTGCAAAGGAATTGCTTGCTCACACCAGTTCCCCAGGCCCATGATTCAGCCTTGTCATAAAAGAGTATTTTTAAAAAGAGCTGTAAGACCTTGCACTGTTTAATGTACTCTGTAATGCAGGACCAACTGTCACCTTCCTTACCCTCCAGGAGTGAACAACTGTGTGCCTATTTTTAGTTGCCTAAAATCATAGATTAAACCATTTACACTTCTACTTGATATGAGTGATGTGCAAGCAAATTAGTGCCTTTCAGTGATGATAAACAGGGATTCTTAAGAAAAGGCCCATCAAGAATATCACCATCTGTCTTCTTCCAATTCAGGAAACTACAGCATACACTTACTGACCGCTTGCCATGTACCCAGAACTGAAGCAAACACAAAAAGAAGGTACACACACATGCTTGCTGAGCACACTTATAGGCTTGTTTGGAACATACATAACATTTATAAAACATAAGACTTTAATCAACTACCCAAATCATCTGAAATAAATAAATGGCATTTATTATAGGATGGATGAGCTCTGTTCACTTGAAGATGAGTGAAGTATGGTTCCTGTTCTTGTGTAGCTCACAGGGTATGGGATGTGTTGGGATGAGGGAAAGCAGCATGTACACAGGGAAACCACAGAACCACAGAACGTTTCTAGAAGCCATATTAGAGACTTGGGAGGCAGAAAAGAGGAGTCGCTACAGGAAAACTTAGGAACATTCTCTCAGGCGAGAGGAAACTGGAACCAGGTCTGGAAGGCACTGCAGAAATTTGCTGGAGAAGGGGGGTGGCGAAGGAAAGGTGAGAGACCAGCCCTCCAGGTTTGAGCCTTCTCAGTAGCTTTCTCTGAATAACATCACTCTAATGGGTCCCTTGCTCACTAATCCATAGTTTATTAACTACTTTTGGGACTAGAAAGAAGAAATGTTAGGGATTCCATGATTCAGAAATTCAGTTGTGAACACTGAAATCCAGAATTTTATAAGTCCTTATCAGAGCTCATACAGCTCATCAGGGGACAAACTGGGACGAGACAAATCAATAAATGTCTGCGGAATAAATGACCACACAGGCTAACCAGTGCTGGTACAAAATCTGTAGAAGAAGAGAATAAAAAAGGCAATAAAGGCAAAAGTTCAACATTGAACAGTATCTCTAATGGTTATGACAATGCTTATTTTTGTTGCTCTTAGGATTCTGCTCAATGCCATTCAATGCCAGAGTAATTAAACTAGACATAACTTGGTTAAAGGAGAGTTTATTGCCCTGTTTCCTTGCACAAATATTCTGTGCTTGCTTATGATATTTTTGAAATTGCAACTGAGTCTTTTAACTTGGGGGGGACCCCAGGCCCACACTGAGCAATTGTTTATTGGGAGGGACAGGCAAGGCAGACTCATGCTCCACAGTGAAACTTCCACTGCCTCAGAGGCTGACAATGAAGGTTTTACTTTTTTAGCTTATTGGACAAAGTGAGAACCAGATGTACCAGAACTTCACAGTAATGTTCCTGATGACCCAAATATTGCAGAATGGGAAGATCCAAGCCCAGCCTACTGTAAGCCAACAATAATCAAAATTGATGGGGCTCCACAGATGTTGTACATAAATGTGGGTATTTAGAAGAGGTCAGAGTGACTTTCGGTTTCCGATCTGACATATCAAGAGCTTAGAAGTCACTCTTCCATCCTAAGCAGTAAAAAGCTGTATGAACTGAAAAACCAACAACTCTTCTTAGACATGTCAGACAAGTCAGGTCAAAGGGAAAACCACTGCCCCCAACATTGAAGAGACAGAGAGATGGATACAGAGAATCACAACTTACTGGAACATAAATCCACAAGCAGAAACTTCCATGGTACCAGTGCCTGGGTAGGAAAACCTGAACTGTAATTGACAAATTGCTGGAGGCTCAGAGTGGACCAGTCTGAGAGTTAAAAATTCTCAGGGAGCCAAGTCACAGGGGATCCCCTGCACTTTTGTACAGACACCAAGCAGGGTACGTGCTAAACAAAACAAAACAAAACTCTACACCTGGACATATATCATTTTCAAACTACAGAAAATCAAAGATAATATTACCTCCAGAAGCTCTACCAGGTCCCCACAGTGAATATTGGAGGAAAATCCCCTCATGCTTCTGGAAGAGGAAGGAAAAAAGGAACTGTTTTGAAATATGTCAGAGCATTCTGTTCTTCTTAATAAGACCTGCCCTCAGTAGAAACTATTTTTACCAGAGCCTAAATCTGATGGGGTTTTATCAGAGCCTAACCTACAAGGGGGAAGGGAAATATGTGAGTCCAGCTCCCTCTACCCATCCTGCCCCACCTAAGGGAGGGTGATGGGACTGAGAAGCACTGGCAAAATCCATGGTCCAGGGATACAGGCTCAGCAAAAGACTGAGCCTTGATCATAGGACCACAGAACACTTTCTCTCCCTCACACACTAACACTACATTATAAAGCCCTGTTCACTGCAGTTCCTTTTACCCACTATATCTTGTCTACCTATCAACAACAACAAAAAATTATGAGGTACTTTAAAAGGCAAAGAACACAGTTTAAAGAGACTGAACGAGCATCAGAACCAGAGTCAGATATGGCAGAAATGCTGGAATTATCAGACCAGAATTTTAAAAAACAAACTATGATTAATATGCTAAGGGGCTTTAATGGAAAAAGCAGACAACATGCAACAGATGCATAACATAAGCAGAGAGATGGAAATTCTAAGAAAGAATTTGAAATTAATGCTAGAGGGCTTCCCTGGTGTGGTGCAGTGGTTAAGAATATGCCTGCCAATGCAGGGGACACAGTTTCAAGCCCTGGTCCGGGAAGATCCCACATGCCGCAGAGCAACTAAGCCCGTGCGCCACAACTACTGAGTCTTCACTCTAGAGCCCGTAAACCACAACCACTGAAGCCCACGCGCCTAGAGCCCATGCTCCGCAACAAGAGAAGCCACCGCAGTGAGAAGCCTGCACACCACAATGAGGAGTAGCCCCCGCTCGCCGCAACCAGAGAAAAGCCCACACGCAGCTATGAAGACCCAACGCAGCCAAGATAAATAAATAAATAAAATAAAGTAATAAAATAAATTTACTTTAAAAAATAATTTAAAAAAAGTAATGCTAGAGATCAAAAATATTATAACAGAAATGAAGAATGCCTTTGATGAGCTCATTAGGGCACGATCTGGCTGAGGAAAGGATCTCTGAGCTTGATGATATGACAATAGAAACGTCCCAAAAAATGAACAAGGAAAATACTGAAAAAAAAAAAAAAGGAACAGAGCATCCAAGAACTGTGGGACAACTACAAAAGGTATAACATACATGTAATGGGAATTCCAGAAGAAGAAGAAACAGAGAAAGGAACAAAAGCAATATTGGAAGTAGTAATGATTGAGAATTTTTCCAAATTAATGTCGAACACAAAACTATAGATCCAGAAAGCTCAGAGAACACCAAGCAGGCTAAATGAAAACAAATAAATCTACCCTAAGCATGTAATATTCAAGCTTTAGAATATCAAAGATAAAGACAAAAAAATTGAAAGAAAACAAGAGGAAAAAATCTTACCTTTAGAAAAGCAAAGATAAGAATTGCACTTGATATCTCCTCAGAAACCATGCAGTCAAGAAGAGTGCAGTGAAATATTTGGTTCATTAAAAAAAAAAAAAAAAACCCCAAAAAATACAACAAGCTAGAATTCTGTACCCTGCAAAATTATACTTCAAAAGTGAAGAAGAAATAAAGACTATCTCGGGAAAACAAAAATTGAGGGAATTTGTTGCCAGTAAACCTGCCTTGCAAAAATAATGTTAAAAGAAGTTCTTCAGAGAGAAGGAAAATGATGTAAGTAAAAAACTTGGATCTACATAAAGAAAGAAAGAACATCAGGGAATGAATAAGCGAAGGTAAAATAAAAACTTATTTTCTTATTCTTAATTGATCTAACAGAAAATAGTTTACATGAAATAATAGCAAAAATGTATTTGATTAAGTATGCTTATGCATATGTATACACTTATGTGTAAGTGTAATGAATGACTGCAATGGTAAAAGGGATGGGAGGTGTAGGAATTGGGAATATTGTTATTATAAGATATTTATACTGCTTGTGAGGTGGTTTAGAGTTATTTTAAAGTGGACTTGGATTAGTTTTAAATGTGTATTGCAAACTTTAGAGCAATCATCAAAAATTTTTTTAAAAAGAGGTATAATTGATATGCAAAGAAAGCAGAGAAAACAGATTGGAGTGCGGGGGTGAGTGGGTAAATGGGAACTCTATACATTTTCCAGTCAATTTTGCTGTTAATTTTAAACTGCTCTAAAAAATATTTTATTAAAAAAAAAAGAAGGGGTGGGTGACAGAATGTTTAATACTTGGGTTCTTAGAGAATGATATCTAATAATTTGACCAGGAATTTGGGTCAAAAAAAGATGGGCACTGGATCTAAAATGTTAAATTACCTGAAGATGGTTTGAAACTGGAATATTGGGAACTAATCTACTGATCTTCTTCTTGGAAATACTGATGCTGCCTTACGGTTCTCATCGTTAGTATATTTATCATAAAGTACAATAAATAAACAGCCTTGGATTAGACATGCATTTTCAAAAGTATAAATATCCATTTATCCAACCTGGATGTCAGGACTAGATGGAAACAGGTGTGGCATAAACCAAATGGATAGAAAAGGCAGAGATAGGACAGCTCTCTACTCTATGACACTAGTCTTGAACAGAAAGAAGTGAGCTAGAGAGCACCATTCTCTGGGCTCTGAGAGATACCACAGTCTTAAAAATTAAATGTCCAAGACTCTTTTGAGAGTCATCCCATATTATTTAGATCATTATAATCATGCTAAATTGTTATTATAATACTAACTGATATTTAAGTACTTGCCATATACCAGGCACTGGTCTAAATAAACACTTTACTGTATTACAGATGAGAAAACTGTGATACAGAGGAAACTACATCACAGATGGAGTGATATGCCCTAGGCCACACAGCTAGCAAGTGACAGTGAGGATTCTAAGCCAGACTTGCATCCAGAGCCCATGCCCTGAAGCCTCGTGCTAGACCGCCTCTCACTACACAGAAAGAGTCCAGAGTCAGCCAGTTTGCCTCATGGTCTGTGTGGCCTTGGTTACATTGTGTTGCTTTTCTGAGAGTGAGACCACTCACAGATACATCAAGCAGCCTCTGGTTGTTCTATCAGGGAAGAAGGAAGGCAGCAAGAAGACTTGAATTCTTATCTTTGTTCACTTCGACTTACTTAACTCTTCCTAAATCCTAAATCCCTTTGGGAAGAAATAAAGTTAAGTTCGGGAACTGATTTCTGCATAAGGTCCTGAGGGTCCAAGGGATACACCATGATTCAACACAAGGTAGGCAGTCAAGAAATGCTTGAATGAATAAGTGACTGTATCAATGAACCAGTCAATTCAATTAAGTATCTAGATAACTATGGATTTAATGACCTCCTTATCTCATTTTACAACCATTCTCCCCTGCATCATCACCATATTACCTTTAACATATATTATCTCAAACTACTTGTGTTCAAACACTTCAATCAAGTTTAACGCTTTGCTGCATTCGCCAAAGCCTTCTTCCTTTGTGTTATGTTGTCATCGCTCAGGGTCTTAACTGTACCCAGAATGCCCTACTTTGCCAAAGCTGAACGTTCAAATCCAACTTATGGTTAAGATCCAACTCAAACACAGCTTATCTCTACTAGAGAAAAGTAATTCATCCCACCTCTGATACCCTACATTATCATTACTCTATACTGCATTCAGATCTGAATATGCCTTATCTCCCCACAGTAAGTTGTTTGACAAGAGATGTCATTACTGCTTTATTTTCTCTGTCCCTCTTAGTGTTTTTTTGTGGTATAAGTGGCATCCAAAGAAGATAGTACTGGGTTTGAGTTGTTAGCATTTATGAGTAAACCCTATATTCTATACGTTATATTCCTTATCAACTTTTGATTTATAATTCATCTTTTATCAACAGAGTGTTAGTTAACTCTTGACAGGAGTATTTCAAATTGTTTTGTGCTGTGTTCATAATTGTATGTGCCTTTTGTGAATTAATTGTTTCAGTGATGAAATCTCTTTAAAATTTATTAGAAATGAGATCCATTTTGTTTTATTATCCTAGAAAAGTTGGGGTTATTAATGAGAAAAATACATTTGTAAGTGTATATTAAAATTTACGTTTAGTACAAGATTTATTTTTAAAAAGTATGCATTAAATGCAAAATTTAAAATCATATTTACTGTGATTCTTTTATCAGAGAGAAGACTCAGTCAATGTTGCCTGTAGACCTTTGAATTTTCTGAATTTAGTTCCTGGGACATATATATATCACATGTAAGGAAATTAGAAAAGAAACAGTCTATCCTGATTATTCAAAGAAACTCTGAAAGAAAATAGTAATGACTATGATACCTAAATGTATTTTTCAAAATAAGTTCCCATTATTACACTACTCTATTTTGCAATAGAACTATACTTATAATATATTTATATCTGAGAATACTTTTGAACTATATGTAGCATTTTATTTTTTGACAAGATATTATTGTTGTAATCCATATTGTAATGAATTGTTTCCTTTTTAAAACTGCATTTAAAAACAGAAATATATACATATAATATAACTGCAATGCTTATATGTACATAACACACATCATCCCATCCCAGAGGGCATTGCAGTCTCTACTCCTACATCTCTTTCAATCCTTTAGGAAGTTAATTTTTAAAAATCTTCATTTCTTCAGGTCTCTGAAATTCCTGGGAAACACGCTCCTTCACCTAAAGAGCTTCATATCTTTTCCTTACTATTCTGATCTCTCACATCTCCCCTGTGCTACCTTTTGCAACAGAACATCTTAGGTTGGTCTCTTCTAATACCCCAACACAGAGATACGGACATATACAGTACGCACGTACGCACGCACACACGCACGCACGCACGCCATCCCCACCATGAACAGGTCCCAGAGAGCACCGTTCTCAGCTCTGAATTCCTCTGTAGTGAGAATCTGCCTGCATAACTTTTATCCTTTCCCTTTCTCCTCCATGGAGTGTTGGGTGTGGCGAGGGAGAAAAATGAAAAAGTCTATGAATACATGCATTATTAATATTTTTCCTGTTATATTTATCCAAACTAAAAAAGAATAATAATAAATGACCTTTATAATGCCTTGTGTTAAACTAATGCCAGTAGGGTCTGTCAGTAGTACCAATTTTCCCTGCTGAATGTAAGGGATATATTATATTTTTAAGTCTTGGTAAACTATGTTGTTAATGTTTTAGAGCAGTTCTAGGTTTACAGAAATACTGAGAAGATAGTACAGAGAGTTCCCATATACCCTGCACTCAGTTTCCCTTATTATAAACATCTCACACTAGAATGACACCTTTGTTACAATTAATGACCCAAAATTGATACATTATTATTAACTAAAATCCACATTTTCTTTCAACATCCTTAGAAAAGAAAATATAATGTCCGTTTTCTGTTCCAGGATCTCATCCAGGATACATTATTATGTTTTGTTGTTATGTGTCCTAAGTCTTCTCTTCGCTGTAAGAGTTTCTCTGACTTAGCGTCTGATTACACTGACACTTTAAAAAAGTATCAGGCAGGTATTTTGAAGAACTTCCTTCAACTGAGATTTGTCTAATTTTTTTCATGGTTAAACTGGGACTGTGTGTTTGGGGAGAAAGAACGCAGAGGTAAAGTGTCATATTCATCCCATCATATCAAGGGCACATACTATCAACATTCCTTGTCAATGTTGATGCTGATTTGATCATCTGCCTGAGGTATTGCTTGTCAGGTTTCTCCACTGTGACGTTACTCTTCCCTCCCCCACTTTCCACAGGTGAACTTTTTGGATTAGATTTTCTTCAGTGCAAACATGGATTATATTGCAGGCTTCAGAGTGTAAGATTAGTTGCTACTACTGGAAAAAAAAATCCTTAGCTAAAATGTTAAACAACAGGGAATTGGCATAATTTTTCCCAATTACACTTTAGTTTGTTTGCCACAATTTTAGGGATAAATATGTATTTAACTCCATTTTCTGGAGAAAATAGTATACAGAGTCATTCCCGAGTAAGGTCAAGTCACTTTAGTGAAAGTTTATTAGATCATATATAGACTATTTGGTAACAGGAAAAAATCAGATTTCATTTGTAACAAAGCAAAGGGACTATATTTAACATATACACACATACACACGTGAAGTACACATAAGTAAAAGGAGAAAGAATCTATCTAAAACTTAAGGGAAAATCTCTGGTCATAACAGCTGGATAAAGGGTTTTTTTTTCCTATGATAAGATGATTTTTCATTATTATTACCATAAACGGTACTTATAACAAGAACCATTAAACTAAAACAAAATTAAACTGGGACTTCCCTGGTGACGCAGTGGTTAAGAATCCGCCTGCCAATGCAGGGGACATGGGTTCAATCCCTCGTCCGGGAAGATCCCACATGCCGCGGAGCAATGAAGCCCGTGCACCACAACAAGAGAAGGCATCACAATAAGAAGCCCGCGCACTGCAATGAAGAGTAGCCCCCGCTCGCTACAAGTAGAGAAAGCCTGCATGCAGCAACGAAGACCCAATGCAGCCAAAAACAACAATAAATTAAATAAATAAAATGAAATTAAACCAAAACTATGAAGATATGAAGAAACAACTCTGTATTCTTCCTCTCACAATTTCTCTTAACATCTTTTATGCTCTTTTATTGCTTGCTTGCTTTTCAATATGTCATGTTTAAGAAGACAATTTTTTTAATATAAATTTATTTATTTATTTTTGGCTGCATTGGGTCTTTGCTGCTGCCCGCGGGCTTTTCTCTAGTTGGGGCGAGCCGCAGCTACTCTTCGTTGCAGTGCACAGGCTTCTCATTGCGGTGGCTTCTCTTGTTGCGGAGCATGGGCTCTAGGCATGTGGGCTTCGGTAGTTGTGGCACGCGGGGCTCAGTAGTTGTGGCTCACGGGCTCTAGAGCGCAGGCTCAGTAGTTGTGGCGCGTGGGCTCAGTTGCTCCGCAGCATGTGGGATCTTCCCTGACCAGGGCTCGAACTCGTGTCCCCTACATTGGCAGGCGGATTCTTAACCACTGCGCCACCAGGGAAACCCGGAAGACATTTTAAATGGTCGCATCTTACAACAGATTTAAAAAGAGTTGGTGTCTTCAGTAAAGAGATCCCCAAAGTTGAAACATCTGTTTGGGTTAAAATTGAAATGAGGTTTTAGATTCTCTGTTATTTTATTTTCTACTAAGTTTTAAGTAATACACCATTAGCAAAACTCTCACATTGATGTGAAACCACAGAAGGATTAAGAAGCAACTTAGACGGGCAGGGTCCCAGAGCTCCAGACTGAAAGGTCAATAAAACATACTGGAATAAATCAGAAATACGGTGCCAGTTAATTCAGGTTTCCTCATTCAACTTCTTAAATAACCAGAGAAATAAAAAGACATTGAATGGAAACAGATTTTGTTTTTTAGGTCCTCACTGATACACCCTCTCTATAAAGAGCACCATAATCTCTGAAGTCCGCTTGCACGTAGTTCTACAAAGTTAGCCATCTCAGCAGAATTTCTGAAAGCTAATAATGTAAGCCTAGTCCATTTTGCTAAAAAGTTACTTGATTACCTAAATTTTAGGAGTTACAACGCCTCCCAAGAAGATGTATGATATGAGAAATAGCATGTAATAAAAATATGTAATAAATTCCTGATTTTGCTTTATTTATAAGATTTGTGAATTATTAAAGAGAATTAATACACATGAGGTGGAAAGACACTCCATGGTGTACAGTGAGAAGTCCCCATTTTTCCCCTGCCCCTCAGCTACCACCTCATTCCTCAGTGACAGCCATTTTCAGTTCCTTGGATAAACCTCATGCATTTATAAATTTATCTACAGAAATATTTTGATATGGTAATAGGTGATATATATGTTGTTCAATACTTTGTATTTTTTCAATTAAAACATCTTGGAGAACGTTTTATATCATAAATATAGAACTTTATTTATTTATTTTTTTGCGGAACGCGGGCCTCCCACTGCTGTGGCCTCTCCGGTCGTGGAGCACGGGCTCCGGACGCGCAGGCTCAGCGGCCATGGCTCACGGGCCCAGCCGCTCCGCGGCATGTGGGATCTTTCCGGACCGGGGCACGAAGCCGCGCCCCCTGCATCGGCAGGCGGACTCTCAACCACTGCGCCACCAGGGAAGCCCAGAGCTTTATATTTTTAAAATGGTTCACATGGTACTCTATTGTGTGGTTGATCCATAATTATTTAATAAACCCCTACTGATGGACATTTAGTTGTTTATACACTTTGGCTATTATAACTGATGCTCCAATTAATCTTTATTATGTATTATTTCTTATATATTCCATCTTACCTGTGGAAAATTCCCTATTGTATGTAATTTTTGTTAATTGGAAACCAGTTTCTCTTTAGACTCCAAATAAATATTAAACTAATATTTATGGAATATCAGTTTGAAAGGAGATGTGAGCAGTTAACCCACTGAAGGTTTGTGTACCTGAAACACAAATCAAGATACTGGGTTAGAAAAAAAGGGATTTTAAAAAAGATTTATAAATGTATTTATATGAAGATTTTTAAACATTAGGGAAATTAAGTCCTATTTACTTATACATTTGAAAAATGATCAGTTTCTTGAAATTGGAACTTTACTGGAAATTCCATGGCTTATGGTTATACCCTCCACGTAAATACGAAATGGGGAAGGTCGATGGCAGCATTTGGTGTGCTGAGGTATGAGAAAGCTTGCCCCACTCCATCCAGGCAGGCTTAGACTGACAGAGACCAGGTGTCGGACGTCAATGACCTCTAGTTACTATAGGTCAATAGGCTTCTGTCAGTAGTAAGGTAAGAAAATTTCCTGCCAGAGAAGATGAGATGCTGTTTGAGGAAAAAAAAAAAAAAATCAAAACATCTTTCTCATTAACTCTGAGTTCTTAAAGTGCTAACGGGAATAGACAAATGAAAATCTGAGAAAATGTCTCATAACTAGAGCAATAATTTACAAGGGAAAAATGTGGCAATTAAATAGAATATTTTTGGAAATGATATTCATCTTGACATATGGATCCAAGTTGTAATGTAGGAGACCTTGGAGAACACTAAACAGGAGGACATAGATGACCAGCAAAGTTTAATCATTATTATTTAAAGTTTTTTTGTTGCTGTTGAATGATCTATATAATAACCTGTTTTTTTTTAAGGAGTTCTAATGTCAGGTATTATTATTCTTTTTAATCCAGTGAGTTTCCTAAGGATATTGTTAAATATGATATACACATAAAGTTGTTAGGTTTTATAAAAAATTTATGAATTAGAAATCATTTTAAAAAATCTGCCTTTACCCCAAGTGAAAAATGGGCAAGCAATCTGAACAAACATTTCTTCAAGTAATATATACAAATGGTCAATAAGCACAAGAAAAGATACTCGACATTCATCGTCAGGGAAATGTAAATCAAAACTATGAGATAGCACTTCACAACCAGTAGGATGGTTGGAATCAAATAGTCTGATGATAACAAGGGCTGGCAAGGATGTAGAGAAATAGGGGCAGCCCCCCACACACACACACTGCTGATGAGAATGAAAATGGTGCAGTCGCTCTGGAAAATAGTCTGGCAGTTTTTCAAATGACTAAACATAGAGTTACAATAAGACCCAGCAATTCCACTCCTAGGTATATACCCAAGAAAAATAAAAACATGTTCCACACAAAAGCCCATGCATGAATGCTTATAGCAGCACCATCCATAATAGCCAAAATGTGGAAACAACCCAAATGTCCACAAGCTGATGAATAGATTTAAAAAATGTGGTATATCCATATAATGGGGTATTATTGGCCATAAACAGAAATGAACTACTAATACATGCTGCAACATGGATGAATCTTGATAACACCTTGCTAAGTAAAAGATGCCAGTCACAAAAGGCCATGTACTATATGATTCTACTCATACGAAAATCCAGAAAAAGCTAAAGAGATAGAAAGTAGATTAGTGGTTGTTTAAGGGATGGGAGGAGGGGATTGGAGGTAGAAGAGGATTGCTAAGGGTACAGGGCTTCTTTCTGAGGTGCTAAAAATGTTTTAAAAATTGACTGTGGTGATGTGATGGCATCTAAAACTGAAAATATACTGACTTGAATATCCTAAAAACCACTGTGTTGTATGGTTTACATGTATGCCTTTCATGGTATGGAAATTATATCTCAATAAGGCTGTTTTTAAAAAGTCACCCACCCCCCGGGGGAAAAAAAGAAAAAGAAAAGAGCAGAACCTGCTGTTGTTACATAATACTTATTCTGCTCTAGGTTATTTAGATAATCTCTGGTTTCTGGAAGAATTAGCAGTTTTGTAATAAGACAAGGACAGTTTTACAAAGAAGGAAATAATCACAGTGGTCTTTTAACCTTCCGTATAATCAAGCACCATTGAACACCCAGCAGCCTACTGTCAGAAGCAGCTTCTGCCAGCATATTCCAAAGCATTTATGAAGAACAAATTACTCTGATTTCTGAATTGTCAGAATGAGAAAAGGCACAGCTGCTTTCAATGGAAAGAAAATTAGATTGAAAAGTGGCAAAGAAATATTCCTATTGTTTTTGAAATTCTCTTCCTCTCTAGATTCACTCATTCCGCGGGCTCTCAGGAAATGAAGCCCTTAACCTGGTATTGCTATATATACCAATTTATAGCTACTTCTGCCCTGCACATACAGAGAAACCAGTGAGTTATTCCTCTCAGCGAAATCATTAGCAAAACTGAATGTTTATTGTGCACTCAGTCTGCAGCACAATGTAAGATGGGTATTTTTAGGAAACAGAAGAAATACCTTAGACAATTTCTTGTCACTAAAATGATATGTCCAAAGCTGTTTCTTCTTTCAGCACGGTATTTTTTCAAGTCCCCAGATCTGCATATACTTCAGGCAGGAAGCTTAGTGCTGTATATAAATTCTCATTTAATTTCACACTAATACTATGAAGCAAGTGAGTTAGTACAGATCCTTAAAATGCAGGACAAAGATGCTAAAATAGTGTACAAAATTCCCATAGACTCAAGGCTAGGAAGGAGCTTATATGCGTGGTTCATTCATTATTTACCTGTTCATTCACCAGTTCTATACTATGTCTCAGTGACTAGTTGTGCAGTGGTGAGTGAAACAAAGTGCCATCCTATAGCTTGATGAGGTGATGGACAATAAACAGCCACTCGAACAGATGTTTACAAAATATGAAAGTGCAATAACAGAAGAAAAGTGTGCTACAATGGAGAAGATCATGGGACTGTATTTAGATGGAATGATTAACGAAGGCTTCACTGAGGAGGGGGCAGTGATGGAGGACAGGAATGTATGAGAAGGAGCTGAAAATCCAGGGAGGGGAAGACCATCTTTGCGGAAGGAAGACTGTATGCTCAAAACCTCATTCAGGAAAAGGAGGAGTGGAATGAAGGGCCTGTGACTAGCACGTAGTAAGTGAACCGGAAGGGATGTGAAATCAAGTGGGAGACATCACCAGGGACCCGACCACATAAGGCCATGATAGCCAAGGTCAGAGGCTACTTCATTCCTTGTGCCTTGAGAAGCTTAGCCTAAGAAAGCAGAAGTGCCTGGAGGCAGCCTTGACCTGCCATTGATCCAAAACTTGGGTTAATTGAGCACCACACTTCTATTATCCTACAGAAATTGTGAGGGTAAATTAAATGACATTCTTTAAAAAGCATGCAATTATCATAGCTTTCATAGATTTATGACAGCTGAAAAATACGATACATTTAAACTTCCAGGGAAAATGTACTTAATACCCCTATCAAACTTATCCTTTAAGTGCTGAAGCCAGAACTTGAATCAGATGTTCTAAATCATGCTCTTTGCATGACATCACAAAAGACATCTATTCCTTGGACCCAATCGCGATACTCCAGCGTTTCATTTAACATGAGGTTCACCAGAGCATCGCACGCTTAAATGGACGTACTGAGACCTTTATAGGAATCCTCTCACTAGGTAAAACATCCCTACAGTCTGACAGCATTATTTGCACTTCAGTCACTTTGATTACAATATCGTCCTGCTTCATCTGCTTTTAGATGTTCTTACGGTTACAGGAAACCATGTCTCCCTCTGAGTTCTCCACTATTTGATCCTCACAATAAGCATGAAACTTTGGCCAAGTAAGTATTTTGTCTCCATGTTATAGATGAGGTGCAAGGCAACCTCACTGAGCTTCAGATTTCTCACCTATTAAATAGAGGCAATAATGCTCACCTGCCACCCTCTCATACCAAGAGGAGCAGATAAAATAATGGATGGGAGAGTGCCTGAAAAACTAGAAATAAAAGGTAAGCTGTTATTATACTATCATAAAAGGACACATCTGCACCATATACATTGCAATATAGACGTGCAAAAAAAATGTACGTCGCATCCATATCAGATCGGCATCTTGTTCTGAGGTCCCACGGTAATGCACTTGGGGGTGGGAGAAGACCTAAGCCTGCCAATTCAGAGTGATTCAATATCTTCCAGCTTAAAACAATCCCCTTTTAGGTTAATTTGATCCATTCTTAGCAAAGAGTCAAAGTAAAGCTGAAACTTCCCATCATGACTGTCTCTCCGATTCACAGATTCCCCCGCTCTGTTCCCAGATAACACATGAGCACAAGGGGAAGCTTACAGATCCTTACGGCCATATACCGCAGGGACCCTGGTGTTAACTCGGCCCTGTGCTTCTCTTCTGGCCCCCGTGGGCCTTAGGCTGAGGTAAACTCATCTTACCCGTCTCCATTTTGGTCTCTATCCTCTCTGCATCTGCTCATGAAGTTCTATAGCTGATGTAATGCTAGTTTCTCCTCTCAGCGCAGCCATGGTCCAGCAGATCACACTCTGCACCTCAGCCTGACCTCATTTTTCTCTGCCCTTCGGATCTTCTGAATCTTGGCCTTGGGCTCCATCTGATCCCTGGTGAGGCTGTCCTGTCTTCAGCCTCTGCTAGGTGCTCCCCTCGTCCCCACTGCTGCAGCCCCCTGGCAGGCCTGCTGCCTCTCAGCCTTACTCATCACTGGCGACATGTGGGAAATTCTGGATTGCCCCAGTGCGACCAACAGGTGCTAGGGAACAAAAGGTTCTCTCTCTCTCTCTCTCTCTCTCTCTCTCCCTCATGCTATGCCACCATTTCTACACTCGTTGTGGCTGTTCCTTGTTGGCAGAGAACAATTTCCCTCCATTCAGTGTCCCAAATCAGAAATGGGACACAAGCCCACTCTGGTTTGGGTTTTTCCACTAACCTATTCATTTTATCCTACCTCCATCCCTCAACTTGAGTTTCAATGAAAAAATTGGAGAAGAACATAGGACCCTTGCTGCTTCTCTCTCTCTTTCTCTCTCTCTCTCCCCCTCAACTCTCTCCCCCTTCCAGGAATTGTCATGAGCTACTTTACAACATATTTTCCTTCTTTCCACGTGGTGAATAAAAGGGTAGCAGACCTGCTGATCAAAAAGGGACTATATCTGCAGGTATCATGCCCATTCCAATCTTAGACACATCTGCCCGTGTAACAGACCCTCAAAAGCCAGAGACTCTGTTATGCATTTCTGCATCAGCTGCATATAACCCAGGGCTTTGCCTAGGATTGACGCTCACTGAGAGTGTGTTGAGCGAATCAGTGATTGAATCCCCTTAATTTATTGGTAAAGAAACTGAGGTGAAATATTTTGCCCAAGTTAAACATTGAGTTAGAGGCTTAACTGGGACTAGGTCAAGTACTCTTTTCAACATGACCGGCTGCTTTTTATCTAGCCTTCCTCAATGGCTGGCAATACAGAGCCTAGAATATAAGACCTAAATGTGAGGAAAGGAGTCAGGAAGGAAAAATAAATCAAAAGTTCTCCCCCCAAAGAAGAACCAAGCTTTGGGATTGACATGTACACACTGCTATATTTAAAATAGATAACCAACAAGGATCTACCATATAGCGGCAGGGAACTCTGCTCAGTATTCTGTAATAACCTACATGGGAAAAGAATTTGAAAAAGAATAGATACATGTATATGTATAACTGAATCACTTTGCCGTACACTTGAAACTAACATAGCACTGTTAATCGGCTATACTCCAATATAAAATAAAAATTAAAAAAATAAAATTAAAAGCTTAACACACTAAAAAAAAGAAAGAAAGAAAGAAAAATCCAAAGGCAAGTATCTGAAGGTAAAATATTGTGATTTTTCCCTTTGTCTATGCAACATCACATCAGCTCAAATCTGTACTACTAAAATCTCTGAATAGGGATCTTACAGAATGCTGCATTTCTGCTGTGATCAACTATTTATTCTTGGGGGATGGGTTACAGCAGAAATTCTTCCAGCCATTTTCCCCTTCAGATATATATAAAATTAGGAGCATCTCCTCCTAATAATACTATATGAAAGGTTTAAAAGAAATTAAACTCCCTTGAAACTGGAATTCTCCCATTTTGCTGATTTAAAATTCATTACTTGCTGAAAATAGGAACTGGCCGTTTCTCCCTCTAACAGATTGACCACATTCAGAAATCCTTTTGGAGAAATGGCTAACTACTACACACAGAGTGGTAGCAAGTTTTGAAATTGCAACATATGCTCAAATACAGCATCTTGATAAACACACACCTAAGAAATGCGGGCAGCTTAAGGTTTATGAGTTTGAAAGGTTATTTTCTTAACGAACAACAGTAGCACTATTCTCAGGAAGCATACCACAGGGGGAGGTGGGATTTTAGATCTATTTGTTGATGTTTCCAAAGGGGATTTAAGCAATCCGCTTTCGTACAGTATGTGCCCTAGCAGACCAAGGCAGCAACTAGGATATTAGTGGGGCATGTTTATACCAAAGGTTATGATCCTTTTGAAGAATGCAATGGTGAACAAGCAGGAGGAAATCCATTTGCCCCGCTTAGCTTCTGCTTCCTTAGTTCATCATCTTCTCTTTGCCCCTACATTGTTCATTTCTCCTTTTGCGGGGGCTCCTAGATGGGGTGACGTGTGTTGCTGAGGGTTTGGGGGCTCTAATCTCTTAAGACAGTCACACACAAGGGCCCTAAGCCACAGAGTACGTGTATACAATGACATCAGTCTGAAGTATTAAACTTTGTCACCAGAATTGTTTTCCTATGCGGATAATGTAACACGACTACAGATAGTGACATAGTGTGTATGTGTGTGTGTGTCCCGTTAGGGAGAAAAAAACCCTTGTAAAATTCTTAGAAACTGAAAATGCATCAGTGAATAGGGCTTTATGTTAGATATTTATGGGGAATTTGGTTTGTTTTCTGATTCTGTTTCAACTTTTAAGGAGCACCGTTAATGTGATTAATTAGCAAGAATTTATTGACTTGAAAAATCTCGACAGCCAAACGTATATGATTTTTTTTTAATGTATTTTTTCAGGTGAAACTATAAACTGGAGGCCTAATTAAGACCTGCTGTTCCCTGAAATTTCGTGTGCACAGCTCTGGGAAGGAAAGTTGCATGGAACTTTACTTGAAGGGGTATGTGTAATCTTAGGAAAATATCCCAGCATTCTATTCACTTCTTTCAGATGTAGTCCTTACTTAAGAGCCCCAGTGAATTTATGTCCATGGTGAAGATGAAAGCCTGCTATGGAGTCAGCTTAGGGAAAACTCAAATCAGCTCAAACGTCACAAGTTGAGGACGTCGGCTGTTCCTAGCCAATATTTCCAAATGTATGCTTAAACACCATGATGGATCACGCAGTTTTAGTCTTTTGACATTTTCTTACATGTTTCCTTCCCATTACTTTGCTGAGGATGAAAGTCTCTCTAACAAGAGAGAGTGAATCAGCCTGCAAGGAACATAATAATTATACAAGAGTATTCAGTGTAACAAAAAATTTTCACTTTTGATTGAGGTTGCAAAAGGCCTTAATTGACTGACTTCTGACTGCCACCCACTTTACCTGCTTTCATTAGAAAAATCTCTTTTCCTTTCCTAAGGTTGCATTCTTATTAAATAGTTCTGATGCAGACTTAAAGCTGTAAGAATAAAAGAAATCTCTAATACATAATTCTAAAAACCGTCAAAGTTTTCTTAGCTCAGCAACATATTTATATGACTTATCCCCAGATGTCACTATCCGGAGGTGATAAACTTTTGAAATCAGAATTGCCTCAAAATAATAAGCGAATATTTTTTTTACTCACTTAAAGGAAGCTTTCCTCTAATGCCTCAGGTAGAAAATATGAACTACTTAGAACTTGAGAACAGAAACCAATCTCATAGTTGGCATTCAGTTATACATCTGGAACAGGTGGTTTTGCAAATTTATTAAGAACTGTAAGCAGTGGGGGGAAAAGAGTCACAGAATTTTCCATTTTTAAAAAACATTTCTAAAAAGCCATATTGTGAAAAGAAAATTGTCCAGCTTGCAAATCTCAACCAAGACACAAGTTTTTTCCTTTAGATAATTCACTAAATATCAGATAATGGATAAACTAACGATTCGCCATCCCAGTGCATAATTCCGTTGCCTGTAAGCTTGACAAAGCCAAACCACTTACAGATAATACACAACACAAAGCCCCCTTTTCCACCTCACAGGTTGAGCCTCGTTATGTGCTTTCTTAAACGTGGAGGAGAATACAGGCTCTTCCTTCTCTTTACAATGCTGTATACAGTGCATTTTTCCAACAGCTCTTGCCCCAGAAAAGGTATTGGTCATTTCCTATGAGACATTCTCCAGTGCCCTCAAAGACCTGGAGATAGAAACGTCCATGCTTGCCTCTTCAGACAAACAATTCCGCTTCCCTGGCTCCACCTTGCTGCCTGCCTGCCTCACCCCAGATCCAGCCAAGCCCTTGCTCAGGAGCTCAAAGCCCCAGGCCACACAAGGGTAGAGCAGCCACGTCAGAGCTGCTCCTGGCACCAAGGAAAATTATTTGCCCCGAGAGGCAAACACAGCTCGAACAGTGTCCACAGTATCAATTCCTCTCTTCTGTGTTATAAAAGGCCCTATTGTAGAAATACAAATCACTCGGAGATGGCATGTACGATGTCTAATCACTTGAAAGCTACTGGGCACCCACTGGGTACGGGGCCCAAACTAGACAGTGTCTGTAACCTACTCACTGGAGGGAGGCAGGGGAGAGAACATGACACAGATTTGTATTCATCTCCTGTTCTAGCCCTTCACACCATGGCAAACACACATCCTTTCAAACCAGTAGACAATTACAACCGTAATAGACATGAAGACTGTTTTGACCTGTGAGTAGCAAGGTAAAGGACAGAACACAAGCTTGATATTCATCCTGACCTAGTTTTGAATCCTGCTTCTATAGTTAATCAACTGTGTAAATTTGGGGAGTTTGCTGAATCTCTCTAGGATTTTCTCTCCTTATTTGCAAAATGAAAAAAATAACATCTACGTCATAAGTGCTGTGAAGAATACTTTCTCTAGTATGTATTAGTGCCAAAAGCTCTAGGCGGCATGTAATAGGCAGTCAATAATCTGAGTTCCCTTCCCCAACTCTAGAACTCTAAAGGCTTGTCGAGATGTCTTACATGCATTATCTGATTTGATCCTGACACAAATCCTACTCACAAATATTTTAATCTTAGAGACAGAATTTTAGCTCTTTGCATTTCTTCTGTTTCCTTTTAGGAAACACCATCAAAAAGATACACTTGTTTTCTTCTATTACCTTAGCTCTATTCTTGGGCAGATTTTACAAAGTACCTGAAGGAGTAAAAAGGGTTAATTTTATTCCAGTGTTGCAGATGTCTTCAGCACCTTGACTTCAGTAATACACTAAGAACAGTAAGTCCTTTTAATGAAAGTGAAAGGTATGCATTGTACTTAAATCTGGAACTTTTTCCTCCTGAAGCAACTCTGCCACTGGGACTGCCATCCCGCCATTTTAGACAGGATGAGATATGTTTTTGCTCAGGCTTACCCTTTTTCAGCACATTTCCAACCAACGGCAGTTGGTATCCAAGCAGTTAAAACTACATCAGCACTAATAGCTATGAGCTCATCTTGTATAAAGACATTTTTAGTTAAACACCACAATCTTGGGGGGGAGAAGAAAGTTAGCATGCTTAACCGGGCTGGCTTGGAATAGCTCACAATATGACGCATACCACAGGAAATAGAGTGGTATGAGGCACCTACAAAATATTTTTCAAACAAGTCATTGACGCTGTAAGCCCCATGCCTCAGCTTTAGGAAGTCACTTATTAAGAATCAACACCGGCCGTGCCAAGCTAAGCTTTTGCTCTTGGTGATTTTCCAATTGAATATTCAGGGCCCTGTTTCAGTCTTGTTTTCAGGGGAGTACATGCCTGGAATGTTAGCAAGCTATTTGCTGGAAAAAATGCCCACAACAGGCCCAATGTTGATCACATTAATGCGTTTGAGTGAGTATGGAGTGCAAATGATTGAAAATGCTTCCAGATCCCCGTTGCAAGGGACAAAGCAGGCTCTGTTCTCTGATCTGATGGTCATTTTTTTTTTTCCAACGGAGGATGTGGTGCAGGCAGAGGGAAGAGGGCCAATCTCTGTCTAATGGTTCCAAACAGGGCCCGGGCCTAGCTCTCTGGATGCTGACGAGTGGGAAATGAAACACAGATGGGTCAGATGGGTAAGGAGAGGGGGATTACAGGTCAGGCCAAAGAGTTGGAATAAATTAAGTGCTTATGAGGTACAGAATGGCACATTGTTTAAGTGAATGGACAGGGAAAAAACATTCCAGCATTGTTCAGTCCACCGAGCGAACCCAAATCTCCTCTTCCCAGGCGAGCGCAGGCCACAGAGAGCCTCATCGTCAGGATGTATGTGACCCACAAACGAAAACGTGGCCAAGTGGTGCCTGAGCCATTCTTCTAGACTCCAAAGAAGCCAATTTTGCTCTATTACACATGAGATGTAATTTATTGGGAGAAATGTTTGGGTTCATGTGTCAGATCATGGAGAGTCAGATTCGGAGTTCCCCAGGGATCTCTGAGGAGAAGGTGAGTAACCACAAATTCATACAGCAGGGAAATAAAGTGACAAAAGAGATGTTTCATTGTGCCTGAAATATTGAACCAATTTCCCCCTTTTTAGCCTTTTAAACCTTTGCTCACAAATCAAAGAGTAGTTCAACGGAGAAAACTTAGCAGAAGCCTGTAATTCCCGATAACAAAAAAAGGGGTGGGGGGAGTCCAATATTCTTCCTTACTTTTAAGTGCCTTCATAAAGCAGGGAAGAAAAGCAAAAAGGACTTTTTCAGAGTGTTAGAAAATAATCCAAACAACTAGGTAATTAAAAAAAAAAGGAAGCACTGATAACCATAATAGATTGGTCCATTGTGTGTTCTAGGTGTGTTAGAGAAATCATGAAATCCCAGAAGGTACACAAGCCTGATTATTTGATAGCAGGTCATCATAAGACAGGCTGGAGAAAGTGTGTTTTCCTGAAGGAACCAAACCAATAGAACGTGAGGGCAGAAAGTGTCACCTCAAAGGAGAGAGCTAAAGTTGCAGCTGCCAACAGAATTAGAAAAGTTCTAAAGCTTGGAATTAATGGTTTCTTTTTTAGAGTGGCAGAAATTATTTTCAGAAGTTTATTTTCATACCAGCCATGTTTCCATTTTATGGGCTTGACCTTTAACAGAATATCCCACAGGCAAAGCTGGAGACAGTGGTTGTCGGCAGTCATCAGGGCGCTCACGCTGTGAGTATGAAAAGCTTCTCAGTTTATCGATTGGGGCACTGCAATTCCAGAGACTCAGGGAGATGATTCCAGACAACCAGTGTGGAAAGTCTGGGTGCAGCCCATCTTTAAAAGGCCGGTGATTTGCATTGTTATTATTTTAGTAAGTTGGTTCAGTGAGTGATACCAATGATATGGACATGTCATCTTTTCTACTGTATAACTGTACTAGTTAGAATGTACATATTTTACCTTTTCCTCCCAATCTTCTCCCCTCCAAAGCTTTTATTAGTCCTGTGCTCTGAATCTTGGAAAGGAACCCCGAGAATAAATAACCAGTTCCTAAAGCAAATTTGAAAAGCGATTGTGACACCGGCATCAGTATTAAGAGTTGGAGAGACAAAAAAATGACTGCGGAGAAATTTCTAGCTTATGCTGAGCAAAATCATAAAACTATTATTCATGGAAAGAAGGACAGACCCATAAGAAACTAATGTCTGGTTTTGGTTGTTTGCTTTTTCCTTTCCAATAAAATGGATGAATTTTTTTTTTTTTAGTATCCTTTTCTCTCTTGAATAAAAAAAAATGACAGTGGGAAATGTTTGTGGAAGAATCTGAAGGCAGAAGATATTTTGATAATGCTGAAATGGCTACATGTTATAAAATCAGAGTTAACTCTTTTCAGGAAAAAAGTACATGTAACAGGACAAGGTTCCCAGGAGACTGCTGGTTCATCTGGAACATACGTCCAGCGGGGTGTCTTAGGGTCAGGTGGAGGCCACCACAGAGCTCTCAACTCGACTTTCTGGGTTAGACCCTGAAGTATTAACCAAGGGAGTTGAGTAGCAGAGAGGTTTCTCACGCACCTAAGAGGACACTTAGGGCACCTGGCTTCATGCCAGGGATTACCAGAGGATGGAAAACGTACTTGCAAGCTAGCAACAGAGCCGGCCAAATCTCTGTGACTAGGGCATAAGCCTAATACAGGACGCAGAAGCTTCCATGACAAACACCCTTAATCAGGGAAGTAACGATGAGGCTGTCGTCACCTCCAGCCACGGCTACCTAGCTGCAGCCATGCCTGAATAACCTCTCACAGCTGGGGACACTTTCTGAGGGACGTAGTCCTCTGGCTTGCCAGACTGGAGAAAACACTACAAAAGCACAGCTGTCTAGAGCAGTGGGATAAATCTAACATCTATGTCATCCCCGTGGTTAGCATGAACAGTAGACAGCAATGTCAAGTGAATCTCTTAAAAGCATCCCCAAATTTTATAAGCTCCAGATCCCACAAAACCTGAATCCACACCTGGGATTACCATTTATGAGGTGGAACTATAGAGAAAGTTTTCAGAGAGGGAAGGGAAGTATACTTGCTTTCTTGCTATGTCTGGCTTGAGGCCCTGTAGAATTCACACAAAGCCACTTGGTTGGTAAATACATGATCTGGAGAATAGGGCTGAAATCCAATTCTTCTAATCCCCAGTACATGACTGTCATGGTACATCCTACAACTTTCATTTAACAAAGGATCTGTGCAGAAGCCTTTCGCCTAATCTAGGCATTCTCCTAGGAGTAAGTTAACAATCCCTAAGCACTTACTACTTCTTTTTTTCTTTTTGTCTTTAAAAACATATAATGCAAACAGAAATCTGAGGACTTGGGGCCACACTGTAGGAATTTTATTTTCCACCAACCAGCTTCCGAAATAATGAAGGAAATACAATCGTTGCTTCTTATCCACAGTTTCACTTTCCGTGGTTTCAGTTACCTGCAGTCAATCATGGTCTGAAACTATTACACTGAAAATTCCAGAAATAAACTATTCATAAGTTTAAAATCACATGCCGTTCTGAGTAGCGTGACAAAACATTGTGCTGTCCTGCTTCATCCTGCCTCGTTCAGCCAGGGATGTGAACCGTCTCTTTTTCCAGAGTATCCAGTTAGTCACTTAGTAGCAGCTGGGTTCAGGTCACCCTTACTTTACTTAATAATGGCCCCAAAGCTCAAGAGTAGTGATGCTGGCAACTCAGATGTGCCAAAGAGAAGCCATAACGTGTTTTCTTTAAGAGAAAGGTGAAAGTTTCCGACTTAAGAAAAAAATCATATGCTGAGGTTGCTAAGCTCTATGGTAAGAACGGATCTTCTATCCATGAAATTGTGAAGAAAGAAAAAGAAATGTGTGCTAGCTTTGCTGTCCCACCTCAAACTGTAAAAGTTACAGCCACAGTGCATAAGTGCTTAGTTAAGGTGGAAAAGGCATTACATTTGTACAATAAGGTATTTTGAGAGAGAGAGGGGAGGAGAGAGAGACCACATCTGCATACATTTGATTACAATATATGGTTATAATTATTCTGTTATTAGTTTTTGCTGTTAATCTCTTTCTGTGCCTAATTTATAAATTAAACCTTATTGTAGGTATGTATGTATAGGAAAAAACACAGTACGTATAGAGTTTGGTACTATCTGCAGTTTAAGGCCTCCACTGTGGGTCTTGGAATGTATCCCCCTTGGATAAGCAGGGGTCTGCTGTATTGACCAACTCTGCAAAGCACAGGCTTCATACTGTTTTCAAATTGTGGGGACAGATTCATACTTTTCTCCCTCGACTCTTACAAACAAAAGCAAGTGTTCACAAAGCAACCGACTAGGGCAGGATGTGTCCTACAAAGCTATCTGTATGATACAGAGGCAACCACACCCCAGACTCCGTCCTTCTTGGGAGAGGTTCAAGGTGCTCTACATTGTGATGAAGAATGCTCTGTCCTCTCAGAGGCTAGAAGGGAAGATATAGTGTTCTTCCTTCAAGGGGAGGCCCTGACATTACTATTCTTACAATGATTCTTTGGTAATAAATACAAGGAAAATACCATCACCCTGAAAATAAAAATTAATGCACAAGAGGTACACGGTAGAGATTGCATTCAAATCAGGGACTTCTGTAACCCCGTCTGCCAGGCCAATATCGCCTGTATCCAGTCACTTTACAACACTTGGGTGTTTGCTGTGCGCTCAATTAAAATCCTACTCTGATGGGAAAAACCAGATTTCCAAATGGTAAGTTTACTGATTCAATAACATTTAAGAAATTCTGCTTATGGAAAAACTCATTAACCAAAACTAATAAATAAGAGTTTACCCGGCAGTCTGGTTCCTCTTTATTTGACAGAATTGAAAATCACTCTGGAACAACTTAGTTCATTTTTCACTTGTTAATTGAGCTTAATAGTTCAGTAATTCGCTTTCTGTTCTAAGCTTGTGAACTCTTCATTCTTTCCGGCACAACTGGCATTCTCTTGCTGTTAACTTTACAGAGCATACAGTGACAAAGAAGTTTCACATAGGTGAAGAGCATGGAGGAAGGGGGAAGAAAGGAAAACTTTTACGTGGACCAGTGTAATGACTTAAGGCTCAGACCAGCCTTGAGGTATGGTGTCAAGTTACACGGCACTGTTAAGATTCTACAGCATAGTTTCAAGTGCAACGTCCATGTGAGGGACACTGTTATTACCGAATACTTGTCATAGCAAATTTCCACTTCTGTTCAACATCCTCTAGAAGAAACTGCAAAAAGCCAAAATTGTGCATGCACTGGACAAAAACTTTCAATCTCTTTTACCCTCTGGCACAGTTTTCCTTTGGGAGGCTACTACTGTACAAATGTTTGTTTGTTTATTCCAGTACAAAACATTATGCCTGCTGTTTTCAAACCAGGAATTTGTTAAAAGTAGCTTTGATGGGAATATGGATATGTTATGATCTTTGGGATAAAGTGCAAAGCTTGAGGGGCAATATCAGAGTTTGTCAAAATACTTTTGCCCCTCTTCCGTTTTCCCTTCAACCTCTGGATAGATGCCCCAACTTCATCTGTTCTAGCTATATGAGTCAGACCCCAACCAACCTAGATCCTCTGGACCAACCACTACCCACTAAACAGTGACCACTAGTCAACTCTTACTGTGTAAACCTTAAAAGTTAGTAGTAGTAAGTCAGCTGGAGTTGTAGAGTCTTTGAAATACATCATATGGTTTAATTTTATATCTCTCCATGATCCTTTTTTCCCCCTTAAGCTATATTGAATTAGGGAAAAAGGATTTTTTAGGCAGGCAGGAACATTCAAACTAGTTCAGTCATACAGAAAAAAGTAAATAATTGTTTTGTCTCTGGATGCAAATTAAGTACTACTACTTAATTAAAAAAAAGTGAAAGATGCACCCGAATGCAGCACTATTTACAACAGCCAAGACATGGAAACAGCCTAAATGTCCATCAACAGATGAATGCATAAAGAAGATGTGGTACATATATAGTGGATTATTACTCAGCCATAAAAAAGAATGAAATAATGCCATTTGCACCAACATGGATGGACCTAGAGATTATCATACTAAGTGAAGCAAGTCAGACAGAGAAAGACAAATATTATATGATATCACTTATATGTGGAGCATAAAAAACGTATTTACAAAACAGAATCAGACTCACAGACATAGAAAACAAACTTATGGTTACTAAAGGGGAAGGGGGGAGGGATGAATTAGGAGTATGGAATTAACAGATGCACACTACTATATGTAAAATAAACAGCAAGAACCTACCACATAGCACAGGGAACTATACTCAGTATCTTGTAACAAGCTATAATGGAAAAGAATAGAAAAAAAAAGAATAAAGATATATACATACATATGTATAACTGAATCCTTTGCCGTACACCTGAAACTAACACAATATTGTAACTCAACTATATTTCAAAAGAAGAAAAGACAGGAAAGAACCACCCACCGCAAAAACAAATAAAAAAGTGAAAAGAAAAGCCTGCACAAAATTAGATAATGCCAAATTATTTTCCAGAGTGGTTGTATCAACTTATGCCTCTACCAGCATTGTGTACATGTTACCGTTGTTTTACACTCTTGCCAATTTAGATCTGAAATCATTCATAATTTTAAACATGCAAAATCACTTGAAATATGCAAAAGCAGTGAGTGTTTTGACTTCTATGTGAAGTTATTGAGATGAAGTCAAAGGGAAAATTGGTGAAGTGTCTGGGCTCAGTCGTCAGCTCACTTTTCTTCTCTGAACTCACATTCAGAGTTGATCTCACTGAGGTCTGTGGCTTTAACCACCATTGGGTGACCTCCAAATTTCTTTCACCAGTCCTGACCTCTCTCCTGCTTTTCACTCAACTGTCTACTCAGGTTCTCCTTTTGTATGTTTAGTGTGCCGCTCATTCACCTTTCCATTTCTATACTGGCCACCTGAATTTCACAGAAAAGAAGCTGACAACGATAAATGGCTAGGTTGACTCATGTCAGCTCACATCAAAACCCCTCATGGTACATGTGAAGAACCAAATTTTTTATCATTTATGAAAAGGATTCGTTCTTGTCCCACCACTACATAGAGGTTTAACTCTTTAACCATTTTGATCTAAGTAACAAATGAATCGATTTTAGAGCTTTTATATTTGCATAATTTCCTGCCAGTTGTGAATCTACTTAGTATGTGATTTGGCATCTTGAATTTTTTTTTTTTTTAAAGAAGATGTTGGGGGTAGGAGTTTATTAAATAATTAATTTATTTTTGCTGTATTGGGTCTTCGTTTCTGTGCAAGGGCTTTCTCTAGTTGCAGCAAGTGGGGGCCACTCTTCATCGCAGTGCTTGGGCCTCTCACTATCGCGGCCTCTTTTGTTGCGGATCACAGGCTTCGGACGCGCAGGCTCAGTAGTTGTGGCTCACGGGCCCAGTTGCTCCACGGCATGTGGGATCCTCCCAGACCAGGGCTCGAACCCATGTCCCCTACATTAGCAGGCAGATTCTCAACCACTGTGCCACCAGGGAAGCCCACCATCTTGAATTTTTACTTAACTTTATAGTAGACACCTGACTTATTATCACAAATTCTCCTGAAAACACAAGTATAAATGTCTGCATAATATTCCATCATGTATATAGATAAACCATAAACTACTTATTTGATTTCTGTACTGTTAGGTACTTATATTATTTCTAGATAGATTATGCTGCTTGATTCTCTTAATGATTTCTTTTTCCACTCTGTTTATGCAGATTATTTTTGCTGATACATAGAAAAGTTATTAGATGTATTTATCTTGTGCCAAGTCAGTTCACTAAATTTTTTAAATACTTATAGTTTCTACTAATAATAGTCATGTAGTTGATTCTTTACTGTTTACAAGGATGTAGTACAAATAATATATAATAAAAATAATGTAAATAGAAATATTTTCTCTTCCCCAAAATATAATTTTTATTGTTTTCACACGTAAGTACTTCCAAAATAATGTTAAGTGATAACATTTATCACTTCCTGAGTATGAAAGAGTGCTAGGTCCTCTCATAATTTCTTCATAAATATTATATATTATTTATTAGTTCATTATTTCCTAGATTTTTTTCCTAATTAAAAAAAATCTCCAATATCCTTTTATATCTGATTAGCTACTGGTTTGAAATAGATATAGTTTATCATGCCAAGGCAAGTAACTTAAATTTCTTTTTAAAAATAAGTTTTATAGAAAAGTTCTAAGGATAATACGGAGAATTCCTATATACCCTCACCCACTTTCCCCTAATTTGATCGGTACATAGTCACAGTGCATTTGTCAAAACTAAGATATTCACATTGGTATATACTATTAAATAAACTCCAGATTTAATCCAGATTTCTCCAGTTTTCTCACTAATTTGCTTTTTCTGCCCCAGGATCACATCCAGGGTACCCTAGTGCACCTGGTCCTCAGGTCTCCTTAGTTTCTTGCAACCTGTGACAGTTTCTCAGTCTTGTTTTTGATAACCCTAGTAAGTCTGAAGAGTTCTGGTCAGGGATTTTGTTCAATGCTCCTCAGTTTGAGGTTCTCTGATGTTTTTCTCATGGTTAGAGTTACAGGCTTGGGGGAAGAATGCAACAGACAAGTGCCCTTCTTATCACATCGCATGCATGAGTACGTGATATCAGCCTTACTTGTCTCTGGTGTTAGTCTTGATTAAGGTAATGTTTGCTAGGTTTCCCCATTGCAAAATTACTATTTCTTCCCTCTTCCATACTCTATTCGCCAAGCTAGTCATGAAATCTCGCCTACCTTCACCTCCTAGGGGAGAGAGCACCTACATATATTATTTAAAATTATTCTATAAGAAAGCTTGGCCCCACCTCTTGCACTTATTGATTTATAAAACACTGATATATTAGTATGCACTCACAGATGTTTATTTCATACTTTGGGTTAGAATCCAATACTACTACATTATTTATTTTATTGCTCAAATTGTTCAAGCTTTGGCCAGCTGGCTTTTTCAGTTGACTCCAGTGTCCCTTTAACATGCCCCATCATTTGTTGTTGTTCTGTTTCATTCTGCTCCCTTTGTTTCTTTGAGCACTTCGTTACTTTTTGGCAAGATTCTCCAGGCTTATCTTGTACTTTCACCGCCCCAAATCTAGAAACAGCCATTTCTCAAAAGAGTCTTGGTTCCTTTTATTGGAGAATGGTATTTAGAAACCAAGATCTGAACACTATATGTTGTGTTCTTTTTACTTTTAAAGTGTTTTGTGCATCCCAATGTTCATGGCAGCATTATTTACAATAGAAAATATGTGGAAACAACCTAAATGTCCATCAACAGAAGAGTGGATAAAGAAAATGTGGTATATATATACAATGGAATATTACTCAGCCATAAAAAGGAACAAAATTGTGCAATTTGCAGACACGTGGATAGACCTAGAGACTGTCATACAGAGTGAAGTAAGTCAGAAAGAGAAAAACAAATATTGTATGATATCGCTTATATGTGGAATCTAGAAAAACGATACAGATGAACTTATCTGCAAAGCAGAAATAGAAACACAGATGTAGAGAATGGACATGTGGATATGGGGAGGGGGAAGGGAGAGTGAGACGAATTGGGAGATTGGGATTGAAATATATACACTAGTGTGTATAAAATAGATAGTTAATGAGAACCTACAGCACAGGGAACTCTACTCAGTGCTCTGTGGTGACCTAGACGGCAAGGAAATCCAAAAAAGGGGATGTATGTATGGCTGATTCACTTTGCTGTACAGCAGAAACTAACACAACATTGTAAAACTTCAATAAAAATTAATTATAAATTAATAAAGGCAGCTACAGCAGCTAAAACATAAAAAATAAAACAAAGGAATGTATATGGCAAAACAGAAACAGACTCATAGACACAGGGAACAAACTAGCAGTTACCAGAGAGGAGAGGAGTGGGGGGAGGGACAAGATAGGTGAAAGAGATTAAGAGGTACAAATGACTAGGTATAAAATAAAAAGTTGCAAGGATGTGATGTACAGCATAGGGAATATAGCCAATATTTTATAATAATTTTATATGGAGTATAATCTATAAAAATATTGAATCACTATGTTGTACACCTGAAACTAACAATATTTTAAGTCAAGTATACTACAATAGAAAAAAAATAAAAGTTTTTTGTTTTACCCTTTAAAAAATTGTGGTTTACCATTGTAACCATTGCTATGTGTACAGGTCAGTGTCATTAAGTACATTTACATTTTTGGGCAACGATAACCACCATCCATCCACAGAACTCTTTTCATCTCACAAAAATGAGACTCTGTGCCCATTAAACAATAATTCCTTATTATCTCCTCCCTCCCAACCTCTGACAACCCTTTTAATTTCTGTCTCTGTGAAACTACTGTAGGTCCCTCATATAAGTGAAATCATACCATATTTGTCCTTTTATGACTGACTTGTTTCAATTAATATCCTCAAGGTTTATCCATGTTGTAGCATGTGTCATAATTTCCTTCCTTTTCAAGGCTGAATAACATTCCATTATATTATATACCACATTTTGTGTACCCATTCATCTGTTAATAAGACAGTTGGGTCATTTGCAGTCCTTGGCTATTGTGAATAATGCTGCTATAAACGTGGGTGGACAAATGTCTGAGTCTCTGCTTTCAGTTCTTTGGGTTATATACCTAGAAGTGGAATTGCTAGATCATATGGTGATCCTATGGTTTTGGGGGGTTTTTTTTGAGGAACTTCACTATGTTTCACAGCAGGTGCACCATTTTACATTCCCATCAATGGGGCCCAAGGGATCCAATTTCCCCACATCCTAACCATCAACTCCAAAATCACAGAATGGACAACACGAAGAGGGAACCCTAATGTCTGTACTATAGGTGTCAATGATGTGTCAATGTAGGTTCATCAGTTGTAACAAATGTACCATATGGGGGTTTGTTGATAACCCGGGAAGCTATGCATGTGTGGCACCCGAGGGTATGTCAGATATCTCTGTACTTTTCTCTCAATTTTAATGTGAACCTAAAACTCCTCTAAAGAAAATGAAGTCTTTAAAAAAGATTTAAAAAAGTAAACAGAATATTTCTCAACGTTTCTCTATGGCCTTAGTGAGTCCACTGAATGATAAATTGAACTTAGCCTGTAGGGATGGGCAAGCAATTGGATTGAAACAGCGTCAGCTGAAAGAATTAAGATATTTATTTTTAACAGTTTCAAAGGAAACAAAGTTCATTTGACTTATCTCTAGAAACCATTAATATTTATTCCCTCATGGTACTTATTCCTTAGCTCTACCTACAAATGAAATAGAAGTTTGAGGTTCATTTATTAACTCTACGGCAAGCTATTTGCCATGAAAATGCTATCTAAGCAATCACTAGAGATATTTAATACAACTTTTAAAATAACTGGTAAGAGAATAAGCTGACAACTTAGCAAAGAATGCTGGGAGGTGAACAAACTTTTTGACACACTACTCCTTTTCTTTGACAAACTCAGTGAGGATAAATTTGTGAGGATAAAAAAGCTTTTCAAATTGGCTGATTTAACAACGGCTTCTCACTAGAGAAAAATCTTTTCAGTCTGATGAGGCTAAAGCAATCTAAATGGAAATATTGGTTCCCACAGATTTCTATTGGCTTTGATGATAAAACCTTGTGCCTCATCTATTGCCTTTTGATCTAGTTGAAAAAGGATGCTGGGAGAGGCTCGGACCAGGCTCCTTCAGTGACCAGCTGCTGATACAGCTGTGGCTTGTTAAGGCCACGGGACAAGAAAAAGTTCCAGCATGTTTCCTGTTTTATCACATTCTTAAGTTAACATTATATTACTGAGAAAAGTGATATCCACACAGATGCAGAAATATGGTATGTACTGAAGGCCAAATGGATTGTAAAAATGAGGATCCAGCTACATATTTCAAGAAATTATTAAGATGTAAAAGCTTATCAATAGCACCTTTATTCCAACTTAGCAATTTGAAACAAAGATCTGCTTTTATATAGTTTACTTGTCTAAGATTGATGGGGAGAGAGTTTTAAGTCTCTGGAGAAATACACATTCTGGTCTCAAGTATCCAGATGGATTTGCATCCTAGATCCAACCTCAGAGGCTTAAGGAATGCTGCAGAAGGCCTCCAGCTGATAGGAGAGATCTTGACTATGACTCTCACCGCTTTCCATTAAGGAAATGAGAAGCAACTCACTTTTTACAAGGTGTTAACTAAGCTTGGCTGAGCAGCCCAACTGAAAAATCAAACATGCCCAAACACTTCATGTTTATAAAAACAAACTCCATTAACGTGCTTGGCTTCCCTTTTCATAAAATTGCAGATGATTTACTGCATATCTTAGTGCAGTCCAATTTTCCTGTAAAATGCATGTATTATGTTTGGCACATTTTAGGCGATCAATGTGTAATTGCTGAATTGAATTAGAATTGATTTGTTTTCCATGAAAATTATAATGGAGGATTTTATAGAACCGGTGACTATCCAACTGGCATAAAAGAGAGTATTTATACAAGCTATAAGTACTGGTATGCACTCCTAAAAGGAAGTTAAACTTTTTTTTTAATACCACAGTGTTCATCCTTCCAAAGTTGGACTTAAAAGGAAGAAGACCAAATTCTCTAACAACATGCTCCATCAAGTTGGGCCTCATTACAACAAGTCACTTCAGAGTAATTTAAGTGTCTCCAATCCCTATATACCTGATTATTTAAATCATTCTAGTAAACCCACTTCGAGGACTTTCTAAATTTCTTAAAATATTTCCAGGATAATATCTACTATTTCTCTTTATCCACTTAAAAAAAAAAATTCAATAATAAAGCAAAGAGAGTTGAAGCCCTCTGTTTACCCATCCCTGATCACATTACCTGCCCTTCCTGCTCAGAAAGAACAATTTATCCAAGTCTTAATTCAAATTTGCTCACAGACCTGTGGCCTGGGAGCAGGAAAACACTGTAATAGGTTCATAGTGGAAATTAGTTTCACTTTTAATTTTCTGCAGAGCACAAACTTAAGTAAGGTTGTGATGATTTCACATATTCTTCAGAAGGCACTGGTCCTCTCCACCCTATTGCAGAGATATACTTACTAAAGTGTTGGCCAAGAACAGATGGACATTGTAGAGGCTTCAAAAACCCATGCTTTGGGCTTCCCTGGTGGCGCAGTGGTTGAGAGTCCACCTGACGATGCATGGGACACGGGTTCGTGCCCCGGTCCCGGAAGATCCCCCATGCCGCGGAGCGGCTGGGCCCGTGAGCCACGGCCGCTGAGCCTGCGCGTCCGGAGCCTGTGCTCCGCAACGGGAGAGGCCACAACAGTGAGAGGCCCTTGTACCGCAAAAAAAAAACAACCAAAAAAACTCCCCCAAAATGAAAAAAACCCATGCTTTTTTGATTGTGTAAGCAATTTAGTCCCCTCCCTTGCACAGGCAGGTCATTGGCATTCTCTCTGCACAGCCAAAGGTACGTTTCTGCCCTTTTCTAACTCTCTACGTTGTCCTAAAGAGGAGAACAAATCGAGAATGATGAGATCCACAACTGTCCAGCCACTTCCCTAGAGCTGTGGCCTGTTCCCAAGTGAGGTGTTCACACCCAGGACAGGGCAAGAGGAGCCATTAGCTTGTGGACAAATTCCATTTGAATTGCTATTTAAATTTATTTTTATCTAACGCTAAGAAGAAATAGATTAACTATCAATAGAAGTACATGTATAACTTATGAATATAGGGGATGCATGCTCACAATTTTTTAAAACTCATAATAGTTTTTAATCAAAAAATGTTGGAGACCACCGCTCCAAACAACTCACGTTTACTATCTGTGTGACCTAAGAAAAAAATAGCTTCAAGACATATTATGTGATTTAAATCACATTCAGGTACTATTTATGTACCAATATATTTGGCTGGTTAAAATAAATTATGTTCCTCTACACCTATGTAAAGTGATATACTTCCTTGAATTTTCAGTTCAGCTAAGCAAATAGGATTAAACTTTCCTGATTCATCCCCTGTACACTCTAGGTCTTGCAATAGATTTAAAACACTGTTTTACCCTCAGTGCCAAAATCCACATGGAAGGACTAATTGTACAATACACTTTTAGTCCTAAAGGCTGTTTGTTTGTTTGTCTGTTTTTGAGAATCAGAATCTAGAAGAATTTTTCAGTTAAGGATAGTCAAACTAAAATTAAGAGTTATATAGTCTTCAAATATTTATGGAGCACCTACTATGATACACTGAAGATACAAAGGTTAATAAATATTTATTTAGTGTTTGCTTGTTTCAAGCGTTAAGTAATGAAGATTAAGTGATGAACAAAGTAGAATTGATGATTCCTGTCTTCATGGAGTTTACAAGCTATTGGAAAAAAGATACAAACTGAAATAAAACGGAGAAAGTTTTAAGCAAGATATGAACAAAGCCTTGTAGATGGTTTCTCCATGACTACCCCTCTCTACTTCTTTCAGATTTCCTCTTCTTTGGCCACTGTTCCAAAAAAACAGCTCGCTCGTCTTGTTCTCATTTGCTCATATCTTGGGAGTCCCTAAGGATTCCTGACCTTGACTTCCCACCTCATACTCCTCTATGTATTTTACCTGACCAACCTCATTTAGGTGACAACAGGTTATAATGAGTTTAATTTGACTGATCCTGGCTCTTCTGAAGTTCTTCCCTGGAAATATAATGGTGTAACCCAACAGAAATGAGATATCCACAGAAAGTCCTGAGAAAGGGAGGCCAGGAGCAGGTGAGAGGTGAAGGGTTTTTATGAGGTAGGCTTTTGAGGGAGGCATAAATCATTTCATAGAGGGCAGCCAACTGTAAAAGTTGCATGTAGGAAACCCTGTGGGTCCCACTCCCATTGGATATTTCCTTTGTCTTGAATGATTCTTAAATTATTCTAAATAATAATCATTTTAAACTCATGTATTAGTTCTCTTAGATTGGGAGCCTCATTTCACAGTCTCAGCTACTTCCTTTGGATTTTTTAAGCTTGCCTTCTTCCCATGCAGCACAAGACTCAGTACTAAGCAAAGACTCATTCCTCCCAGGAACAGTTATTGGACGCTACCTCAAACAAGCCCTGGTGACAGTAATGTGGAGGACACAAAGGTGTGTGCACAAAGCCATAACATGTCATTTTGACCAAGGGAACAAGGATTAGGTTATCTCCCTCTTACAAACACTGAGAAATGTTGTGAGCATTTGATACTTGAAAAATGACTTCTAGATATTGCTTGCAGCCACATATCACACAGCACTGACAAATATATTGTGTCAATATAATATTATTATGCTTCCATTCCACGTCATCAGTCACAGCCTTATCTGTGTTACGCAGCCTCCATTTCAAAGCCTTTAGGAGACTCTATGGTGGGTAGTGATTTAAGAAGAGATGAGAATAGTTGCACATTTCCTAGAGTCGTGGGTCTATTTTGTGGGAATGGTGATGATCACGATCATGATGATAATGATAAGGTTCCCAGCTGTCGGTTGAAATTCCTTTCTGGGAAACAGCTGGAGATTCATTCTCTAAAGATCGCATCTGGCTTGATTTGCCAGCACTCAAATCCCATTGATCTGGTTCTGTTCTAGCCCTCTGTACTCACAGTTCAAAGAGCAGGGAGGCCTGTAAAGAAATTACTGCCATATTGTTCAATCGGCCACAGTGAGCAATATATACGATTATAATTAGGAACACATTAAGGGAAGCAGCTCAGTGGAGATAAGCTGCTTGACTGCATACGCTTTTTGATGAGGGCTTAGCGCCAATCCGAGAAGAAAAAGATTAAATGTTTGTTACCAATCCTTTTGAACTTGTGGCAGAACATGTGGTAAAGCATTTTTGATTCAAATTAAAAGCATCCTAGGATAAAAATAACCCTGTTCTCCCAGGCCTTTCCAAGTGAAACCATTTGGAGGCTGATTTATTGTATAGCCCTTAACCCCTTTCCACCAGCATGATTAACGTAAGCATTTCTGAATCCCATGTAAGCCTGGACAGGTATTTGTCTTGTTACACATCTGTGGAACAAATGGCAATACAAATTAGACACTCAACAGATGCAAGTTTTCGAAGGCCAGGCAAATTTAATTTGACTGTGCATGTAAATAAAAAGTTCATTGAGCACCGAGGTCAGGGATGTGGGTTACAGGTAGAGAGCATGGTTGCTTCAAATGTCACCAAAAGGCCAGCAATTCAGAAACTCTGAAGAAGGGGCTTCCTAAACCAAGCAGAGAAAATACAGGCGGCTGCGGCAGGTCCAGAGAGCCAAGCCTGGGGAAGGCTGAAAAAGAAAAGGTCTAGGTGGACCACATCAGCAAGAAAGGCTTTCCATGGTCACTGGGAAGAAAAATAAGACCAGACGACCATGTCAAATATTCTAAGCTTCCATGTCGAGAGAAGCATGGTTTAGTGATGTCCTCTGGGAATGGAGAATAGAAAGTTTATTCCAGATTCAGCCTCTTACTTCTTCTGTGGCCTTGGGCAAGTCTCTTAACCTCTCTGTGCCTGTTAATCTGTAAAACTGGGACACTGGTTTTTACCCACTGCCAGGAATCTAAGGGTCCTGAACGTCCTTCTGAAGTGATTGCTGACCTATTGAAAATGACAGTATATATTTTTCACGAGTCTGAAAAGTGTGTAACCGCATGACATTATCTGCCAAAGGAATACTTTAAGTTGGTTTTAATTATATCATGTGTTATTTTAATTTCTATAAACAGTGAAGTCCCTAGAGGTGAAGGAAAACGCGATTACAATATTTTCTCACATTCTCTCACCCAATTTCCACGCCACCCAACATACACACATTTTCTCTTCCCATTGCAAATTCTGAGGACTTTTCCCTATATAATTTCCTCCCTGGTTAGGTGGATGTCGTCAATAGCAGTAATGCTGAACTTCTGAAAGCTGTACAAATCAATAGGTAATACCACAAGCAAACTTTTTAGCACTTTAGTTATCAAACTCTATCAAGATGTCCATATTCTATTGTCTAAAGTAGCCTTCTCCAAGTTCCCAGGGATGTTCATAGGTGTTTTTTGTACAAAGCTCTTTGATCATATCATTTTGGAACATATTTGGTTAAATCCAGTAATATGACTTTCTTGAATATGATAATATGCATTGTGAAATTCTAAGAGAGGAAAAAGTACGAAATGCTTTCCTAACTTTTTTGGATCCCTTTATCATTGAATTCTCTCAGACTTACTGTTCTGACAAAAACAATTGGGGAAATACTAATCTAAAGGGTTTTGTTAGGCTTTTGCTGTTTGAGAAAGGTGAATGAAAGTGGGACTTTTTAAACAACAGGGAAGTTATTTCCCAATCCAGACGAGATTGATTGAGTGAGGATTTACCTTTAGAAAGGAGATTAAGGCAAATGGACAGGTATTCTTTTACACTCTTGCTTCCACCAGGAAGATAATGTTGCTATTACAGTGGACCTTTGAACAACTCAAGTTTGAACTGCATGGGTCCACTTATATGCAGATTTTTTCCAATAAATACATACTATAGTACAATCCACAGTTGGTTGAATTCACAAATGCAGACCCTCCAATGTGGAGGGAGGACTGTAAAGTTATACTCGAATTTTTTTTTCTCTTATGACCCCTTTATCATTAAACGGTGTCTTTTTCTTTTTTCTTTTTTTAATTTATTTTTTATTGAAGTATAATTGAATTACAATGTTGTGTTAATTACTGCTGGACAGCAAAGTGACTCAGTTATACATATATATACATTATTTTTCATATTCTTTTCCATTATGGTTTATCCCAGGATATTGAATATAGTTCCCTGTGCTATACAGTAGGACCTTGTTGTTTATCCATTCTATATATACCAGTTTGCATCTGTTAATCCCAAATTCCCAATCCAACCCTCTCCCACCCCCTCTCCCTTGGCAACCACCAGTCTATTCTGTGTGTCCCTGATTCTGTTTCTGTTTCATAGATAGGTTCATTTGTGTCATATTTTAGATTCCACATATAAGTGATATCATATAGTATTTGTCTTTCTCTTTCTGACTTACTTCACTTAGTATGATAACTTCTAGTTGCATCCATGTTGCTGCAAATGGCATTATTTCATTCTTTTTCATGGCTTAGTAATATTCCATTGTATATATGTACCACATCTTCTTTATCCATTCATCTGTTGATGGGCATTTAGATTGTTTCCACGTCTTGGCTATTGTGAATAGTCCTGCTATGAACATACAGGTGCATATATCTTTTTGAATTAGAGTTTCGTCTAGATATATGCCCAGGAGTGGGACTGCTGGGTCATATGGCAATTCTATTTTTAGTTTTATGCATACTCGAATTTTTGACTGCAGGGCTTAACCCCCATTGTTCAAGGGTCAACTGTACCCTTGTGCTTTGTCTACTTTGGTTCTTTGCCATAGGAATAATAATAATAAAAATATTTGGAGCAACCTAACTCTATTATAAATCAGTGCCGACTACTAGGGGGTCAAACAAACCAAACCTGTACTTGTTGATAGTTTTATAAATAACTATGTTATGTTTAAATGATCCTTATTGTTCTTTGAAATGCCAATTAGTCAGGAAACTCTTGCTGCTTTATAGCCATTAGTCAAGGAAAGTGGGACTTATGACTCCACAGGCCTGTGAGACTTCACAGGCATGTGAGAGTAACTCATTGCCTCACTCCTAAATGGTAAAGTTAAAAGGGAGCCAGGGACATCTTTCAGGTAAAAGTAGTATGAATGAAAATGAAAATCCATTAACAACTTTTACAGCCGATAGCTAGGTCACCACAGTGCCCTTCCTGTGAGTACCTTTACGTCATGTGTTTTTCGGGTCAGCCTTCCCCATTAAACTCTGAGTTCCTTGAGGTCAGAGACAACATCTTATTCACGTCCTTTTTCCTGGAATATTCCGTAGCGTTTGAGTCATAGTAGGCACCTGTCACACATTTACTGAACTGAACTGACATCAAGTGATTTGGAACAAGAATATTTACAAAAATATCTTTCAATACCATACTTAGAGTACAGAGGTTGAATCTTATTTTCAAAATGAAGTAGAGAAATTTTATATTTACCTAGGTATTTCTAGCCAGAATATACAGCTCATTTGTGGCTAAAAAAGATGACATAAAAACATAAAGACCTTATAATATCTATTCTGGGTCATAGCGACCGTGCTCAAATGCAATGTTTACCTACATGATTTTTTTTGATGATATGAGGAACATTACTGATACCCCAGGTAAATTTCACTATTTGATTATAACCTAATGAGGTGATTTTGAATCATGACTTTTCTACCTGTCATGGAATTATTCCTCAGCACTCTGTGTTACCTGAGTATGTGATAACCCTGTTCTCAATGTTATCACCCAAGACTTTCATGAAAATTTTAAATCCATGGCCAAGGGAAGAATTCAGTAGTAAGAAAATAATTTCATTTAAGTAATCAACAGCATTGGAATGTGGGCTTTCCATTTGCAGTTATGTTCTCATCTAGCCTGCCTTCCTTTGATATATGCAAGGATATTCCAACACTGTCAAATCGTTGCTGACAAAGATACAGTTTGAGTACACTGTCATTGTAAATCTGTTACTATGACACCAGTCTCAGAGCTGACACCAACTGCACAACTGAGCTTAAACAATCATGAAGATTGACATGGTCAAAACTCATGAACAGAAAGAACAATGCCATCCAACTCGTGTCGAGCACAACACATACCTTCACACCCCTGCCTTCACTGACAATAACATGGTCACTGCCATCGTGCTCATAGTCATGAAACATGTGGCCAGTGACAGGGCTCCCTCATACTTCCTTGCCCTTGGGCTGTTTGTGATGTTAATCCTCTACTTTACATCTGTGTGTTGTAATGCCTTCCTTTTCCTCTGAATGTCAGGTAATTGTCACAGAATGCCTTTAATTGATGGCTTTTGCATTTTGAGAGCAGCCCCTTGAGATATTTTACTATTTATTACAATCTATACTAGAAATTCCAGGAGTTACCATCAGGCAGATTATGGTGCCAGACTATGAATTAAGGGATACATTTTCTATCAGTTTTAAGAAGCTAAAAACAACAACAGCAAGAACAACATATCAGAGAATTAAATGAGAGAATTCCAGTACCTATGGGAATTTGATAAAGACAAAGTAGTAGTTTAATTTATTGGGAAAAGAATGGATTATTTAATCACTAGCAATGACACAGAGAAAGAAAATCAATCTAGCAGCATTTAATTCAGATGGACTAAAGACAATAGTAAATAATACATTGATTAAAAAAGTACTTGAAGAAGATCTAGAAGACCTCATGTGCAATTTTAAGCAACACAGGAAACAAAAGTTAAGAGAAAAGACGGACGTGCTGTATTTTAGAAAAACTAAATTGGCAGAGGGTATCAGAGTTAAAGGACCAACCTAGAATAGAAAAAAATAGTTTTCAATCAAATAATAAAGGGCAAATACATAATGTTCACTGTGATACATAGATAGGCAGATGACAAGTAGGTAGATATTACCAATAAAAGAAAAAAGAACTATTGAGTTATACGAATGACATAATTGTAGACAGCTCATGGAAGAGCAAATCCAGATGACTAACAATCGTAGGAAAAGATGCTCAATTTCACTAACAGTCAGGGATGGGACAAAAATGTATCACTTTATCAATTTGCCCTCAAACTAGCAGAAGTTAGAAATAAGAACACTTTTTATAGGTTTGGATAAAAGGAAATAATACGATTTGAATGAAAAAAAGGGAACCCCTCCCACAGTATTGGAAACATGAAGTGTCACAGTCTCTTTTAGAAAGCAATGTGCAAAATCTATTAAGTTAAAAATACTCTTCAATCCAAAATTTCTTCTCTGGTCATCCTAT
>NW_020174917.1:1723689-1780049 GCF_003031525.2 Neophocaena asiaeorientalis asiaeorientalis | reverse complement strand
TATATATATATATACTACATAAGGATTTCATGCAACATTGTTTGAATATATTTCACTTAGGATTGTTTCAAGTGAAAGAAAGAAAACTAAGTGGAAACAAATGAAAGTCTGCTTATAAGTGAATGGTTGAATCCATGTGGTATAACCCTACCGTGGAATATTATGCAGCCGCTAGAGATAAGAAAACAGAAGTAACCATTTGATAGGGTACAAGTATTTTCATGTGGTATTGGTAAGTAAGCAAGTAAACTGCAGAAAAGTTCTATGATACAATCTTTTGATAAAAAATATCCCCATTATGCATATGCATAGCTGTGTGTGTATATATATGTATGTATATATTACATATATATTTATGTGTGCATGTATGTATATCTGTATATATTTTTTTGCAGTTACCTAGACATGGTAAGATATATAAAAGATGAATGAATATAATGTTTTTATGGGTCACTGGATGGGAGAGAAGAATGTGAGAAGAGAGAAAAGGGATCACAAGTAAAAAAGTATAAGAAAAAATTCTACACTAAAAACCTCTAGCTTATATACAGCTATACACATATATAACATGTTTATACATTATGCAATATAATACACAGGTATTTAAAGGTATGTTTGAATGAAAAGGGGTATACGAACAAGTCAAAATTCTCCTTCTAACTAGTTCAAACTACTAAAATTACAAACTAAATGAATCAATTTCTGACCCTAAGAGCACCTATGTCAGCTCTCCTTATTCACTGCTTTAGAGACTACCAAATGCTTTCCCATGAGCTGTCTCACATAAAACTCACAACCCTGCCTATGATTCAATATAAGGATGAAAAACAGCAGAAATCACTGTCACTATATGCAACTTGTATCCAATTCTGCAAATTTAGATTAAGAAATCGATATGCTTTCAGGTCAGATTTTAAAGTCCAAAGTTTAAATTATAAACTTTTATTCAAAATTCCCTGCCATCTTATAAGGCCACAAAATCGAAACGATACTAAAAGCAAACTATAGAGAAGAACACTTAGAGGCAAAAGGCTGTGCCTGAGAATTTCAGTATTCTACGAATGAAGCTACAAGCGCTAACATTCTTGTAAAAAGCCCCAGCTAAACTGGGAATGAAGACTCACAGCTTCTAATCTCGGTTTTGCTGAGAACTTGCAATGTGACTTTGAGTAAATCACTTGACCTTTCTGAGCTTCTGATTCCCTGTAGGTAATCATCCTGGTCTTATCTCCCTCATTGTTTCAAAAATAAAATGAGATGGAGGAATTATGTGAAAGCACTTTGAATGGTAAAATGTGGCATATTATTATTCAAACAAGGCATTATCCTCTCGAACCTACTTAGAGGGGGTTGTAAATGAAATACTGCATATTAATGTGATCCTGGGCTTCAGAAAACTTGGCTTCTCTGGGCACCATTACAGTCTCGGCTCTTTTTCAGCTCAGCATAAATTATGTGCTCCAAACAAGTCTTCAATACCCCTCGGAAGCCTGAGAGGCGAGTGTGAGGCTGCTTAGTGCCCCCAAAATAGGTACCACTGAAGAGAAAGGAAGAGCGTTTAAGAAAACAGTGAACGGGCTCTGCCTGCCAAGTCTTTGCTGGAGCTGCAGTTTCTCATGTGCACGGGTGTTGAGAATAAAGGAAGAATGTCTAAAAACCCAAGTCTAGGCAGGAATTTCCCTACCCTCTGGGTATTTGACGGAGTTACTATAATAGATGCATGTCCGTGCGTAAGTGTGAATATACACAAACATGACATTACAAAAGCAGATGGCTTTGCCACGTTACACACCCAATTCATTAAAGGGCATCAGTTCCACAAACCTTATTTGCTATTGTAATTGGGTCCTTTTGCAAGCTTGTTTTGTGTGGTTTTGACCCGAGTCATTTCCCCATTCTGCAGCATTCTAGGTATTCACAAAGTGCTTTTTTTCCCCACAGCTCTAGGTGTAGGTGACATCTCAAAAGTAATTATTTTCCTACTTACAAATCTCAGAAACGCCTGAACGGTTTGTCATTGTTGTTGTTGTTTTCAATATGAGAGCTTTGGAATGAGGCAAGACTTGGAAAGATTTGGTCATAGATTTTCTCCACCTGGGGACCCTGACTCAGTCAGGGAATTCTCAGTGCCATTTTATTAAAAGCACCAAATCCACTCATTACCTGTGAGGTTTCAGAGGATGCGAGATCTCTAAAACAAGGTTTCACTTCTGCGTGCCTCCTTCCTGGTTGCCAGAGCCCTTTAGGCTGTCATTCTTTACTCCACAGGGCTCCTGATCGCCCTTATCACTGCCAAGAAAGAGTTTTTCTCCATGCAACAGCTTAGTGGTGAAGGGTCTGAGAGATTCGAACTGACATCCCACATCAAACACTTATGTGACGTTGGGCAAGTTTCTTAACCTCTCTGATCCTATTTCTTCATCTGGCAAATGAACATAATAGGTTCTAACTAAAAGGATGGTGGTGAGGATTAAATGAGATGGTGGCTGCAAAGGGCTTTGGATAATACTGGGAACATGATAAGTACTCAACCAATGGCCGCCAGTAGTTACAGCAAAATAGTAGCAATCACAGGCCTTCTCACTACTGCTGCAGTAAGAAAAGTACACAGTTACCGAGGGCCTAAGCCCTTTAAAAGAGAGAAAAGAAAAAAAAAAGGAGTATGTTTTCTAAACTTAAAGGGAGACGAGCTATACACATCAATTAGGAAGAGTGTAACTATGCAGACGGCTTTCCTGTCCATAAATCACTGGTCAAGCTACATAAAATATGTTCAAGGAAACCAGGAAGAGGGAATCTGCAGTCTCTTGGGTGACTCCTGAACAGCGCCATGACACAGCAAGAAAGGAAAAGTAAACCTTAAACACTTAGTACACTTGAGGCATTTTCATATGTAGCTTAAGACGTACACGACATTACAAAACACTATAGATCATATGTGTGCTGAGAATTACCACCTCTAGGTGGTAACCAGTCTCCCTGCCCTTCGTATGACAGCTTCGTATGAAACAGCGTCTTTGGTTTCCGTCTTGTCTTTTAAAGAACAGATCAAGCTTATCTGAGTGGATCCTCAGGACGCAGCCATAACACAGCTCTGTGGGCACAGCTTGGGGTGGGAGCAGCCCTGATTTGTAGCATTTGTCAATTTCCATAGTGTAAATACTCCGACCATGAGACTTCATTGAGAGCAAAATTGAGAAGCCATACCAGTACAAGCGGCTCCTCTGTGCCACTGTGTAAGCGAAACTAGCCCTGGGGGCAGATGTGATTAAGAGGAAGATTTGGGCTCTCTGGATTTCTCTAGTCAATCTCACTCTAAAATTGTTGGATTCTATTTTTCTCTTCAGGCTGACTTACTTCCATTCCCTTCATTTGTCCCGCTGATCTTACCTACTTGTCCTTGGTCCCTCCTATTATGCTGCTATGAATCTTGAGGGACCTGCATCCTTATGACCATGAAGATAATGAAAGAGAGGTATACAGAAGTTAGTCATTTAGGGAAATATAGAGACCTGGATTTCTAATAATACTGTTACAAAATAAGCTTATTTTAATCCAGATTCACCGTAATATGCGTCCAGAGTAAACTGCCGATACTCAAGCTCAGGTCCTTACAGTTGCACATGTGGCCTATTTTCAATATGCATTAATGTGGTTTATCACCTTCTCTCTTCACCCGATCCAGTCTGCACATTGCTGCCAGAAATAGCTTCCTGAAATAATACTTGGATCACATTTCCCATTCAAAAGTTCTAGTGGTTTCTCCATCCCTTCAGGAAAAAGTCCAAACTCCAATGGCTTCGAGTGCCCACATCTCTCATGGTCTCTTTACACAGCCTACTTGCCATCTTTTCCGCACTTGGACTCCTGTCTTCCTTTGTGTAGAGAATGTTTTGATTTATCTTTGGCTGCTAAACTCACACTCTTTCTTCAGTTCTGACTTCAAATTCTCCTTTTTCTGAAACTCTCTTCTGAGTACTCTTTGTGATTTGATCTTTCCTCCTCTAACCTTATTCAGGTGTCTTGTCTTTACTTCCCAAGTTGCTCATAATTAACGCTGCTTGATGTCGAAGCTATTTGTTTACATAACCTGTGCAAATGGATTACCAACATGGACAGCACCAGGACCATGTCTGACTGTTCCCCAGCACTCCCCTGTAGAATTCTCTGTGATGATATAGATGTATTTATCCACACTGTTCAGTATGGTAGCTACTAGCCACATGTGGCTATCAAGCACATGAAATGAGCTTTCATGACTGAGGAACTGAACTTTAATTTTATTTATTTCAATTTATTAAAATTTAAATAGTCACATTTGACTAGTAGGTGCATATCGGACAGCATGGTTAGACCCTCCACAGGACATAACACAATTGTCTTCTACTTTGCAGCTATTCAACAACTATTTGTTGACAGAATCAGTGAAGTTTCCTTGTAACGTAACCCAGAAACTGGCTTCTAGCTCATCCCTAGTTTCTAACTCATTCTTTCTACAGCCTGTGGCCACATCCCAATCTTCCAAAACTCTTCTGGTGACCTTGTTGACAACAGTCACTGGATGGAATTTAAGTGTTCGCTAGAACACAGTCTGTTTCCAGCCCTCTAATCAGAGGTGAGTGCTGAGCTTGCCGGAATGGAGCATTTGAAAGCAAAACTATTTTTTTCCCCAGGCTCACCTTCGCTCTTAAGGGCCAGTGTGCCAAAGCCTGCGTGTCTTAAAGTCTACACTGAGACTTTCTAGAAATTGTCCTACCACTTTGGGTCATTTCTGCCATGCTACTTAAACTCAGTAAAAGTCTACATTTCAATTTCTCATAGCTGAAACATGGTTAACTCTGGGTAAAAAAAAAAAAATATATATATATATATATATATACGTAATAGTTTAATTTGCAGCAAATATTCTCATGTATTTTTGTGCATTCACTTGCACAAATGGGACAACAGTTCATTTGTAATTTAAGGACTTTAAAATAATATAAACACTCTGTTTCAGCAATGTTGAAGAAAAACTAGAAAATTGCTCCTCTCAAACAACTTGGGAAATGCTAAACTTCATTGAGTAATAACGCCAAAGAGAATTTTAAAGCACGATGGAACTTAGACCTCAATGAGCCCAATGCACCCACTCTACACTCAACAAATATAATCATGGTCATTTAGAATTGTTTTCATAAAGCTATTAGTAAATCTTTGCCTACAGCAGCGATAACCAGAAATATATTCTATTTCTGCAACACTCTCCATTAATTAACAGAATCCTAGTTTATGGGACTATTAAAATGTCTTTTATTTAAAATGAGCAAATTAAATTAGATCACTTCACTTTATAAACATAAAAAGTAAAACGCTGTTTTCGTCCTTCATGCTGTAGTAGTCATTTAGAATGAGGTAACGTAATAACATGAATAATTCACCCCAGAATTTGGCCCAACTCCTTATGAGCTTTTGTTTCTCAGAAGACATTGAAAATTGCATTGCGTGATGACCTAGCACATTCACACACACAAAAATGTAGTGTCAAGTGTACTTAACTGTTTTATAGGAAAACCTAATTCAGAGAAGATATTTTTTACAAAGCTTGTATTATCCTATCAATACTCTTTGTAGAAAAATTAGAAAACACTCCTAAGCAACTAGTCATTTTGTACTTTGCTTTCCATGCCCAATCTTTGACCTCCGATTATACTGAACTGTGTGACCTGTTATACTACTCAAAGATGATATTGTTCTACTGCAAGTTCCCAATTTCGATATTAAAAGGAATACAAATTCGCTTCCAAGATAGTGACAGTAAAATGTACTCACTGTCAATTGATGATTTCCCTAGCTCTAAATGTATTAGACTATAAAAAGAGATCTTTCTGATAGCCAGATTAATTATACAGGATGCTTAAATAAATGCAACTATCTTTGAACTCACATAGTAACCAAACCAAGCCAAAAGATGTTAGCAGAATATTTTCTCAGATAGAGGTTATGTAGCACTTTATGATGTACAAAAGAATGTGTATAGAATATAGTTTATATAGAGTGCCCTGATGAAGAGCTTATTGTTATCCACCCCCACCAAAATTTCCCCGCGCTCATCCACTTACCTTGGTTTTCCTCACTAATGCACGTATAGCCCCTTTTTACACAAAATACAATGGTCCTCTTTGGCTCAGTTTGTGATATTTATCTCAGATTACAAATAAATGGCAACTGTTTCCTTACAATATTACAGTGTACTAGGAATACTTTTTGTTGATCTATTTTGGTTTAAATTCTCAGTCTAGCCTCCAGAAAAATCAATTTGGTCTGAGACACAGATATTTCCTATTTGAGAAATGCCTACAACTATGCAACCTGTTGGATGGATGGGCCGAAGCCATTTAGGGTTCATGTATTGAGCAGAACCAGTTCTACACTCCTGGACACTCACACTTCTGAAGAGCATGTTTACAGCCTAAAAACTTTCTTTACTTGAAGCCCCAGCATGAGCTGTTCACATTTTAAACAAATTAGCTTACATTTATATTCAGGACAACAGACACTAGAATTGGCTAATGTGTTCCAACAGCATTAAGACAATCCGATGGCAGAATGTGGGTCTAACAGCTATGCTTGTGCCTATGACTCAAAGCCAGGCCCAGGGCATAATTGATTAATCAATTACATAGCCCAGTAAAAATCATTTCTCATGTTTAAAAAGGAAGGAATCCCTAAAAGCACAAAAGATTGTTTGGACATAATGGAAAGAAAATCCTGCTAAATAAAGCCAAATGCTTTCTTTACCAGGAGAAAAAAAATATTCTAACACCTCATAAAATTGAAAGAAAGATATATTAAAGTCAGTAGAATTTAGCATTTAAAACAGAAAAAGAAAAATACTTAAAAGATGTCAAGGTATTGTTATTATTAAGCCACACCAAAAGCACTCTGTAAAATAGTAAATACAGCATGATGTCATTTTTTTAAAGAAACAAATGTATAGACCAAACTATTAACGGTGATTGTCTTCAGATAGTGTATTGATTATTTTTTGTAACCTACCTGTGCTTTCTAAGTTTTTGTATAATAAATAGGTATTCATTTTTAATTTAAAATAGTTTAAATTTTAAAAAGAAATATTGACTGGAGCTAATAGCAGTATATCCTGTAGTAATAACAACAGCAATAACAATGATGGTGACAGGACATACCTAGATACGCTCTGCTTATTCCAATTCTGCTTGTTTTGTCATGAAAATATTGCTCTAGGGCCCAATTCAATATTCACAATTGGTTGGATATTTCATATTCACACAGTGAATGTACATTGTCAAACTTGATGAATATGGTCCATTTTTTAAAGTGAAGTTTTTGATCTGCTATGATTTACTTCTCAAGAGATAGTATCTGTGCTGGGTAACATGCCTCCACCAGAGACCTGACACTGATGATGAAACAAGATTTTTTTCTCTGCTGCCTATTTGCTGAAAGGTTACTTAGCAAATCACTCGACCCATTCATAGATTGAGCAGTTACGTGTCCCAGGCACAGTACTTGAGATACATATGTGAAAGATACAGACACATAAATATCACAAGATTCTGCCTCCTGTGGAGAGATGTTGGGGGAGGGGAAAGAAGATATGGAAACAACTAATTACAATATGGTGTAATACGTGCTAATAGAACAAAATACAAGTTACTAGTGGAATGGTGGGGGAAGACTTTCATCTGGAAAATAAAGACATTCTTTCTTCTGAGTCTATTAAAAGCTCATTATGAATACTGGTGCCCGCTAGGATCATACCACTTTAGCTCCTATGGATGCATCGAATTAATATACACAATCAGGTATCAAATTCAACTGGGATTTACTGAAATTCTTAAGTGATATCATAATGGGGGTCAGGGAGACCTCTACATCTTCATTAGCACAGTTCTATTGGCAGGTATAATGGGAATAGCCAGGATACTAAGTCACTGTATTATCCTCCTAGGTAATCCTTACTTCCTAGTTTTTCCATGATTCCTTATATGAAAAACCACACCTGGCTAATGCATATTGTAGAGTTTTTTCCCTTGTACAGAGAGGATATCTCTGGCACCCATGAAAGCTAAGACATGAGGCTTAGTGAAATAGATGAGGCCTAAGAAGTGTTTCAGTCAGAAAGAAAGTGCAATGCAAAGCCACTCCATAGAGTCTAAAAAGTGGAGAAGGGGCTTCCCTGGTGGCGCAGTGGTTGAGAGTCCGCCTGCCGATGCAGGGGACGCAGGCTCATGCCCGGGTCCGGGAGGATCCCACATGCCGCGGAGCGGCTGGGCCCATGAGCCATGGCCGCTGAGCCTGCGCGCCCGGAGCCTGTGCTTGGCAATGGGAGAGGCCACAGCAGTGAGAGGCCCACGTACCGCAAAAATAAATAAATAAAAATAAAAAGTGGAGAAGAGTTAGGCAATAATGGCAGAACCAGATTCCTCAGCGTCTAGTCCCTACCACCCCCTAACATCTTGGGAGATCCAAGAACATGAGTTAATGACCCACTTTCTCTGGTATAATTTGAAGGATGGAGAATTTGATTTAATTTGATGGATTTGTCTCTGTGTCTCATCCAATATGCCACCAGTATGACAATGCAGCAAGAGGAGAGGTGTCCCTTGAGAGCCTGAAGGAGCACTTCTCAGCATGGGATGTGCCTGGATCTTATAAGCTGCAAAGAGAACACATGGAAGTGTCTAGAAGTCTGGCGGAAGTCTGGGTTGGAAGCAAGGGCAGCAGAGCCTAGAGACTAGAGACTGCAAGCAGATGGCTGGGCCCACAAACATCAGGTATGGATATCAACATGATTTTTCCAGAAACCACATGGATCAGGGACATGTCAACAGACCCCAGGGGGCCAGCACAGACTAACTCCCTCACCACAGAGCCTGAGAACAGCGCCCAGAACAAGGACCTGCATTCATAGATGCTCCACTTGCCGCTGCCATGGGATTACACAATCTCCCCCGACCCCCAACATTGAGACATATGACACCATCTTGGGGAAGAGAAGGGAAATGGTTGAGAAATCTGAAAGACTGAACATTTACCCTAAAGAGACTGAGTCATCCAAAAGAAATTATCTAAACAGGAAGAGACAGAAATGCAGTTAATTAGCAAGATTAAAGCACCCCACCCCCTACCCTTATGCCACTAATAAGCAGAGTTAACAAGCTCAAGAGAAAAATTAAATCATTATCAAAAGATTCCCCCAAGCTTCTGAAAAGCCTATGAGAGGGAATTATACCAAGTAGTAGTCACAGGGCAAATGTCTTTTATCCTATTACACTAACACCCAGCACTCAAAAGCTGGTCTCTTTGAAGCACTGTGACCCTCACTCAGTTGACAATTTGAACTGATCACGGTAGAAGAGAAGAGATGCCCTGTCAGTAAATCTTTGATGTCAATAGAGATCATTTTTTTCATCAGCTGCTTGCGGCTACTTGCTTCGCCCTGCAAAGTGGGTAGTCAGTGGTGAGGGTTAGCCACAAATACCTATCCCTGGCTTGGTTTCTCCTATGTTATTACCCGTAGACTCATATTTTACAATTATTATGAGATGGATAATAAGAAAAAAGTAAAATGTATTCACAAATTGGGTTCATGTTTTGGTAGAGTGTAAAAAATCTGGGTTGGGAGATAGTAGATGGAGTGGTTGATACTATCTCATCACCAACTTGCCAAGTTTTCACATAAGGTCTACCATTCTGGAGAAAGAATGTTGTCAAATGAGTTTGGAATGCTGAGTTAAGTAGAATTAAGCAGACTTCTTATCTGAAGAGCTACCGCTAATAAATCTAATGTGCACAGTGAAATTCCAAAAGGGCTAAATATGCGGTTTCTTAAACTTATTCCAGTAGCCTGCTGCAGCTTGCCGGTACCAGCTCATGAGAGATGTGGGCCTTTCTTCCCAACTCTGAGATATCACTGGGAGTTTGCAATTAGCCATGGTGGGAGCATTTACAACATAGAAACTGACAACACTAATAGGGTGTTTGTTTGTTGGTTCTTCCTAGAGAGCTGGTTCTTAAACATTTACCAGCATACCATCATCTTAGAAACCGTTTCTTAATAAAACATGTGATAGCACTAGTATATTAGTATCCTATTGCTGCTATAACAAATTACCACAAAGCGAGTGGTTTAAAACAACACAGATATATTACCTTACAGATCTGTGGGTTAGGAGTCTGACACTCAGCTAAAAGGCAAAGGAAGACAAGGTGCCAAATATATAAACAGCAAAACAACATTTTAATAAGTAATAAAATCATTTATTTGAGATACAGGGAAACATCAATCAATTTAGGAATCAAAACTTAGGATTGAGAGTATTTAGTCTCACTGGGCTAAAATCAGGGTGTCAGCATTCCTTTCTGGAGGTTCTAGGAGAGAGTATATTTCCACGCCTTGTTTGCAACTTCTAGAGCCACCTGCAATCCTTAGTTCATGGCCCCATTTCTCCACTGTTAAAGCCATTAACAACAGGTCAAGTCCTTCTCATGTTTGCACCATTCTGACCTCTTTTGCCTTCCTCTTCCACTTGGAAGGACCCTTGTGTGATTATATTGGGCCCACTCAGGTAGTCCATGATAATCTCCCTATTTTCGGGTCAGCTGATTAGCAACCTTAATTCCATCTGCAATAATCACTACCCCTTCAATATAAATCAACATATTCACAGGATCCAAGGATTAGGATATGGATATCTTTGAAGGGCCATTATGCTGCCTAACATGGCTAGTGTTCCAAGGAACACATTTTAAGGAGTCACAAATGTCCTTAAATGGAAAGTGCATTGGGCTACTCACTTTCTAATTTATCTTGCATAAATGATTTATCTTTTTAGAGCCTCAGTGAATTGCTCCATGAAATGGGGATAATGTTTTGTCTACTTTGAAAAACTGTTTAGCCATAGAAGTGATAATGTCTTAAAAAATGATGAAGCTCCTACCTATATATCACTATTATTAATAATAACATAATACAAAGTTTTATTTAAGGTCAAAATAATTTTATAATTTCTAACTCAATCATCCCCTACATGCATATATCCTGAAAAACATGCAGCCATAGGGCTGGCTCTGGCCCCCTGCCAGGAGGAATGTGTAGAGAAGTAAGGACCTAGGTCACTTTATATTTTCACTTAAGCCTGGATCTAGATTAGATCTCCCCGAGTCCTTTGAATTAGTGAAAAACCTGGGTAAATGCAGGATCTTCCAGGCTCTTTGGGACTAGATCTCGGCAAATTCCTCTTAATGAGCTACTCTTTCCTCTCCCTCCTACTTCACCTTTGTCAATAACATCCTTAAGCTATAACACAGATAAGTGGGTTGAGGTGGGATAAAGAATGAAAGTCATCTTTAATAACTGCTCCCTTTTAGACACACCTGAACCCCAGATCCTTTCCAGAGGGAGTCATAGAACTAAACACTCTCAGCCCTAGGTGTTGATTGCTAAATTGTTTGATGTTTCTCTGTATCTCAAATAAATGATTTTATTACTTATTAAAAATGATTTTTTTTGGCTGCTTATATATTTAGCACCTTGTCTTCTTTTGCCTGTATGTGTTGAGGTTACATTACTTCAAATCACTTTCTACTTGCTAATTCACCCATGTATGGATCCTTTGTCTCCCTAATGATTCCCAGCATTCTGGGGGTCTTATTACACATATTGTTTCCTGCACCATCCACCAGCCTTGACAAAGAGTAGATGCACAGCTGGAAAAAAGATTATTAAGGAATGTGCTTTTAAATGAACCATAGATTTTACATGGAAAATAAATCTTAACAAACTATGTATTCATTTGACTGTGTAGAATTTCAAACCATTTTACTCTGCCTTACAGAGAAAAACAAGATCTCTCCAAATGTTTCTGGCAAAACAAGTAGCTGTGAGCTGTTAGTTATCAGCCTCTGATAAACCTGACACTACCCCAGGCTGGTTATATAATCCACCACTCCCTGGTCCTGGAGACGGTTCCACCTTTGGAATCCGTGTCGCATTATGCTGCCATCAACAAAACCAGCCAGGCTAGATGGTGACCTGAGCAGAGCTAAGATTACAAGAACAGGATCACTTTCTGTTTTGTTTTGACTCTATTGTAAGGATTCTAAGTGTCAGAGTTAGAGTCTTTGGTGTTAGGGCTTTTCTGATAACACCATCAGGTCCCAAACTAACTTGTCCTTTCTGGGCTTTATTCCAAGGAGCCAGCAGGGGATTGGTAGCAGCAGCAACATCTTGGCGAAAAGAGTCTTGAACCAGCCAGCTGGGCTTCCGTGGGCCAGTCCTGCCTGTGAACCACTGTGATGGGTGCATTTTCATTCCCTTTGGCTTCATGACAATGACTAAGGCCCTTGGATTTGAAATGTATGAAATGCACTTGCCCAAGAAGAAGCAGCAGGCCTTGAAACCTACAACTGTTTCCACAGGAAATGAGAAAAGAAAATGCTAAAAACAAAAATGTATTAAGTGGGAAGAGAGAGAAATAATTATACAACCTGGGTGAGGCCTCTCTTACAAATTCTTATGAATATTTTGAAAGCAGATACGTACATCTGCCTTTCAGATTCTTCCTTCCACGAGGAAAAAATAACATCCATTGGGACTTTATTTTTCTACTTTTTCCAAAAAGTTTGGCTTAGGCCCTGGGCTCATTCAACAGAGATTGATATGCCTCCAAAATAATAAAGCATAACCAGCATAATATGACTGCTCAATAAAAACAGCTGTGTAGACTTCCAAAGAAACAGTATTGTCTTATGCAAAGTCTTCAGATTTTAAAACAGGTCTAAGAATATCCCCAGGGCACTTCTGGGGAACTCAGGAAACAGGCCTAAGGTGTGGGCTGGTCATGAGATGTCAAGGGCTAGGCCTGCTCAAGGTAATCCGATTCCATTAAAATATAACTGGCACATCCTGGATTCTGCAGAATACACCAAAGCTAGTTGAACGTGAGCCTTGCTTTGATAAAATCTATGGCTTGGTAGCTGGAAGAAGGTGTGGGTTGGCGGAAGGAAATATATTATGTAGGAAGTATTTCCAAGCAGTTAGAATTAGACTCAAAGGTTCATTCTGGTCAAAAAGCACACATCTCTGAAACTGGACTTTCAAAATATCTCACCCTTTCTAAAACCTAGAGAGACCACTGGATCTTCCTCCTACTGTGACTTCTCTACCTCAACACCATGGAACCTGATTCCTCCCCTTCAGATTCACCTTCACCATTGAGCATTCCTTTTTAATATCACCTGGCTCCAATCTTTCATGCATTCTGTACCTAGTTCCATGTTTACATACTATGGGTAGCTTTACATATTGCAAATATACGGTAGCAACAGCCGTACATTTTTGAGAGGGTGCATCTGCTTGTCTACCTTTCACATAAGATGGTAAATTTATTTAAGGACGAAGACTGTATTCCTTTCCTTGGACTGTCCCACAACTTCTTATAAAGCACTTGACAATTTAGCTCTTCATAAATCTCTTTTTCTAATGTTGATCAATATTTATCACAGAAAAGAAGTCTGAGTTCCTTTTTATCATCTAGATCCTAATTTACTGTTTATTTCTATTGCCTTGGGAGACTGACCTAAGAAAACATTGGTGTGATTTATGTAGATCCTAATTTACTCAAATCAACTCTTGTGAGAGAATCTCTGAGAGACTTTCTCTAGGAGTGGTGGTGAGACACATTTAGCGGTCAGAAATGCACTGTCTTAGAGAAAACTGAGCCAGTCGAGTCACACCCTCTCCAAAATCTGACTCTGGCAAGATGCCCCCCTGAAGGGTCCTAAGAAGTTTTACTCTCAGCATGGATTAGGCATAGTTAATGCTAACATGAATTTAGTGGGAGTCAATATGACACATGTGATCAGTCAGAACTCTGCAAAATTTAGTTCTTCACCTTCTGTTCTCATGTAGGGGAAGGATTTACCACATGTTGAGTGAGAAGAACTGAATGCGCATGAGATAGAGTCCCCAGGGAAGCAAGGAGTAACCAATCTCAGCCTTATCCACAATACTTGTAACAAGGCTTTGTGAGAGGAAAACCATTCCTCCTTTGGCTGTTTTAAAGCATGGCTGGAATTCTTTGAACCACCCCCCGGCCAAGGGATGGTTCTCCACTTGAATCTGGGTGGCTTTCTGACAGGGTTGAGCAACAGAATACGCAGAAGTGACACTATGTGATTGCCAAGGCTAGGTCGCAAAAGGCCATGCGGCTTCCGTCTTTTTTGCTGGAACGTACATTCATAAGCCCAGAGCCACCACCTCAGAAGTCTCACTACTCAGCGGCCACCATGCTCAAGTCACTTGGAAAGCCCATGTGTTGGGCTCTGGTTGGTAGAAGAATCTGAGCCAAGCTTTCAAGTCATCTCAGCCCAGGGGCCAGACATGTAAGTGGAGAAGCCTCCAGATGGTTGTAGCCTCCAGTGGGGTTTGATTCATGCCCAGTTATTCAACCCTTCCCTGGCTGAGACCTCAGACATGGTAAAGCAGAAACAAGCTATCTCTGCTGTGTCCCTTCTGAATTCGTGACCCACAAAATACATGAGCATAATAAAATAGTTTGATGCCTCCCTTTTTTTCTGCTTTCAGGGAAGATTAAAAAAGCAGGTCCATTAAGACTAGGTCATTTCATTAACTATCAAATCCCTCATTTTCATAATTCAGTGGCAAATATTAAGTTATATGTATCATCAGAAGAATGCACTTCTAGTTTATGGTTTCTGATACCAGAAACCACAGCCTGTATATCTTGTTAAATCACTAAAAAAGTTTGTCTCCAGTGGGCAAGTTCATACTACTTGCTTCTTCTTTATTACACCAGAACACAGAGAGGTGCTTTCTTTGAGAAACTTAGGAAACACTAGTGTCCTCACTCGCAGCTGGTATGGCCTGAAGCAGAAATGAAGCGCCAACCCAGCCTCATGGACCATACTCAAGAGATCAGATGTCACAGTCCTTACTCTTGAACAGATAATTAATAGAAATAAACAGCAAAATGTTTATTACTGAAATCACAAAAATTTTAGCAATGCTACTATATTAGCATGCTAATTGGGTAAAACAATATTTTTTATCCGAAGATACTTGGGCTAGAGATTCTCAGAATATTCATATTTTTCAAATATTGGAAGAAACAGTATTTAGAGTGAGAATAAAGGAAAGGTTAAAAATAGGAAAAAGGTATAGCAAGCTAATAAAAGACAATCTACTAAATAAGAGTACTGAGTTAACTAGTCTGAAAATGTTCTGAAAAATAAATTGTATTTATTACCAGGTGTACACTATTTATTTCATTGAATAATTATTTAGTTTCTATTTGTGTAACACAAATGCGTCAAACTTAACAAAACAGGCCACAGGCCAAAATGCAATATATTTCAATATGATTAAAGGACATCTTTATTATGAGGTTTAATAATATTTTCACTAAATAGCAGTGACTTCATTATTGTCATCATTTCATTGACCATATTTCAGACATCTGGGATTCCTAGTCTTCGGATTTGGCATGATCAGACCAATTAGTCCAGTTATTTTTTTATTTGTTTTTTTTTTGCGGTACGCTGGCCTCTCACTGTTGTGGCCTCTCCCGTTGCGGAGCACAGGCTCCAGACACACAGGCTCAGCGGCCATGGCTCACGGGCCCAGCCGCTCTGCGGCATGTGGGATCTTCCCGGACTGAGGCACGAACCCGTGTCCCCTGCATCGGCAGGTGGACTCTCAACCACTGCGCCACCAGGGAAGCCCTAGTCCAGTTATTTTAAGAACACAACCAAGAACACCCTAGCATTAATATATATGGAATTATTGAGGGGACGGTCATGACTTGTTAAACTTTAGTCAGCTATTACCCAAATCTGGTTGCTTACATGGACCCCGTTTCTCCTCAGACCCAATTCTGAGATTCCAACTCAATTTCTTGGTTGGTTAAAGTAATTTTAAATCTGACGCATCCATTTAACAGTGAGAAATGGTGAACACATCACTAATTTTTTCACCAAGGAAGAAAGCATACAGGAGGGATAGATTATACATAGTCAGGTGCTAATGAGTCCAAGGGTCCTCTGAGGTCTGGATTGCTCCTGGGCTTCTTTCTAAAATGTAGTCCCAATACCTTCCCAAGGCTTAGAAGAGCTAACTCATAAATCTCTATTAGCAATAGGGAAGACAGTTGAAGGAGTGTGGGTACATGTGTGCAAATCTATCAGTGTTCCTAGAAAAAGTATTCACAACACACTGAGCAATGTCATGAAAAGCAGGACACTTCTCACCAAGATTTATTCTTCATCCCTCCTGCCCGTTTTACTCTGTAGTTGACAAGACCAAAGTGCTGTAAAATGAACCATCTACAGGAATTCACCTGGAAGCCAGTAGATTAGCCATCATGTGCCCTAGAAATGCTGGAGAGAGAGCAGTAGATGGCCACAGAGGTTTTTTTCTTTCTAATTCTGAGCATTTCCACTTTGCCTGAGTATCATCTCCTCTGGAAAACTTAACTCTTAGAAATTCAGCTGAAGTTCCTGACATTGTAAACCCAGTCTAGCCGGCAAAGTCTCTGCTTTTGACAGCCTTATTCAATAAAAATGTACTATTTTCTGTGAATTTTTAGTACCTCTGTGCTGGCTATACCCAGAGGACCTTTTTTCATTAACGAAACATGCGTGCCCTGATGAACCATTGATAATACGCAATTAACCATGTCTCTTAATTTCCTACAAACTAATTGGTGAGTAAGAATTTAAATAGTACTGGACAGGGGTGAGAGAGCACACCATGAAACATTTTAAGAACAATGTTAAACAGCAAGTTGAGCTACAAAATATGTCTTCTTCTGTTTAAATGCCATGTTATTTAATACTTCCCTACCTATTTTCCTCTCTACTTTTATTTTCAGTTCAAAGTTGGTTTGATATCAACCTGTAAGATTAACTACAAACTGACAATTTGCTTTGCTCTAAAATTCATGTGATCCTAAAAATGCCTACTATTATTAAGGCATTTGTAATTATGCCCTTGGAATTTTAATTTGCTAAAACGGCACCTTTATAACCATTTTTCTGTAATCACTTGAATGAATGTTCTTCTATAAAGCTGTATCAGTTCCAGTTAGGCATAGCTGGCAATGAAAATGAAATGTGGATTCATTCATATGGTGAGCATTATTTTATTAGGCTACTTGCCCTGGTTTTAGAGATACCATGCACCATGTATTTAAATTATTCCCTTTTCTCTCAAGAGGATAAATCCTTGATTGAAATAACTTTCTCCTTTTTTCAATCAGCTATAAAAGGGAAATAAATGAATTAAGCACTAGGATTAAATTAATGCTGAATGGAGCAGCTTATAACCACTTCTCAAATTTAGTACTGTTCATCAGGAAAAGAGAATACAAAAGAGAAGAATCAGCTGAAGACACATAAAGGGAGAACTGGACCATGCGTTAATTGCCTAAGGGTCACCTAGGAACTTTGATTAAAAACATTAACATCTTGATGTAACAAATCTACAGGACTTCTTCATCCCTCTCCCCCAAAGCTCCCACAGGCTTTTGGGGGCCTTCTGGTTGCCCTGGTCACAGAAGGTTTTCTTCCTTTAATCAAATCCCCCCTCCCCTACTCCTCAGTCTCCTGCTTTAAAAAAAAAAAAAAAAAGCCTTTGCTCAGCAGACCAGCTCCACTTTTATTGCTCTTTCTTCTGGCCTCTAGCAGCACAGAGCCCATGATTGGATGGCAGCTGATTCCAGGGTCACACAAGGATTTCCAGGAGAGCTACCTGAAACGGGGACAAGGACTCAAAGGCCACTGGCTGAGAAGTTTCTAGGGGATCTGCTTAGGAAACTGTGACTACATATCACAGATATCTGATTCGTATTTGTCTTCCATTCTCAAATGTCCTGAAGGTTGAGTCCTTAGTGCTCAGGTCAATAGTAGGAGGGAGGGAGTCTAGTGTGACGGACACCTCAGGAATTGGCTTCCCTCTGGGTCTAGCTCCTCTTGGCAATTTCCAGTTCTCTCTACTGCTCTTTTCTGTGTATGATGTTTATCCTTTTCCCCTTTCTCCTCTATTAAGTTGAACAGTTCTAAAGAGTTACAACTGGGTCCCCTATTCCTCTGACAACCACAGTGGAGCAGACTTTTCTGTGATTCGAATGCTCCGGGAAAGCATTGCATATTCATCCCTCTGCTTCCATCTTCTACCCCAACACCTTCTCCCCGCTAAACCCGAGCCTGAAATTCACTTTTAGAGCATTGGCAGTCCAGTAATCCTCTAGAGGCAGAAGATGACGTAGAGCCAAATCACCCAGAAAGGTTTTTTTTGTTTTTAAACCACAGAGACTTCCTTCCCATGGGAGATGTATCAGAATGGTTTGGAAGAGCAGAGTGATTTCTATCATTTGAAAAGACTGACCAAGAGGTGCTTATTCTCCTCTGCTTCCCCTTCCTTCACTACACACCCCGCCTAGAAACACCCTGAGATTACGCTGGGAATAAGGGCTTTAAGCTAAGCCTGTGATTACCAAGAGAAGGTCAACTAACCAAGTCACGAACCTCTTGCTGATAATGGTTTTTACTTCTTTCCTTCTTATTCAACCTCAGGCAGCTTTTGGAATAGAATAGTCACCTTCTAAGATGCGGCTCTGATTAAAACCTACAGTGACTCTCCCTCATCTCAGAATGAAGCTCCAACTTCACAGCCTGTAGGCTCATCTACTGCGGTGTCTCTACATGTTCCCTATCATATAATCTCACTCTAATTTAAGGGACTACACACCGTTCCCACTTGGTGCTTCAGACATGATATCCTTTTGCCCTGAGTTGATCTTCGTGGTTAACATCCCCACTCTTCCTCTCACTCATCACGATTCACCCAAGAGCACCTTTCTCCGGGAACCCTTTTGAAACCTCCAGAGCTGGGTTACATGCTCATCTTAGGTCAGCACCTCTCGCAAACCTCTTGGACAGCACTTCTTATCACACTGTATTTGGAGCAAAGAGTCTGGCTCTATTTTTTGGGTGTTTGAATGCAGATAGCTTTTAAGCCCCATTCTTTCTTTCCTTTGTGTCCCACATTTGGACAAGCTGATAAGAAAGCCAGGGTGTTTCTCCTTTGGCGCCGGCAGGAGATTCAAACCATGCAAGCTCACGTCCGCAGGCGGGACCTCCCACTCTGGCCTCACCCCCTGACCACAATCAAAACCCGAGCCAGTCTCCTTCCCTTGTTCTTTCAAGCATTTCAGATCTGCCTGAGAGGCTGCTCTGCTCGCCTCAGAGACCTCAATTACTTGAGCAGTAAAACTTTTCCTACCCTCTTGGTGTGTGTCGGGTCAGAAGTCTCAACATCTGAACTAAACTTTGGGTGGAAGGTCCATCTGCCGTTGAAAGTGACCGTGACAGTATTGTAACCACTGATTTTCTTGCCCGTCTTTCCCTCTAAAGTATAAGTTATTTGAAGATAAGAACTGTATGTTGTTTATTTACGAGGCACCGCTGTGCCTCATACAGTGTCTGGCACAGTAGTGGATGTTCACAAAATATTTGCTTATTGTATAAAGCACGTCTTTAGCCGAATCTTTGTCTCCATTAAATAAAATATAAATAAGTTAGATTTTTATGATTTCAAGGGAACTCCGGTATCATCAAATACAACCCAAACTAATGAGGCATATATGTGGCAAAATACATATATAATATATATGATATGTAAGTACATATATTGTATTAATATATATTGCAAAATGTATATTTGCCTGTTACGGCAAAACAAACACACTAAAGGGCTTTTGTTATTTTTGTTGTTGTTGTTTATAGTCAGATGTTTCAAAGGGAAACTTACTAAGATACAAAGCTATTCTTTGTGGACTAGGCTGAGAGGTTATGAGATCACCGACCCCGGGAGGTATTTAAACAGGCATCTCTTGGAGATGTCTATTCCAGTCTCCACAGCTTCAATGTGGTTTGTTAGGATTACCATTGCTTTGGATAGTTTGAAGAACCTGGAAGTAATCATGGACACAGAGCCAGGTAGCAAATTATACATATATTTATTACACATTTCACAATTATTTCGAAAATGCTTTCAGATGGGATGCCTATATTTCAAAGCCGTCAGTATCAAAGTTAAATCTCTACCAGTAGCTGACTTTAATAGCTGCCTATAATACACTCGGATCATCATCTGCATCAATTACAAGGATAATACGCAAAAACTCTGGTGAGCTGGCTACACAGCACAGTGAAATGAGGCAGTCATCTCCCAGCGGTCACTGATTTGCACAGACATACCCCCAGCCCTGCTACCAAGCCTTCCGTAGTTCCCCAGGCATATCTCTGTGGGAAGAATATATTGTACTATGATGTAACTTTCTATGCTCTTTTCCATCTTCCTGCACTCTCATGTATCATGAAAGAGGAGACTGTCTGTGGTTCCCTGCTGCATTCCCAGCTTCTAGTGAGATGCTAGCCACCAGGACTGCATTATGACTTCCTTAGGCTCTGGGCACTATAGGCTTTTAGGGTCCCTCCCTCAACAAAATAATTTTTAAAGTGATATTTTATGATCGTGTTGGTAGAAAGAGGAATTCTATATTAAAACGTTTTCTGGGACCTAAAAATCCATTTTTTTCTTGTGATTATAAAAGCAATTAGAACATTTCTCTGGGCTCCCCAAAGGATTGTTGATTTTAGTGCCTATTGGGTAAGTTGGCCCTGCTGGTCATACGAAAGGCAGTCAGTCACTGTGAATGGATGGATGACGGATGGGAGAGGGAAAGAGAATGCAACCAGCCAGCTAGCGGTCAAATTCATGAGATCATACGCACATCATCAGTCTAAACCTCCCCTCCCTTCTCCACCACACACCCTTTGAGGTCATCAGACCCAAAGAAGTGGGACCGCTGCTGCGTTTCAGGGGGCCCCGCTCTTTGGAGTGTCATCTTTGATATTTTCTTCTAAGTCCCCATCTTGTGCCTGGGGCCAGCAGGGGTCACAATACTATCTGGGCCAGGGGGCCCAAGCCTTGGTCAGGACCCACAGGGACCCCAATTTCTGTTCCTCCTCTTTGAGGTGTTCTCTAGCCCTTTAACCCCCTTAATCTACCTCCCCCAAGTCAAATGCCCCAGGAGTTCCAGGACTTGTGCCGGTGGGAGAGTCTGTCTGGGAGTTCTGTGGCTGGGACGAGGTTCCAGGAGGGTGACTTGGCAAGCAAGCAGATCATTCTCATTGCCCAGTACGGCAACTGGGAGGCCAGAATGGCACTGCTGACGTGCTGATTTGGATAGATTCTTATTCACCTCGGGCAAAGGGCAATGTCAGGTTTTGGGCTCACCCTCGGGCTTGAGGAATCTGTGTGAGTCCTTTGCATGTGCCAGCTACAGTATGGTCTTAGGTCTACAGCACCGACGATGACCTGGTGGTGCTGCCGTCTTTTGACAGGTGTGCCCCTCCCTGCCCCATGCTGGCACCCAGGATGGTAACCCCACCCCCTCCACTGCCCTACGCCATGTGGCAGGCAGTCCTTCAGGGCAGCCACACCTGTCTTCCTGGGACATTCATTGTTTCCAACACCAACAGGCCCTCCTCACTGATGTGGTCACAACGTGCTCTCTGGGTTGATCTTAAGCCCGATGAGGAACCTATTTTCCTGGCTGGAATCACTTTTCTCACTCTGGCCATGGCTCTCTATGTACCCTTCCTGCTGGTAACCATGGCTCTCTATGTATCCTTCCTGTGGAAAGCAGGGTGATGGTCAAGACTAAAAGATCTAGGAATGCAGTGATTATGATTTAATCCTTGATTAAGAATTCAAGAGATAATGTGGTTGGGAGATGTATTTGTTTTATGTTTACGCCACAAATTTCCAGACAACAAATTCTATAGGACCAGAAAATGAATTATTGTTCACATTTTCTGTGTACTTTGAAAAAGACTCGCATTTGTGGCCATCACTACTGAAGCCCAATAACAACCTTAGAGAGAAACTTCGGAAGCAGTATTTGTGGGCAGTGGGAGTGGCAGCGGGAAGCCGGAGGCAGATAGTGAATAATGGTGCGGATCAGCTTCAATTAAATGGGATAAATGGGAACTTCAGAGGCAAAAAGATCAACATTGCTTTAATACGAACTGGATCCAAAGAGCCACAGTACTGTGAGTGACAACTCGGTGGAGACATGATTCTCACGGTGGGAATTAGTACACTTAACCATTAAGAACATGAAGAGATGGTGCCTGGCTCTGAACAGAAAGAGGTAATAACTAAACGCTACACAGAACCCTCCTGTTCTTCGATTGGCAATAAACAAGTACCTCTTCTCTACTTATTAGTCTAAATCTTCATTGTAAGGCACTGTGCACAAGTTCATGAATGTTGTAATAGAATTTTTTAAAAATCGTCCTCTGGGCTTCTCTGGTGGCGCGGTGGTTGAGAGTCCGCCTGCCGATGCAGGGGACACGGGTTCGTGCCCCGATCCGGGAAGATCCCACGTGCCGCGGAGCGGCTGGGCCCGTGAGCCGTGGCCGCTGAGCCTGCGCTCTGCGACGGGAGAGGCCACAACAGTGAGAGGCCCACGTATCGTAAAAAAAAAAAAAAAAAAAAAAAAAAATCGTCCTTCTGTAGACCCAGGCCCTGCAAAAACTAAAACTTTGCAGGCTTGGGGCTCTACACACCCTAGGGTGTTTTTCCGCTTTTTTTTTTTTTTTTTTTAATTGAGGAAAAACAGTTGGAAGGAGCCTCCCTTCTTTTCATGTAATGTATTCCTGCAAGGACGCAGATCGCGTGATTTCTGCCTTGATTTCTCACAAATTCTAAGCAACGGGAGGGATCACGTAATTAACATATCAAAGCTGTTTGCCCCCTCCCCTGCCATCGTCCCCACACTCACACACACACTCACACACACTTCTAGTGATAAGTCCGCTTCAAGCCTTCAGGCCTCAGCAGTTTATCATTTTCATGGGAACTGCCAGAAGCACCCTCAAATAATAGCAGCTCTTTGAAGAACTGTAGTGAAACTCAAGCCCTATTGAAAAGATCTGAAAATTGTGCTCTCACAGTCATGAGAAAATACTTTCTTTTCCAAGTGTCAGGAGAAGAAATTTAGTCACCACCACAGTTGCTCCATTTTCAGAGAACCGGGGGTGGGTCTCTTCATTATCTTACTATTAGCCGAAGCAAGAAGACACTTAAGTGGGAGGGAGAGAATTTTTAGATGAAGAATCAAGCACCGTCTTCTTCAAAAGTGTCTGAACAAAGCTTGATAAAATACCACCATTTCTGATACTTCCCATTCCTTTTATTTTTTTCATTCACAGTGAAAAGAGCATTATGTCAGCCAAGACAAAACTCAGGAATACAGCTGTTCAAAAATGAGATTCTGCCCTGATGAGAAGAGTCAGAACAAATAAAGGAAACATATGTTGGTGTTTATGAAATTACATTTGATGATTTTATGGTAAGACAAACAAGGCGATAAGAAATAGGAAGGGGAAGCTGGGCTCATGTTAATTAGCAAATTCCAGAAGCACTCTGCAAATGTCTTCAACAGTGAAGGTCTGCTCTAATGTTTTACAAGAATCTAGTTTGATGGCAGGATGCACATCAACTCATATTTCTGATCCTAAAACCCAGCTGCTTATTCCAAATAAAATGTATACATTTTTGTAATCCTTGAGATTTCACTAGATTCAACTACCTTGAACAGTATTGAGAAAGGGAGGCTAAGTCATTTGTCCCATCATTTGTGAGTAAGTAGGGTTGATAAGATAAAACATCAGCAAGAATTATACTGCACACAGTGTATCAGGCTAAGTATTTATAATTTAAACAACAGAAGAGACTTGAAGAAATGAGAAGCTGGGCTTGTCTAATAATGACGTTAAATAGAGAATCAAGAACCTACATAAGCGAGGGTAGTTAGTAATGGGTTTTTGCAAGGATGAAGAGGATAAGAACCAAGATGTGAGAGGCGGGTATAAGCACTTCATTTGGCATGAGGTAGGCTGCATTTTTATAAGGAAGTGAGAAGGTGAAAAGTACTAAGATCTCCAAACCTAATTTGTAATAGAAACATATAAGAAAATAATTTAGGGATTATCAAAATGTCTGTGGTAGGCAGAACGATACACCCTCAAAAATGTCTACATCCTAATCCCTTGAACTTGTAAACATGTTACTTTATATGGCAAAAGGGACTCGGCAGATGTGATTAAGAATCTTGAGGTGGGAAGAGTACACTAGATTACCCAGGTGAGCCCAGTGGAATCACAGGAGCCTTATGAAAGGAAGGCAAGAGTGTCAGGGTAGGAGAGAGATTTTGAAGATGCCATTAAAACTGCTGGGTTTGGAAGATGGGGAAAGGGGCCATGAGACAAGGAATGCAGGCGACCTCCAGAAGCTAGAAAAGATTCTCCCTGAGGGCGTCCCCAAGAAACACATTCCTGCCCATACCTTGATTTAAGCGCAGGAACATGTGTTGAAGTAACAAAATTTTACGATGAAGATATGTTTTCTTTTTACTTTTTGCAGAAGGGATATTTGTAGAAACGAAAGTATCAACTGATATATTAAAATTATTTGTGGAAGATTGAAGATTACATGAAGAAAGTAAATTTAAACATAAGAATGGCCCCTACTAAAATATGAATTGTATTTTTTACTCTTCAGAAAGTTCCAAAAAAAAAAGTTTCTGTCTCCCTCTAAACTATTCACCACTCCTTTCCCAAGGCAGTAACTTGATCTTTACATCACTAGCACTTAGCACAGTGTCCAGCAAAAAGAAGGCTCACTAATATTTGTTGAGGGGGATAATAATAAGAAGAGCCTATCTGTATTTTCAACTATATTAACTTATTTAATTTCTACTAAAACACTCCAAGGTAAATATTAGCGTGATCGTTCATATTTTATATATTAAAAAACTGAGGCACAGGTAGATTTGGGAACACGTTGAAGGCAACACAGCCAGGATTTGAACTCAGGCATTTGGAGTCTAAAGCCTTAGCTACTGACCACCGTGCACTAGTCCTTTGCACCTTAGGCAGCTAGGATATCAAGCTTCTAAATAGCCAGGGGATTGAATAACTATTCACAGCTAGGACGCAAATCACAAAGGGAGCCGAGAAATTCTTGATTCACTCTGTTTCCTTTCAACAGCACAGTGTTATATGTGGGAAATAAATCCCTCCACTATAAATTGAAGACTTTTCATAAACATGCAGTTTGAATAACATGCAGTTTTAAGTATCAGTCATTTGTTGTTATTGTTGTTGTTGTTTTTCCCGAATACGTCAAGCCTGGAAGGTTTGGAAGGATTTCCCCACAGAGGCAAATTCTAGGTAGAGGAAACCTCTGAGGCACGTGAGAAAGCAGCTAGAAATGTGTGTGGAATTACAAGGTCGGGTGTCTGATGGATGAGACATGTGCCAACCTTCATCGGGCTGAGCTACAAGAACAGGTTTCTTTCCTCTGTGACTCTTTCTTCGAGACTGTTTTTCAGATTTTTCACGACTTGTTTTTCCTATTATGGAAAATATTGCCCTTCCTCTGAGCTATAAGAAGGTTATTTTAAAATGAAGCTCAGAGATTTATCCCACTGGGGGCTCGCCGTGACCCGATGTCACGTCGGGGTGGTGCCTGTGCTTGTGTGGACAGGCATATGGAGAATAGGCTGTGAAAGTCACTCGTCATTTGCTATAATGACGCCACCAAGGTTATTATTTCTTCCCCATCAAATTATCCCCATCTTGAGAACCCTGGACACAATTCTTCCTGGTTCTAGAATTAAGAACATTTCGGCTTTTCTTAAACTATGTTTGCTTATTTATTATGCACTGTCAGAAGAACTGTGTTTGCTTTTTAAAGGGAAGTTAAACCTTAAGTCAGAAGAATGCGGCTGGGAAGTTGGAACTTCAGTTAATTAGTCAGTGGGCAGGAAATAAAATTGGGGGGACTCTTCCTTTTTTACTTCTGAAATAAACCTAGCTCTGTCACATAGAACGCTGTGGCTCAGAAAAGTAATACGCCTTTACATAATATGAAACCCCCCAAAATAATCTAGCTACATTGCACAAAGTAAGACAGTTAATGGAAGGATAACGATTCCGTCAGACGTGTATTTTGTAAATTTTCTTTAAAAACCAAAAGAGGATAATGGATTTTGGAGTGGGAATGTTCTAGCCTGCTTTAGCCCCCCACTCTATGAAGCCAACACTCAAAAGCAAACAAACCAAGTTGGTCCATGTGAATTGGAAATCTAAATTATTTACATTTTCCTTGAAGGATCTATGCTACTGTATACATTTTTAATAGAGTAGAGTTCTGTATAGCAGAAAAGTACATACCTTGGAGCAATTCATACATGTGAATGAAGAGATATGTATGGGAATATTCATAAAGAACAAAACTGAAAAAACCCAGATGCTTATGACCGTGAAACTGGATAGATCTACTGGGGTTTATCCAACAAATGGAATCCTATGCAGCAATGAACATGAATGAACCCTTTACAGCTGCACACCTCAATATGGATGCATTTCAGAACCACAAAGAGGAGTGAAAAAACTAAGTCACTACTACAGAACAGTTACTATAGGATACAATTTGTATAAAGGCCAAAAATAACCAAAAAAAGTTTTAAAGTTTGGGTATACGTAGATCTGTCATAAAATGACCATCAAGGGGCACAAAAATAAAACAGTGCTTGTTGCTGAGCAATACAGGAAGACACACAGAGATGGAGAGGCACGTAGAAGATAGCCACATTGGTAATATACTGTAGTATTTCTTAAACAGGGTACTCATGTTATCATTCTTTGTATCTCCCACATATTTGTTTGCACTGCCTATGAGAAATACTTGATAATTTAAAAAAAACTGGTAGAACCAACTAGCTTGCTTGGTCAGAAACTAACTAGTCGTTCACCAAACCGTTTCCTTTGTGTTTCTGAGCACACAGCTGGCATCCATCTTCCAGCCTTCCGCGTAGTTAGGTGTTGCCCTGTGATGAGTTCCAGATCAGGGATTATGGGCAGAGCAGGCGCAGAAAGGCTGCCATGCACCCACCACACTGTTTCCTCCATGTACCTGCTAATCAGAGGCAGAGTCTAGTTTAGCAGGATTCCATGGCCTGAGTGGCTAGGAGAGGCATTGTGTGGTAGCAGAACCCCTGCACCTGACTGTTGGGAGATTTGGGGGTTGCAACAGCAACTAGCTTACCCTGCTCAATACACTTGCTATAAAATGATGATCATTCAGGCCTCTGTCTTCAGAATGGAATTAAGAAGTTTAATAAAATAAGGGACTTCCCTGGTGGCACAGTGGTTAAGAATCCGCCTGCCAATGCAGGGGACACGGTTTCGAGCCCTGGTCCAGGAAGATCCCACATGCTGCGGAGCAACTAAGCCCGTTCGCCACAACTACTGAGCCTGCACTTGTAGAGCCTGTGAACCACATCTACTGAGTCTGCATGCCACAACTACTGAGCCTGCACTCTGGAGCCCATGAGCCACAACTACTGAGCCCACGTGCTACAACTACTGAAGCCTGCACACCTACAGCCCATGCTCCGCAACAAGAGAAGCCACCGCAATGAGAAGCCTGCATACCACAACGAAGAGTAGCCCCCGCTTGCTACAACTAGAGAAAGCCCACGCGCAGCAATGAAGACCCAACACAGCCAAAAAAACAAAAAAAGTTTAATAAAATCCGAATACAAACTAAAGTCTATTCCAGAGAAACTACATCAATCTCTGGTGATTAAGAAGATTCAAACCCATCTAAGAAGCTGAGCCCAGAAGTTTCCTCCCTTAGAAAATCAACAAACAAGAAGTGAAAGAAAGTCAATACCACTTTACAAAACAAATAAGAGCCTTCAACTCGTTTCTTACTTCCAGGTGCCAGTTCATTTGTGAGAGAAAGAGAGAGCCACCATCGAAGTGTTTGTAATTTAGAGACCAAGCATTCAAAAAGCACCGAATGATGGGCTCACAATAAACATTCCACAGAAAGATTCCAAGGAGAGGATAAGCAATTACCTCTTTTGCACCCACACGACCATAGCTGCAGAAAGTACCATTTGGAAGAGAGCAACAGCCGTAGCTAAATTTTAGGAGGACTTCTTTTAGGCCAGGCATCCTCATTGTCTTACAGACATATTTCATCCTCGTCAATGTGACAGCGCCGTCATCACCAAATGACAGGTGAAGAAACTGAGGCACAGAGAGTAAAGTGCAAGGTTCAAGGCTTCTCGATACCCTATCTTAGGCTACGTTAAGGAGCAAAATGTGACTCTTCCAAAATATGGGATAGGTACTTCCCCTTAAATATATTTGTTATACACACGCCCCAGTCCTCCTTGAATTTTCTCTTCCAAATTCAGTGCGCCCAGCAGTAAATGAGAAACACCACTAACTGAAAGTAGCAGTAGTAACTGAAGCCTATCTCTACCCTCTAGAAGCCCAAAAATAGGCAGCAGAGAAAGGGTTCAGCAGAGAAGGGGCTTCAAGCACTTTCACATTTTCCACCGTCCCTCTTGCTACTGCTTTTGAAAATTATCAACCTTATTTGGAGCATGTTTTAGAACCCCTCATTTTAAAACAAGGAAAACGATTAACGTACATGTCCTGAGTTCCTATTGGATGGGTAACGTTCCATTGGACACAAAATAAGGCTGGTGTTACTTGGGAAACAGGGTTCCCACGTCCGAGTTCCCACGATGCAGAATAAAACATAAACATGTCAACTACACCATTGGACCAAAGGAAAAAGAAAATCAACATCCTGTTTTCCTGAACCACGGAACTGCTAATTGCCTTTAAGTGAGTAATATATATCAGTGACCTTCAGATGAGCTAATTGCCTTCCTTTCAGAAGCCTATCATAAGGCAGGAATGGGAAGGAGCCTCTGCTTTTATTAAGACTGTTTAAGAGGAGTATAATATGTATGTCCTGAAGGTAAAATAAACAAAGAAATGAGGAAAGGAAACAATGAACAACAGAGACATAAAATGTAACTAGAAAGTGGGAAAAGATCTAGCAACTCTGGAGACATCAGGAGTTGAAAAGCATCAGAAAATATGTCCACAGATCCCCGCCAACTTTGCCTTCCCCAGTAATAAAACTAACCTAAACAAGTGCTTGTTCTTTTCCAGGCACTGCTATAAGCAGTCTATGTGTATTATCTCATTTAAACAACCAAGTTCTATGAGCACTATGCATGTTCCATGTTTTAGATGAGGAAACAGCAGCACACATAGTTTAAGTAGCTGGTGCCAGCTTTTAAGAGACACATGAATATTTTAAAAAGAACGTGGGTGCGAACACTGAACCACCTCTACTTTGACCTGCGTTGGTTCCTTTGCTTGAATCTTCCCATTTTCTAATGGCCTAAATGAATGCTGATGGTGAGGAGTCCAGGTAATTCTGATATGCAGACCTTGAGCACAGTTCTCTGGGGAGAATGCTCATGAGTAAGTATGAAGAAAATTATAGCGACAGGGGAGTGAGCCGGAGTGGCTGCCGGGTGTGATGTTGTCAAATAGCATTGACTGATCGCTTGTGCATCATCTGGAGAGACAACACGTGAGTGAGAGAGAAACAGAGGATGCCTGTGCCAGTGTGAGAGATGGGGGGTGGGAAACAGGAATGAGAAAGAACAAAAGGTATGAATGATGATTTTATAGTAGTTTCTAGAAGGTTATGAGCCATATTGCAAACATGCATATTGTTACATGAATTGCAGATGATTCTTACAGAATAGTAACTTCGCAGGAGACCAAAGATATTAGCCACTCCAACTGCTGAAGTTAAGAAAAGTCAAGTTACAGGGCGTGAGGCAAGTTTTTTTTAAGTTATCCAGCTGGTTAACATCAGAGACAAGAAGAGAAATCAAGTTTCCTAACTTAGAGTTTATTGCTCTTTCCATAACCCTGTGCTACAGTGTCTAATAAACAATGTCAAGTTTTCATTATCAGCATCTAAATCTCACATGAGCCATAGGCAGCAAAGTCCACGGTTGTATATTGTTTTCCTCCACCTGTGTGAAGTTGCTAATTACCTGCTGTCAATGGAAACAACCCTCGTGGGCCGCTGAAGAAATGGATTGGAAACACCGGTTTGAAGTCATGTAAAAAACACAGGTGTTGCTTTCTTCAGTTAAAGCCTAACAAGAAACATAGTGGGATGAAAGGGTGGGCGATGGGAGAGGAAAAGGAAAAAGTGACATCATCCTCGGCTAGAATTGCTGGAGAAAGGAGAAAAGCAAGAAAATAGCTTCCTGAGCACTTCCTAAAAGAGAATTTGGAAAGGTGAGGATTCACAGGACTAAATTTTGTCCACGAAAAAATTTACATTTCAGAAAAATAATTTGTGAAAAGATTTCCCATTTTACTCCATCTTCAAAAAATGTAAATAGGAAGTCATGGTGGTTACAATGAAAGAAAAGATTAGATGCTGATGGAAGCAGGCAACAAATTATAAAGTTGAGGGATTTGGGGGTTTTGTGGTTTTGTAGGGGAGCCGGGGGGACAAGTTCTAATTAATTTTTAAAGGTTCATATTCACATACTGTAGAATAGTGTACTGTAGCAGGCACTTCACCTGGGCTACTATAGTCAGTGTTAAGAATGTCTTTTTGGTTTGTTTTCAATAATGGTAATTTACTTTTCAGAAGTCTCATACACAATAGGCAACGTTCCAGAATTAAAATATATTATGTACTATTGACTCTTCACTTGAACACTGCCTAATTCTCACATTCCAGTTAGGAATTCCATTTAATACAGGAAAACAGCAACATTTGTTTTGATTACTCATCTTGCACACTCCAAGGCAAGGAATTCTCAGGTCCTGGAGAATGTATGGAAAAGCTCTGGCGAGAAGCATTACTTAAAACTTCAGGAAGCTCTTTGTGCCTCTTCCATCTCCATCATCTTTAAATCCAGGTACAATTGTCATAGGAATTTGTTCTTTGAAACCCTGCAGCAATATGTCTCTTCATATCCATGACAACAGCTCTCTATCAACTTCTGAAGGAACTTGCCTGTATTGTAAACAAACCTCTCTTGGCAATTGGCCTATATTCTTTCTCTATCTCATCTTCCATCTGCTCAAAGCTTTGCTTCAAAAAGAAATAAATTGCAGGTGTGTACTTTTTCTTTCTTCACCCCCTCCCTATTTGTTTCTGAAAGAGGTTGATCTGAGAGATTAAAATTCTCTTCACTAGGGACTTAACAAGCTCTCCAAGGAGACTGAGTACCTGTGTGTACCTGTGAACCGAATTGGGAGCCTATCAACAGAGAGCTTGCTTGGTTCCCTTTAACACAAGTCCCTTCAGCAATAGGAAGCTGACTAATACATTTCATCAAGTAAATTCTAACTGCAGGAAAAAACCCAAGAACTATTTAGTGCCAGCCAAAAATAAATCAGAAATATGTTTTTGCCAAGATCTTTTTAATGAAAGACTAAAGTGTCTATTACAGACATAATTTAATGATAGAAACAGAAACTTACCACCCGTAATCAAGATGAGAAATTTAAAAAAAAATTTTTTTTGAAAAAAAGAAAATGTCTTATGTGTTTAACCTGAAGTTCCATGAGCTCAAAATGGCATACAGTTTTAACCTCAGGGCTTGGAATGCAGGTCAGTTATTGGTCCAATATCATAAATATGACATGTTCATAAGTTCATTTACTGACACTCATAAGTCTTTTTTAATTCAGTATCCCAGCTATTCGATCAAGTGACTACTAGTGTAAACACAATTATCTAGTGTGATGCCAGGTATCAAAAAAAAAAAAAAGTCCAGCAAAAAAGAAAACCAAAAACGATATATTTCCTTCACCAAAACAAATTTGAAGAGAGATAAATGGAAAGAGAGTGTTTGGCTAGAGCTTTAGAGAGGTTTGGGGCATATGAATCATGGTTTCAGGTCTCCATTGAAAATGTCATTTTATTTGCTTGTTTTGTTTTGTTTCTAATTTTCCTTAGGGTGTGGGGGAAGGACCACATCACTGATAAAATCAGAAGAAAGATCTTTGAAAACTCCAATTTGGAAAGTTCAAGGGGCCTTCTCTTAGGTAAATGAATTTTCATGTTTTTATGGTCTAACTTTTGTATGTGTAATTACACAAATTCATATTCATATTATAAGGAGAAAGTTCAAAATTCAATGTAGCTGTGGAAACAAACAACAATAAAAGGAGTCTTTTCACCTTTCTTGAACATACCCTGCCTAATATCCAATTGTCAAGTGACAAAAAAAACAACAATAATTATTCAAGGCAAAATACCTTTAACAATTTATATCAGGGGTCTCCAACCCCTGGGCTACAGACCAGTACCAGTCTGTGGCCTAAAAGGAACTGAGCCGTAGAGCAGGAGGTGAGTGGCGGGTGAGCAAGCAAAGCTTCATCTGTATTTACAGCCGCTCCCCATCGCTCGCATTACCGCCTGAGCTCCGCCTCCTGTCAGATCAGCAGCAGCACTGGATTCTCATAGGAGCGCAAACCCTACTGTGAACTGCGCATGTGAGGGATCTAGGCTGCGAGCTCCTTAGGAGAATCTAATGCCTGATGATCTGGGGTGGAGCTGAGGCGGCGATGCTAGCGCTGGGGAGCGGCTGCAAATACAGATTATCATCAGCAGAGAGGTTTGACTGCACGGAGACCATGATAAATCAATTGCTTGCAGACTCATATCAAAACCCTATCAGTGAGTGGCAAGTGAAAACAAGCTCAGGGCTCCCACTGATTCTGCATTATGGTGAGTTGTATAATTATTTAATTATATATTATAATGTAATAATAATAGAAATAAATGTAATGCACTTGAATCATCCCAAAACCACCACCCCTTCCCCCCAGTCCATGGGAAAATCGTCTTCCACGAAACCGGTCCCTGGTGCCAAAAGGTTGGGGACCGCTGATTTATATCCAGGAAGGCTACAGAGATGCTTGTTTATTGTGGAAAGAAAGATTATCTGGGGTTTATTATTTAGCTCTGATACTTAATAACTGTGTCCTTAGGCAAGGTACTTACATTCACTAAATCCATTTTTATGTATAAGTTTCCCACACTGAGATTGGGAATAGTACTTCTCTCCCAGCACATAATTGCAGGCAATAAATGTGAGTTTTATTCCCCATGTAGTGACTAGTGAAGATTATCATTGTGGGCAGAGACATTCTGGAGAGTGGAATTCAGTATAGTGTTAGTCTTTTGTTTCTAATTGAAATGTCCAACATTGTTTTATTAAAAAAACAAATTATAAGTGAGGTAGCAATCTTCACAGATACAGCATTATAAATATTCTCCAACAAAAGATATCAGCTCACGTACTGTGCACCATCGTTCCCTGGCTACTCACCTCTTGTTCTTCAGCAGTTCCCCATAATGTCATTTGCTAAGGGGATACAGAAGGTTGCTACTGTAAACTCACACTGGCTTCATCTGGACACCAAATAAGGTAGAGAATTGAGTCCAGATTCTAAACAGGACATAGCTTCCTATATGTTTAAGGGGGTCAATTGGAAAACCATTTAGACTTCTCAAGACAATAGGAGATGGGGATGGTGTGAAATTATATCAAGATGGAAAGAACCAGGGCCGATTTAGTGTACCACATCTAGCCTTGGAGAATCATTTTCGAGGCTGCTCTAGTAATTCCAAAGAAAGGAGCTGCCCAAGACCAGGAGAGAACTCATCAAAACCTGGCCGCCTTTTGGCAAACAGGTACAAGGTCATCACCTGTCTTGGAAAGCTCTGTACCTTCCTCAACAGCAGTCTTGTCTTGCTCTTAGGTTCACTGCTTACCTGTTGGTACCTCCCACTGCCGCCTACCCTGACTCCTTCATTGTGTTCTCACCTGGCTTTCTGCTAACGGTGACTGAATTCATAGCTGCTCAAGGCATTTGGGAAAAGTGTCTTACATAAGACTTGTCTCCAGGGTTTTTTCTTTTTTTTTAATATAAATTTATTTGTTTTATTTATTTATTTTTGTCTGCACTGGGTCTTCGCTGCTGCGCATGGGCTTTCTCTAGTTGTGGCGAGCGAGGGCTACTCTTCGTTGCGGTGCATGGGCTTCTCATTGCAGTGGCTTCTCTTGTTGCGGAGCACAGGCTCTAAGTGCACGGACTTCAGTAGTTGTGGTGCGTGGGCTCAGTAGTTGTGGCACACGGGCTTAGTTACTCCGCAGCATGTGGCATCTTCCCAGACCAGGACTCGAACCTATGTCCCCTGCATTGGCAGGCAGATTCTTAACCACTGCACAACCAGGGAAGTCCCAGTCTCCAGGGTTTTTAAAGGAGCCTGAAACCTCTAAAAGATGCCTGGATCTATGCTCTTTGTGCACTTTCTTCTCACTTACACCTATATGCTTTTAATCATTCCCAAGATAGGTATTGAGTGCTTATTTCATGCGAGGCACTGTGCTAACTGCTAGGAATGAGGTGGGGAATAAGGGCATCTCTGTCCCCGCGCAGTTTCCTGGGTAGTGGAGGATATATGTTTTAATCAAATAATCGCACAAATGTAAAATTATGATATAAGAAATTTCGATAGAGGAACTTGACCTCTAGCATTTGGAAATAATTTTCAAGGAGGACCTTGTAGAGAAAGTGAGTCTAGAGCTAAAATTTGAAGACATAGTAGTTAAGCAGACAAACAGTCCTATATAATGTACTTATTGCCTCTCCTGCTCACTGGGATTTTAGCCCCACAAGAGCAGACTACTCCGTCTTCTCTGCCACTTTATCCTTTGGGCCCATACTGCCTGATACAAAATCTGACGTGCAATACATCTTTATTAAATGAACGAACTAAAATGTGTTGAAAAAGAAAAGGGAAGTGCAAGCCAGGCAGGCATTTGCAAAGTCTCTTTAGCTGGAGGAACCATAGAAAATAAGATACTGAAAAAGGCCGTAAAACTTAACTGACTTAAGGTTTAGGGCCCTGGGGTGTTAGAGAGGTGTTTCAAATCCCTCACTGTTGAGGCAGTGGGTGGGGTCCTTTTGACTTTCTTCCCCCTTCTCCTCATTTATTTTTTCAATGAGCAGCCAAGATTCCAGGGTTTATCTGGACTGTGATGCTTTCAAAGAAACGACCTCCTTCCCCTCTCACTGTGGACCTAGTATCTCCCCTACGAAAACTGCGACCAGTTATTATTCTCATATAGAAATGAAAGGTGGTCTAATATACCCCTGGGGCAGGTCAGGGGCTGCTGTACAGAGATAAACTCTCTCTTCCTCCTCCTTCTCTCTGTCTCCCTTCTTCCCTCTTTCTCTCTCTCTCTCCATCCCTCAATGATTATGCAGGGCATTCATTGCTCTGAAAAATAGTTGGTGCACACGTATAAAATACAAGAACGGGGCTGAGAGCCTTGAGTTGAGTCAGTCAATATTCATTGAATATTCTCTGAATGACCAGGTCTCTCCTGGACCCCAACTTTGGGAGAAGACTCTCTCCATCCTGAGAAGGCATCCACTTAACTGGAGAAACTGAAACAATATCCTCAAAAGAAGTTGCCAACAACAATATTACAACTCAGGCGAATGAATTCTGTGTGGCATTGTCTATGAGGGCACAGTACATGAGCTAAATCAAGAAGGCTTCATGAAGAACACTGAGATTTTTTTTTACTTTGATTTTGAAAGAGCAGAAGGATCTAGATCATCAGAGAGGAACAAAGAGGTAAATTCCTGCAGAGAAATATTTTTCTTTGCATAAAGTAAATGTCTTCAAAACCTAGGATCACTTGGAGAAAAACTAATCACCCAGTTGAAGCAAAATCCTGATCTGATCACCATAGCTCAGTGGAAAATACAGTGAACAAGGACAGCCAAAAGAATGATTTCCCTTATCCCTTTTCAAGGTCAAACAAGAGTCGTTTCCCTGGTACACCAGAGAAGTGTACACACGTTCATCCAAAGGGCAGGCAATGGGCTCAATAATAAAAGACGACATTACGAACCACATAGCAGCAAATTGCTTCAAACTGAAAATCTCTTAGCCTAAACTACAAATTATTCATTTTGATATTAACCTTTATGTCATCTTTCCTCTGCTACGTAAAAAAAATTCAGTATTGCGGTATACCATTAACTATTTCTTTCAGCATGCATACCGTAAAAATTTTAAACATATTCCATAAGACAAAAAATGTAGACAGTGTGCCATTTGTTAGGAACCTTCTTACATGAACGCACAAAAATTACTGCACACTGCCTGTAAGTTTGTGCTGTGAGTGTTTTCACCTCTTTTTGGATCAACACCTGCTAGTCTGGTCTTGTGTCTCTGTCACTTGCTCAGATAGTATTTCACTGCTTAGAGGCCTTTGAAAGGCAACAGATAACAAACACTCTTTGGTCCCTTGCCTTTCAATAGAATAACCTGAAACTTCTTATCATGAAGGCCCAGGCAGACCACGATATTGAGGAGGGGCTGGGAGTTCCCAGATCCTAGTTCCATGTATAATTTGATTTCTTTTAAATAAAGAATAGGTTAAATTGAACCTAAATTCATGCTAAAAATAATTTTTTACAGCAGCATCGATGACCTGCCTAGGTCGTCCCATTTTCTTCATTTCAAAACTTAGCTCTCTGTTTCCATCACATCATATGCCTGCACATGCGTGACACACACACAGGAGGTCTGGCTAGACATCACGGCGTCAAGGGCTCTGTTTCAGTGGGAGACTACAGTGAGTAAATGCGCATTTGCAGAGCTCCTGACGAAGGGGCTTTTAAATAGCCCCAAACAAGTTGACCAGCCCAATAGTCAATTCAGCAGGGATCGAGGAACACCCACCTGTGGCCAGAGAGGAGCTAAAATGATTTTGCCGTGCACATCCACATTATGTGAGACATTTGCAAAGCCATTTTAGGAGAAAACCATTAGTCCAGCTAAAAGAGCTTTGGTTTTCAAATATTAACAAACAAATGTGTGTGTGTGTGTGTGTGTGTGTGTGTGTGTTTAAAGGATTTCTCTCTAAGAACGTAATATTTACTTAGCATGTTGTGATTTGCAAGAAATCAGTGCTTAGAAAACTATCTGCTTTAGAAACTATGACTTGCAATGCACACAGCAATTATTCATCATACATAGCCCAGGAATTTGCACGTTGTAGGTGCTCATTCTTTGTTGAATGAGTGAGTGAACGAGCAAATGAATGAATGAACGAACATTGTTGCCCATCCTATTCAAACTGAGAAACTCAACAGCACAATTGAGATGGGCTAGTATGAACAAACTGACAAAAGCTAACATGCAGTTTTCTCCTTGCTGAGCACACATGTAATCTGTCATGGTCAATTATATTTCTGGCATGGCTGGCGATGCCTCTCTGAGTGGCCAGTGGCAAGTCAATTAACTTCTCTTTAGTCCTATTTCTATTTTTGTAGCTTGGAAATGAAAATACCGACTGACCATCTTCCTCAGAGCCAGCGTGAAGCTAAAGGAGACACTGCCAGGCAGAACAACAGAGGCCAACACAATTGGATCATCTGGATAAATCCACAGAGACAGAAAGGAAATGGGAGGTTGCCAGGGGCTGAGGGGTATGGGAGGGAGGATTGGGGAGTGACTGTTTAATGGGTACAGAGTTTCTTTGGGACGGATGAAAATGGTTTGGAGTTAAATAGAAATGGTGGTTGCATAATATTATGAAGGTACTAAATGCCACCGAAGTGTGCACTTGAAAGTGGGTAATTTTATGTTATCTGGATTTCAACTCAATAAAAAATTTTATATCATAGTATTTATAGGTCTAAAGCATGTTTTTGCTAAGTCCGTGAAAAGTGTGGTGAATGTTGTCTCTCTACATGTTTCCAAAGGACAACAATTGTTCCACAGTTTTTCGCTAAGCTTATGGTGAGTTTACAGAGAATCAGAGTGGATAACAATGTCAAATGTGGTGATATCCTGATAAAGTGACACGGATCTGAGTGCGGACCTGAAATCAGGGCAAATTTCGCGACTTCTCCATACAGAATATTTCCTGGCAAGCAAGAAATTATTTACCTCCTTGATCATTTTAAAAGAAAACTCACTAATATCCATACATCATGTAGGAAAACCCTGTTGAGCAATATTAATTTGGGATTACAGTCTATTTACACATATTCTCTGAAAGCAAGATTTCTTTCAAGGAAGCTCAGCTGTCACAAGGACATCTGAATTTCACAAATCTCGCTCTTCAATAAATCAACAGGAATTCACAGGGCTCAACTCTACATAGTATGTGCCCAGCACGGCTGCCAAACTCTAAAGTGTGATAGAAAATGACAAAACAGGTTTTTATCTCCATTATTTTATTATTTACAAAGTTGGGCTTTATCAAACAGATAGTATCAAATGGTAATGCTTAGAATTAAGGAAACAAATGCAACATAACCCTGCACTTATATAACTCTTGGCAAAATGCTTTGGCATCTATTACTCTTACAGCCAACATGGGAGGCAAGCAGAGTAGGACTGTTTCTCACCATGCTGGAGGATTAGAAAGCTGCAAGGACACACAGTAAGTGGTCCAGCCAGGAGTAGGCTTCAGGTCTCAGATACCTGGGCTGGTAGTCCTTTCATGACAAGTAAACCAGGGGTCAGAAGATCTGAGTTTTAACTGTGGTTCTGCCATTAACTTGCTGGGTGGCACTGAGCGAGTCCCTCAGCCTCCTGGATTTTAATTTCTTCCTCTCTTAAACATAGCTGGGGCACATTTTCTCAAATGTGCTTTTTTTCGGAGCCTGCATTCTCTGTTAGCAAATGCAGAAATTGCATGTACATTAGGGAACTATTCTTCCCTGTCATTTCTTAACCCAGGTGAGACTTTTAATGTAACGCAGCTTTCAGATGCAGTAACCCACATTTTTAAAATGCTCACTATGTAACGTTTGTGTTTGCAAAGCCACTTCTATTAACATAGTCTGACAAAGAAATTCCTCAGCAGACAGCTTTCGAGCTTTTCAAGGTCACAGGGGTCCTATCCATAGGTAGCTTTCTTTCTTGCCTGCACATCCCTCACTGTATATGGCACTCGGTCGTTGCAAAGTGCCTTTCCATCTCTTGTCTTACTTGACATCACTAGTACCAGGCAAAGGCTCAGACTAAGTCCCACTATCTCTCCCTAAACTAACACGGCCCCATTCCCAGTCCTATTGTTAGCTGACAAGGATGGGACAGAGATAAGACGGGGTGGGAAACTGACCCAGTGACAGCCAATCACAAGAGCTTTTGTCTGTGGATCTGACCGGGGTGATTCATCAGCCACCAATCCCGGGGGCTTTCAATGGGAGAACAAAAAGTCCACTATTGCCCCAAAGGCCCTGCTTGGGTTTATTCCCTTGTGCAAAAGAAAAAAAAAAAAAAAGTTAAGTTAACTGTCAAGAGCAACTTCCCACAAAACAAAGCTCAAGAGAGAAGATTCAAAAGAGACAAGCCAAGTGTATTGCTTCTGTGTCTCTACACTTACAGAAAGAGTAGAGACAAGCTGCATAATTAGGATAACCTGTCCCCAAAAGAATACCCCAATAACCTCATTTATCTTAAATGTCTACAAAATCATTGTAAAAAAAATAAATTATCTAAAGGATGACCTCACCATTCCAATCATAGATGGAGTCTTACTTGTACGTCAGTTCTTTTTGGTCCTCGCTGGTTCTTATTTTACATGATTATGTAAAGACTTTTTTTTTTTCTTTTTTAGCTCATCTACTCTAAAGTATCTTTTAAAATACAAAATCAAGTAAGCTCTTTCTTTTTCTTATTTAAATTTTTTAAAAATTTTATTGCTGTGTTTAGAATCCAGAAAATCTCTATCCATAATTTGTACCAGGGAACACAAAGTGTGCAGAAAACCATGGCCAAATGACGTGGGTGGGTAAGTATTCCAGAGAGTGGTAGATGGTGGAGGGATGACCTTCTCCACCCCGAGAAAGCCTCTGATCACCCTTGTCTACAACGAACTTCTAGAGTTAGAAGGGAGTAACATTGGGAAGCAAGGAAACAAAGCAAAAAGCAAACAAATAAGCAAAACAAGTGGTCCTTTACAATATGCTAACATTATATTCAGGGCCTGCCTGCTTTATCTGCCAACTTTTTCATTATTTCATTTTATCATTAGATGCAAAATGGTATAGCCCAAACCAGCCCTGGAAAGATAATCAGGAGATACAAGTTCTAATTGCAGCGCCAGCCTCTGGCATTACTATTATATGTCCTCAGCCTTGGTCATTTCTCATTTATTTAATCACTCACCATTCAGTAGTTACTTATTACGTGTGTAATATTTTCCAAATGCCATGCTGGCTGCTGGCTCCAAAAGCCTTCCACGTTTAAGGTTTCTTTCAAAGAAGGTAGTACAGGCGATTGCTTACGTATCAATTTCAGTGATTTGTCCTCTGAGACCCTGCTACCGTGACCATACTTGTTTGGATTAGGAATTGGCAGTTGATCCAAATGCAGCCATCTATTTGCCTTCCAGCAACTTATAAGAAACAGCCCAAATGCTTGTCTATACTGGATAATAACCAACTGAACCACTGTAAGAATCTCTCGGGGAGGTTAAATGTCAGATATACAGAGAGGAGAACAGGCAGTAGAGCAGAGCAGACGGCAAGAAGGAGAGATACAACTTTATGCATGGCCATGGTAACAGAATCCATGCCTCAGTATACACGGTGAGTAGAGTGAAGGGATTGGAGAATTGATAGCAGAAGTAGAGATCTTGGTGAAGAATAACTAATATCTGCTGCCAGGAGGGAAAGAACCATGATAGCGTGGAGACATTGGAGAAGTAAGGGGCAGAAGAGAGCAAGGTTAATCTAGAAAGTTAGAGGCAAGATCATACCAAGCCTTGAAGGCCATTTTAACAATTTGGGTCCTAATCCCAAGAACAGCGGGAAGCTGTCAAAGGATATTCCAATAAGGAGAGGCAAACTGAGATGTGCATTTAAATTGACAGCTGTGACGGTCATGTGGGAGTTAATGGGAAGGGCTCACAGTGGAAAGACCAGGTCGGAAGCTTCTGTAGGAATCCAGGGGAGAGTTGGTGACAGCTTAGACCAGGGGGCTGGCCAGTATCCTAAACATGCAGGGCTTCAAGGTGGGAAAAACATTTAATTCATCTCTGCATTTATAATGTGTGGCACAGGCCTGGCACCTAGTAAATACTCAGGAAAATGTTGTTCAATGAATGGAGATAACTTTTCCAAAGTAAGCGGACAGTAATAGTTCAACATTTCCTCTTCCACATTGAATCGACCCTAAATGAGAGACGTCTCATGATGGAATTTCTGGTACTATGTGCTACTCTCTCAGAGGAGATATTTGAGAGTAAGGGAAAACTTTAGCCCCCTGATATGACCCCATTAAAGGTCTCTCTGTCCAAGAGGCAGAAAAGAATGGTGGTTAAGATCATAGGTTCTGGTGTCCAAGAACCCAGATTAATCTCCTAATTCACCAATTTCTCATTGTGTTAAAACAGGTATACTATTAAACCCCTCTCTGTCTCCATTTCCTCATTTGTACAATGGAAATATTAACTGAATTAAAGCCTGCCTCGAAGGATTATTGTGAGGATTAAATATGTTAATCACTTATCACAAGACGACATAGAGGAAGTGCTCAATAACCATGATTATTATTATTATCTCACCTAGACTGTGAACTTCTCAGAGGAGAGCACTCTTTATTAGGAGATAGGGCCTGTGACATATTAGCTACTCAACAAACCTGTGTAGTTGACTTTGCATCCTGATTCATCATCCTGAATGTGAGGATTTCATTTCAGCATGTTTCTTTCCAAGCCATCTTTTTTACGCAGGTCTCCTAACATCTTTTGTATCCTGAAAGGGAACATTCTTCTCACCCTGTAATTATCAGCCTTTCCATCCCCTTCCTCTTTTCCTGTTCCAAACAAAATTATTCAGTCTGCTTACCCTTCCCCCCACAAATCCTGCCATTTCAAAGTTAATTGCTTCTACTTCTATTACACACCTGCCTTGCTTTATTCTGTCTATTAAAGTTGCTTTCTTGTAAGTAGATTGTATCTATTCCGCTTGTCCCCTTTCCCTTATTAATGAACTTCCTAGCCCTGGCATCAGTTGAGAGTTATCCTTCAACCCAGGCTTCTGAAACCAGTCTCCAAATTCTTTGCTGCTTAGGTGATTGCTTTTGGCATCCTCCTTGCTAATTCACCTTTGTTAATTCACCTCTGAAGACATCCCGTCCTTACAGAGGGCAGGAGGGAATTATTCCTCCAATTTTTTTTTAACTGCTCTTTCTTTGGAGTTGGTTTTATTTTCTCCTCCCTTTGAATGTCTAGTAATCTGCATCTTCCAGCTAGAATTGCACATTGTCTATACCTCTGGCAGGTAAAGAAGAGAACAGCCTCACCTCCAGGCATTCTTCCAAAAGGCATCTAATAAAAGCCCACCCAACTCTGTCCCTCTGGGTACCTCTGAGCATAGGCTGGTTTCCTTCATGAAGATTAATTCTGCCTTTTCCAATTTTTGTGCTCTGCTGGCATTCCTTACCTTCTATATCAATGCTGTGTGGGTTGATTGTTCTCCTCAATTGTACTCTTAACACTGATTATATCTACTTATTCTGAACCTAGTTTCATGGTTCATTTGCAAACTATTTATCTCTCTACCCACCCTGGACAGTCTCTTGGATTTCTTTACACAATTCTTAAATGAGCTTCTTGAGATTTTGTTTGTTTGAATCATGTTTTTATGCGGGGACTGACTCCTTTTTGCTTTGTTTCGTTGTTGACTCTTACTGGTATTTCTCTAGGAGTGGTTACTGGGGAGGGTTGCATTTTCCAAGCTCTGTGTTTTTGGCTGCATTTCTGCCTTCACCCCTAAGTGGTCCGCTTAGTCACTCGGCTCATAATCAATTATGTTCAAATTTGTCTCTTTATTTGCTGCTGGTTCAGTGAGAGGGAGGGTTACTGGATTGAGAATTTTAAAACCTTAGGGTTGAAAGAACCTTAATCTGGCCCCAAATTCTCTCCAAAATCATGTTTTCCTGACTGCATTTAGATACTCCAAGTGACAAGAAGCTCACTGCTCTACAGACAATATCTTCCACTTTTAGACATTACCATGCTCTACAGAGTACTTCCTAATCATTAAGTGAAATCCACCGGGCTATAATTTTCGCACGTGTGGACCACTTTTGCCCTCCAAGTTTCAACGTAATACGTTGACTCATCGTTCTCCATTGACTATTTCAGGTATTTAACAATAGGTGTCCCAAGTCCTTGATTACTACCCTTTCCCAGGCCAATTATCCCAGATTGCTTCAACCATTGATCAAGTGTGTTGGCCCCATCTCCCTTCCCCTCTCCTATAGAGTCCTTGCCTGTGAGTGCCCCTTCTGATCCCTCTGACCAGGAACCGAGCGCAGTGTTCCCCAAGGATCCAACCAGCTCAGACCATGGTGCAAGGATGAGCACTTTGTTATTTTAATTAGCCTAAGATCATGTTAGCTTTTGAATGTCTTTACTTTTTAGGTACTCATAAAATGTTTAATTTCTAATTTCTATAAGAATTACTTCTGAATCAGATGCCTTCTACTCGAGAATAGCACAGCTAATTTTTGGAACCTAAATATAAGGCTTGGAACTTAGACTTACTAAGCCACATTTTGTGAATCTCAGGCCTTCTTTTCAACTTTTCCATTTTTAAAAAAAATTCCAGCTCTAGTATTCAACAGAGTTACTCTGCCTCCACTTTTCTTCAGCTGTAAATTAGATAACTACTTCTCCTCCTATACCATAATACAAATCACTGGGGAAAATGTCAGACTAAGGGTCACCAGAGAATCCCACATAAAGTTGATTATCATGGAAACAACCATCCTATTCAGGTGCTATAACTCTCTGGAATGCATAGTAATGCCCTCATTTCTTCAGGTGGTATACAAAAATAGCATCTGCATTATGTTTATGATAACAGCTAATGTATATTGCGGGTCTTTCAGGGCTAGGTATTTTTCTAAGAGGTTTGCGTGCATTAGCTCATTTAGTCTTTGTAATAACTCTATGAAGCAGGCCACGTTATTATTCCCATTTTACCCATAAAGAAACTAGGACATAGAGCAATTAAGATGCTCAGTCAGACAGTGGTGGCAGAGGGATTTCTACTTAGTTCACAAAGACTCCAGAGCCTGTCTGCCTAACCCTTCATTGAGATTTTATCAAATGACATGCAAAAAATACAGACTTTTTATGATTCTCCTGATTAACCCACCTAGTGCTTTCCAAAATAAGAAACGCAGCTGGTTTAATGTGGATTCTAAGTGAATCGAAGTGAAAGAGAATGCGTTTTTTAGCGATCACAACTGCTTTGTAAATCATCACAAACCACATCTGCAGTAATCCAGAGCTCTCACTTTGTTGGGAGCAGAAACCAAGTTCACAGCTCTCGAACCTCAGGGTTTATGTTTGTTCCATCGTTTTACGCTCCACATGACGTGTGCAGTCCAGCTACCCTGACAGCTACTGACCGTGCTTCAGGGGCCATATTTCCTTGGTTACCCTCAAAAATAATAAAACAGTTTAAATATTTAGCCTATCACTCTTTTAATCAGCTCACCTTTCTTGAACTTCAGTTCTCTTTTAACCTTGACACCTGTGATCCTCACAGTCGCAGAACATCTCTCAGATTAAAAAAAAAAAAATCGGGACACAAACAGATTTTGAGTATTTCTAGTCTTTTGCCGTCATCTTCAAACCTTACAGCATCTTTTCCTCATAGTGGGCCTTTCTCCATTGCCCTGGAGGTTATAGTGAAGAATGTCAGTACAGGGGGACATCTACTCTCCTGCTCCAAATATGGCTGAAGGGAAGATTTTATCAAGGCATATAACATGCTGGAATGTTTCAGGGACAGAATATAGTTCCACCCAAATATCTTACACGATCCCTGTAGGAGAAGATGACGCTATGCGGAATCCAGCTCCACTGACACAGTTCACCACAAACGGGTTGACCAGAGTGGGAGTGGCCACGGCAATCAGAACCCACAGACAGTGATACAGAGCCCGAGGGAATCAGGGAAGTTGAGGGTTCACAGTCACTGGCAGAAGAAAGAATGGGAACTAAAGAAATGAAATATGAGACGATAAGGACCAAAGAAAAGAAGACGAAATGGGGAGAAAGTGATCCCTATGGGCTGGGGTAATTAGCATGGGTCATGGGTGTCTTTTAACAGTCAGCTAGCTTGCCTTTCCAGCTCAGCTCCCAGCGTTTTCCTCCCATGACCCTAGGGTACACCCAGATCTAAATGTTGCCCTCACCTGAGCATCCTGGGCAGCATATCATGACATCGTGACCCTTTGCCTTTGTTCACAGTTAAAGAAGATTAAGCAAGGAGAGTGTTTGGTGCTGTGGCTAGAATATAGGAGTTGTGCAGTTTTCATTATTAGTTATTTTCTCTGTGGTTCAGTGACACTCAACAGAAGGAAAAACTCACTTTTGCTTTAAATACAGACCAGTTTTAAGCGCCTTGCAGAAAATGGCTGGGATGGGAAAATCCAAGATTGACCTTCGAATGACCTTGAGCAATGGTCTGAGTATATAGACAGAGCTGAATCAGGCAGCCGACCTAAAGTTCCTCGACATTTATTTCGTGTTTAGTATGTATATTCCAAAAGTATGCCTCTATGAGCCATTGACCACAAACATAAATTCTTTTTCAAAAACCACGTATCTGAGCCAGGATGTAGTTAGTGCTCACTGTAGATGCAAGGACCCCTCCACTGCCACACCCCACCCTCAATACATTTCCGGAGAAGATTCATTAAAAATGTATTCTTTTTTTTAATAAAGCAAACACTTTCGAAAAAGAACTGCGTCGGCGGGAATCTAGCAACACGAGCTGTGCATTGGGCTTGGCCTTTTGAATAGCGGTCAGTGAGAGAATGTGTAGCTTATGGTTTACAGAAAAGTACCGAGAAGAGTGTTGTTCACATACTGCTACTAAAACAACAGAAGTCGTTTTTGTCTCTAGATGTTTCAGGACAAATCGAATCCAAAAGAAATAAAGAGGGGGAATGTTTTTCCTGGCTGCCTCTCTCATGGCTCTCAGCATCCTGGCTTGGTGGGTGCAGAATCACGTGACAATCTTTTTGAGATGGAGAACATAGGAATAGCCCTTTCTCAGACTGAGCTTGCGATCTGTAAATTCCAGCCAAGCCAGATTTCATTCTCCCTCTCCAAAACTGTTGCCAGGCATTAACACCGAAAGAATTATACTGCATAGACTTTTTAAAGAAATCAATGACAAACATCTTTCATCAGCCAAATAAATTCAACTACGAGAAATATTTTGTGTGAAACATATATAAAAACCCACAGTGGTTTTGCGTGGTGTGTACGGGTCAAACTTCTTTATGTGCCAAGGTAAAATATGATGAATGAAACACAACTTTTCACAATACACCGCATTTTTTCTCATGCTTCCTCTGTGAAGGATTGTGAATGTTAAAGACCAGCAATGGGGGACCAGCAGCCAAAACAGAATTCAGGGTCATTCTCGCTGACAACATTGTGAAGTTACTGAGGGAACGGCAGGATGAAGCTTTCAGCTTTTTTCAGTGTCTAGGAGAAAATATTTAGAAGTAAATTGTGCTTGGGGAAAGTTTTGTTAGCTTCAAAATCAAGAGAGAGTCAGGATGCAATTAGGCTGAAGGAAAGAATTGCATCTGAGATTCCTAAAGGGTGAAGCTGAATTTTCAAAGCCACTAATCAGAAAGGGAAACAGCCTTGGAAACACAGGGTCTGTGAAGAAATGTGTTATGTACAAGATGATCCCAAATTCTTTAATTTATCAACTTCCTACCAGCTACAGGTACCTGGAAAATTTCGTCAAGCTAATAAAAATGACTGGCTGTCACAGGAAAAATTTCCATATATGGGAATCCCAAGTCATGTTCAATATTGGACCAAAATTAGTAGAAAAGTTTCTAGATCTTCTGTAGGAACCCCTCTGTGTCCAAACGGAAGGAAAAACAGGGTCATAGGGATAGGTGACATCCTTTGACTGGGAACTGAGGACACATGCTTTGTCCTGTCCTCCATATGCTAAGGAGTCCATATATGAAAATATAATACCCAGACCTTCCCTGAGATTCTCCCCTAGAAGAGCTAGTAAGCATCTCAAATTGAACATGTCTAAAGCTAAATTCATTCATCACCTTTCCTACCAATTCTGCTCCTCTTTTTATGTCCTCTGCCTCAGCAAGATCCACTCTGTTTATCCAAGCTAGAAACCTCTTTCTTTCTGAACACCTTGTATCCAGTTCTCAACAGGTCCTACTGATTTTACTTCCCAGACATCTTTTACAACTATATATACCTTTTCTTTCCAGTGCCACTACCCTAGTTTAAATCAAAATCCTCTTCCGTTCAGACCACTGAAATGGTCTTTTAGCTGGTCTTTCTGTCTCTTGTCGTGACTCTTCCCTACCTCCACCCTCAATCCACAGTCCCTTCCTGCAGCCAGCATGATTCTGAGAAAATGCGACCATTCAAAAAGAATTCCTTACCATTGTAGACACTGGTCTGGGAACTCTAGAAGCCAAAATTAGATACTGACTCGAAATTATAAAGTGCTAAATTATGATTCCAATCAAAATAACAAACTCACTAGGTCTCTTGTGTAAAAGGCAAGGCACTGACTGGAAAAATAGGGCATCTGTACATTTGGAATAGGACTGGCTATCTACAAGACTTCAGAGGACTTAAAGAACCCTCCAACCCATATGTAAGTGCTTGTTATTTGTTAATTTCCTTTAAGGCCTTCTCCTCATTGTTGCCAATTGGGTGGCCAGCCCTAGACCTCAGCATGGTCCAAAAGATAAAGCATGGCAACCAAGTATGGAGCTATTCCCAGACAGAATGACAGCAATTCTCTAATTTATATTTTTAAAAATCTGGGGGGAAATAATGTCATATATCTTGAAGATGTTCAACCAAAGAGGATAGAACATAACTTTGGATAGGGTGGCAACCACCAATGATAAAAGTGTAATCGCCATAGTGTCTGAATTCAATATGCTTGCCTAGGCAGCTGGGTACGGGTCAAATCAGTTGCTGGGCTAGCTAACTCAAACCAAGATTAAGCACAGGATTGCACTAGGTGATAGCAAAAGGCCAGAAAACCCTTATGTTTATGGAAGGAGGCCTTAAAGAACTTAGAAGACTTCTGGATTTCCAAACTAGATTGGAATGCTCAACCCACTTTCTCATCAGTCCCTCAAGAGGGCCCAAAAGATGCCCTTCTGCTTTACCATAAGGAAAAGACTGGGAGGGTAGCAATCCAGCCTTTTTAATGCACTTAATAACTGAGTTTAGTGCTGGGACTGTTGATTGTATTCAACTGAAATGGAGAAGAGAAGAAGTAGGAAGAAAAGTGGGTATGATCATAAAAATAGGCAGAGCGCCTAATTTGGAAATCAGATCTCAGAAAATGATCTGACCTGCAGATGTGTCCTACTGTGGCTATTTAATCTCGGGGATGTAGGTATTAAGTTGATGGCCTTATGTGACAGGCAGAACCTGTCAAACAGAGGCTCCTCTAGAGAGTCCTGGCACCTCCCCAGGTGCCAGACCCTAGTCAGTCCTCAAGCCCAGAGCAGCTTGCGTAAAAGAAAGGCTGGGCAGCTCCAAGGGTTAGCCCTCTTTTACCAGCACACACTGTTATACTGTGAATCTTGTTCCTGTCCTTTACCCAGACAAGGAAACCCTGAAAAACTGTGATTTCTTTTGGATACTGCCTCTAAGGTAGCACCGAGACCTGGGGTCTCAGAATGAAACTTATGGGTTTGTCAGACGTCCTTTCGGCTGGCTGTTAACACTGACCTCCCTTGTCCCGGCAGCAGGTATAGGGAGACTCAAACATATCCTGGGGTCACTGTCCTAGTTTCCAGTGTCTAGATGAGATGGATGGATATCCTCAGTAGCTGCCAGAATCCCCAGTGGCCTTTAGCCCTTAAAGTAATGGCTTAGTGGGATTCATTGGTTCAACTCCTCGCTACACAATGAGTACATGAAGCAACACTGCTCCCTGAGAGAAACTGAAGAGAGTGGTGCAATTAAAAAGCCTCTGAATGGGCAGGCACGTGGCTTGTTATCAGATTATCACTGAATTGCCCAGTTTGGCCTGGCTTAGAGGTGATGTGGGCACATACTAGGTGAAAGGAGAGTGCTATGGGATGGAAGTTTTTTCCAAGGGTAACCCTGAAATACAGTGGGGTACAGAGTAATCTTAAGTACACGTTTTATTCTCCACTTTGCCCGGAAGAACAGGTCCAAGGACATGAACTCGTTGATTCCTAGGAAGTGGCTACTGATCCAGTTCCATGACCAAGAACTTGAAAAGAGATGTGTTGGGAGTTGGTGACTAGAAATTTTGAGAAAGGGGTATGTGAATAGACTTCTTGGAATGGGTTCAAGGCCTGAAATTATGGTACATCATGGCAAGTTTCTCTAGAACACACTCCCTGCAGAAGAAGGTCTAGCTAAGGTAGAATAGCCAGCTGTTAATGTTCTCACCTCCTTTGTGTTCCAGTAGTGAGACTGGAACATATCCTGTGGTCGTTTCCCTGGATCCTCAGTGAGAATAGGCTAGCCCATTTGGCGGGTGGTGATCATCCTGCTTCTCTAGGCGACCCAGTGCTTTCGCAATGGAGTCACAGGGAAGGAAGCCACATGGGCTCTCCCACGTATATATCTCCCATCACCAAGGCTGGATAAAGCCACTTCTACAGCTAAGGGCCCAAACTGACACTAGGAAAATGACTGAGATCCCACAGCACATTTCAAGGAAACCAGCCAGAAAAGCAGCTAGTGGCAGTTCCATCTCCCTGAACCCCTAAACTGCAGCAATTTGTCCTTGTTGAAGTAGAGACTTGCTCTCCATGTTATAGTGTTGGAAGACGTTTTCCTTCTCTTTACTCTTTCTCTTTATTCACCTCCTGTTAAGTATAGAGAATGTAATTGGTGGATAAATTTAACTGTTTTTCCTGTATGTTAAAAAATAATATAGTCTCATGATAGAACTAGAAGTGGAATGAAATATGATCTTTGCCTCAGTGAGCATCTGATGAGGTTAGGAAGATAAAAAGAACACCAGAAAAAAAGAACATAACGATAAAAATATACAAGGATGCAGGAAGATTGCTCATGAAATAATTGCTTCCAGAAGGAGAGTTTACTGAAGATCTGAGAACTCTAGAAAGGGCCAGTGGGCTGGTGCCACAACCTGAGCTTGGTGGAGGGATGTTTACATGAACGGAATGAAGCTGGACAGCAGCCACGAGGGCGAAGTGGCAAGAAGAAGGTATAAGCAGGGAGAAGGGAGGAGAACACATCGGTGATTGTGCATAGATCCAAACTCTGGGTGGGCAGGTTTCCATCTGGACACAGACTCAACTCTAAGACCCAGAAAGTCCCTGGATCTTTTCTTTGTTCAGGAAGTATGTTTACAAAATCATCATGTTATCTTAAACATGTTTTAGTATACTTCAAAAATGCATTCTTTCCTTTTCTGCCCTTTAATACCACATAATCTATTTCAAGTCCTCTAGATTCCTAAGGAAAATGTCTTTGTCACTCTCAGCTGCTAATACTCTTTCATAAAGAGGAGGTTTTATTCCAACCTGATAAAAATGCAAAAGAAAAAACAATAATGTTCTGCATTCCACTGCATTTCCTTTCACCCAAAGTTCTTAAAGCACTTTGAAAATATTAATTATATCTCTGAATAGCTGTAATATAATATAACTCTACCATCATCTCTTTTTTTAACCAATGAGAATAAAGCACAGAGCAATATAACTATTGACTCAAGTAAATGAGGTCCCAGAATCCAGGCTAAGAGCCAATACATCACTTTACAAACCAGGCCATGAAAAGGAAAAGAAACTAAGGATATAGGTCTTGCAGATTAAAAGAGGCAGATTCTTTTCTCCTTCTTAGAACATAAAAGATCTATTCAATTCTCAGTACTTTTTTCATCTGTGAAATAGGCATAATAACTTTCAATGACCTTGGAACACGTGTACAACACTTAGACACTCTGAGGGAGGGCAGAAAGGGAAGCTTTCCTATTTTCCAAAATTATTTTTCTTTTGCTGACAAGCATTTTTTACCAACAAGACAAATTTTGGCAAGATATATTTTTCCCCAATAAAAAGGAAATGAGCCTCATTTGCCTGAACTAGAAACACAAATGGTCTCTTTAGCCATTACTTCTAGCTATAATTTAAAGTCAGCTCACACCCTCTAATTTCCAGGAGAATTGATAGAGGATTTAAAGCCCCAACTCCTCTATGGAAATGTTTCCTTTGCATCCAGCGTTCCTGAGCGTTTTAATCCAGCTTTGTTTACAGAGCTTTCTTGTTTCCAGAACAGCGTTTCACAGTTGGCAGCAGGCGGCAGGGTAGATAAACTTTCAGCTATAACAGCATTTCCTCCCAGCAATTACAGTGTTAAATTATGAGCAAACAAGTTCTTTTTAAAATAAAGAACTCTAACAAAGTGAACACTTAATTAAGAGCATTCAAATCCCTTGATGCCTTGGTTAATTCACCTGCACCCTTTTCTGACCTAAAATAAGCCATCTAATCCAAAACACGAGATTTTTTTTCCTGGGCCAACGAAGCCACAATTTGTCACTCAGGTCATTTAGTGCCACATACTGCCATAAGTCTCCCTAATGCAGTGCAAAGTCATGGTTATGACATGTAGGGTTTCTGGGTAGCCAATTTTAATGAGGAATAAATAATTTCTCCTGTTCAGCTAATACCTGTTGGTGTAGAAAGGTAATCCAAATGTCACTGCTCCATCTCTTTCCTGTAGAAAAAGAATAATGGGCACCATCTGCTTTGAATATGTTCCCTGGAGGCAAAGGCTCGAGGTCTCTTTTCTAATCAAGAATGATCTCTGATGGGCTTCCCTGGTGGCACAGTGGTTGAGAATCCTCCTGCCAGTGCAGGGGACACGGGCTCGAGCCCTGGTCCAGGAAGATCCCACATGCCGTGGAGCAACTAAGCCTGTGTGCCACAAATACTGAGCCCGTGTGCCACAACTACTGAAGCCCGTGCACCTAGAGCCCGTGCTCCGCAACAAGAAAAGCCACCGCAATGAGAAGCCTGCGCACCGCAACGAAGAGTAGCCCCCTCTCACTGCAACTAGAGAAAGCCCATGCACAGCAACAAAGACCCAACACAGTCAAAAATAAATAAATAAATAAAAGAATGGTCTCTGAGAGCTGAGGCTGTGTACCCCCAAGAGTTACAGTGTTACTAAAAAAAAAAACAAAACAGGAAGTTCTGGGAATAAAAGACTGCACCATCATTACTGCTTACACGTGTACACATCTCTGCTCAAAAAAGGTAGAAAAGTATCCAGAGGAGGAAACCGCATACAACAAATGTGTTTATTGCCCCTCTTTAATAAACACTGGCGATAAGAGGAAATTTTAGAGATAGTTTTGGTTCCTTCCAGCTTTAGCTGTGTCCACAGAGCTGATGGGAACCTGGGCAGGATGCTCAAAAATGGACGAATTGACAATCTAGCCTCTGTAAAGGACCCCAAGCCGCACCCTATCCAAGTTGCCTTTGTGCCCTGCTCAGCACTTGTGCTGCCAGGGGACACGGTGCCAGAGCCTGATGCCGGTCCCCACCTGTACCCATCAGCTTGCTTCCAATGGGGACCAGGCTTTTCCCATTTATCAGAAAGCAAAGGCTTGTTTTGATTTCTTGGCTTCTTCCTTGGCTGAGATGTCTGGATATTTAATTTTTCTCCTTTTGGGAGCATATACCCAGATTTCTCTAGATTCAGAAACAGAAAAATAAACTCAGTAACAAAATGAAGGAACATAACATGACACGCTCTGGGCCTTTGTCAGCTGCTTTTTCCTGTTGTGTTTTTAATTCGGCCATTCCTCTGTACAAATTTGCAATGGACCAATGTTTAAAGTAAACAAATAAAAATAAGGCCTTTTTTTTTTTTTTTTTTTTTTTTTTTTGCAGTACGCGGGCCTCTCACTACTGTGGCCTCTCCCGTTGCAGAGCACAGGCTCTGGACGCGCAGGCTCAGCGGCCATGGCTCACGGGCCCAGCCGCTCCGTGGCATGTGGGGTCTTCCCGGACCGGGGCACGAACCTGTGTCCCCTGCATCGGCAGGTGGACTCTCAACCACTGCGCCACCAGGGAAGCCCTGTTTTGTTTTTTAATTTATTTTTTTACATCACACTTGTAGTTCAGATGGCTGCCCTGGGTGCTCCCCATGGTACCAAGCTAACTTCCTGACCCCTGTACTATAAGGACGTCCCTATAACACTTGCATTAGTAGGATCAGTAGGGTGCTGTAGGAACAGATCTCAGTGCCACTGGTTCCTCACTGAATCTTTTTTGGGGACATTATGGTTAAATGAAGAACTTTTCCCTTAAGGCCATTAATTGAAAGTCATTCATAAAAACTAAGTTTCAAAAGTAATTGGGGAAATGATGGCAGGGATGGTTGCTAATTATCTCATAAAAGTACTGTTTCTTCTATGATTATCTATGAATCTATCTATTGATTATGTGATCTTTAAATTGTATGTGGCCAATGCAAAACACTGACCACTCCTTTATGTTATACTTTCCTTTGGATCCTGCTTTTTGTTTTTTAAGTTTTAAAAAAAGTATCTTAAAAAATATTTTTTTCTGATAGGGTGTTTCTTATTGATATATAACATATTTATCGGTGTATTCTATGTTATATATATTATCTATATAAATATGTATGTTTCTAACATGAAGAAAACATAGCATTTCTCTATTCTAGCTTCCCAAAGTTTCTTAATTTTATTTCTACTTTTATGTGTTCCTAATTAACAACAACAACTACAAAAATGACACTTTGCTTAAGCAGCCTCAAATTCCATGGCCTCTTCACATAAGTAAATGTAAAATTTTGTTTAAAAAGCTAAATAAGTATCTGATAAAGTAAAAATGAGCATCATGGGGGAAAAAATGAAAATATGACGTCACCGCAGCCTCATCTTGAAATGGGCTGCATGTCCTTTGAGAAGTCCACGTAGAATGACAATATGTACTCATGTTCAGAGAAGTCTTTTACATTTTGAAATTCTGTCCTTGGATGCTCTGAGAAGAATCTGTGGCCAAGCATAGGGACCTTTTCTCTTTCCCATCATCTGGATGCTGCACTAGTTACCATGAAGTTCATCCACAGATGTTCCTGGTTTTTTGGTTCGTTTCATTGTTCTTTGTTTTTTCTTTTCCTCCTTATGATGGCAACACGCCATAGTGAATAGAATATGAGTTCTGGAATAAGGCAGGCCAGAGTTCAAAACTCTGTTCCATCTCTGAGATATAGGTCAGTTACTCACACACTCAGAGTATTTCTTCACCCACAAAATAAGAGTAGCTCTTGTGATTCAAAGGCACATTCACGGATCTTATAAGTCTTAAACTGAAGTCTTATTATGTAACTTTGAGAACATCTTCATATACTTGCTGGAGTCCAAGCCCAGGTAATCCAACTGAGGCAGTGCTGTCTCTATACCAATCTGAAGAATGTATTTTAGGAACCTAGCTGTGACAATCCTGGGCCCATTGGATTCAACCATGTGAATTTGGACAAAGTGTGGGAAATGCTGATTTGAGAGGCACTGGGACAGTAAAGGATGACTGAAGACTGACATGCTTCACCTGTGTGTGTTTCCATTTGATTAGCAACCAACTTCCTAACAAAGGGGAAGATGTTTGACTCATTCCCAGGTAGAGATGGAATCATCCCATCTGCCCATATCCAAGTCTGTTCCACCCTAACCTAGCTCAACACTGACATCTTTATACCTACGTAGGGTCCCTCCTGAGAGAAGAAGACCCCAACATGAGTGTGGATGAAACTTCTGCCCCCACTTCTCTAGGAAGTCTCCAGAATGAGGAGACTGTCACAGAATGATCATCAAGGCAGCAGAGGGTGCACGGAGGAGCCCTGAATAAATGCAGGATGATACACTCCTCAGTTTATAGGAGAGCCGAACATAAGGAAGTGGCCGCAGGTCCTTTGGGGGAGGAATTGAGGTGAAGTTACTACGTACAATTGCCTTGTTGTTGCACTGTCATTTTCACTGGGATTCAGCCTCTCCTTCAGTCAGTGGCTCTGACTATGAGAACTGGCTCAAGTTTAGAAACTAAGAGATCTTGATTTTTTTTAGGGGCAACTGCTCTCAGCCTCCTGGTCTCCCATTCTCCCATGTTTTTTTTTTTTTTTCTTTTTTTTTTTTTTTTTTTTTTTGCTTTTTTTTTTGTTGTTACATGAGTTGACTAATATTCTTGTTGGCTGCCCATCTATCTTTCCCATAGAAAAGCACAGTGTTCTTTTAATCATTTCCATAACTCTCTGGCCCTGTGTGCCACTCTGACCTAGATGCTCATTTTGAAAATTGTAGTCGCTTTACTGCTGACAGATAAGCACAGCCACCTGGCTTTTATTATACTGAGATCTTTTTATCCTCATTGCTCTCAGAGAGTCCTGTTTTGTAACAGCATCTCCTACCATCAGCCTTGGCTTATAGAGGACAGTCATCCCTGACCTTTTCAACAATACTGGTGTCCCTCTTTCCAATGTCCTCAGGGCTCTCCTATGTAACTTGCTGAGCTGGTGGGTTTCGTGTCCTTATATAATATATCCACTCTTCCATGCCCATCTCCCTACCACTGTCTGCCATGGTAGTTCGGACATTTCTACTTGAGTTAATGTGTGCCATTGCTTTATCAAAGCTTTCAAGAGCCATTCTATTAGTGTGTTAGCACCATCTCTCACCTTTGCTAGGTGTTTAATCCATACGATGAGAAAGTGCTCCTGTATTGATACATTCTTCTTTATCTATCTTTATGTCCCTCCCCCATTGATCCAAGTCCCTCAGAAACTAGGCCCACTAAGACCCTGATCGTACATATTAGTCTAGAGTTTATTTCTCCCTTAGCAGGCCCAACTTTTTCCCAGTTATTGGTCCAGGACAAAGGGGCCAACTGGTAGACCCTTTGGAAGGCTGCATGCTATCTTGAAGGACAGAAGCCTCTGCATTTTCGTCAAGGAATGGGGGGAGTATTAGTCTTTAACAGGAAGGAGTAACAAATTATTCAATCCCAAAGGCACAGGGGAATCTCGGGATTCAAGGTTCTTTGAGTGTAACAACCCAGATTTCCCTATCCTGGAATCAGGACTTCTTCTTCCCAATGAGAGCTCTGACCTTGGTGAAGTAGACTTGGCCTAAGTGACTAGAGCTGTACCACTCTTCTAATTAAGTCCTGGGACTAAGCCTTAGCT
>NW_020174917.1:1708017-1723674 GCF_003031525.2 Neophocaena asiaeorientalis asiaeorientalis | reverse complement strand
ACTTGTTTTTTTTTTTTTTTTTTTTTTTTTTAGTTATAAAAGATGAGAGACTCCATAAGCTGCCAAGGAGGCCCTCTGGCTTTTAGCCTTTACCTTAAATGCATGATTAATCACCCTCAGCTTTTCATTGTCTTTCTTCGATGCATCAAAAACAACTAGCCAGAGCCATCTGATTCTATAATCTTTGTAATTACTTCTTATACCAAACCTCTCACATGCCTGAGGTATAACATCCCACCAGTTATCTGTATAGTCCCTCCCTCTGATATCCCATCCCAATTCACAGACAAGGAAAGTTTTTAAAAGTATATTACAACCATATGTCAGTGTCCATCAGTGCTCTGTATTCTACCAGTTATGTGGTCCTTATTGTCAGTCATCCAGTCAGCAAGGAATCTTATAGAAATAAAAAAAGACTATAAAGGAATACTATGAACAATTGTATACCAATAAATTAGAAAATGTAGATGAAGTGGCTCAGTTCCTGGAAAGACAAAAACTACCAAAACTTACTCAAGAAGAAATAGACAATCTGAGAGATCTATAACAAGCAAAGAGATTGAATTAGTAACTGAAAATCCACAAAGAAAAGCCCAGGGACAGATGGCTTCACTGGTGAATTCTACCATATATTTAAGGAAGAATTAATATCAAATTTTCAAAAATTCTTCCAAAAAATATAAAAGAGGTGGGAACACTTTCTAATTCATTTTATGAGGAAGTATTACCCTGATACCAAAGCCAGACAAAGATACTACAAGAAAACTACACACCCATATCTTTTATGAATAAAGACACAGAAATCCTCAATAAAATACTAGCAAACCAAATCCAGCAACATATTAAAAAAATTATACACCCCGACCAGATGGGATTTATACCAGGAATGCAAGATTGGTTTAACATCTGAAAATCAACTGATGTAATACACCATATCAACAGAATGAAAAGCAAAAACTACATATTTCAATAGATGAAGAAAAAGCACTTGACAAAATCCAACACCTTTCATGATGAAAACATTCAACAACTAGAAATAGAATGGAACTTCCTCAACCTGACAAAGGGCATGTAGGAAAAACCCAGAGTTAATACCATACTTAATGGTGAAAGACTAGATGCTTTCTCCTGAGATCATGAAGAAGACAGAATGTCCACTCTCACCACTGCTATTCAACTTTGTACTTGTGGCTCTAGCCAGGGCAATTTGGCAAGGAAAAGAAATAAAAAGCAACCAGAAGAAGATAGAAGTAAAACTATCTCTATCTGCAGATAACACGTTCTTGTACATAGAAAATCCTAAAGAATCCACTAAGAACCTAGTAGAACTAACAAATGAGCTCAGTAAGCTTGCAGGATAAAGGATCAAGATACAAAAATCAGTTGTATTTCTATACACTAGCAATAAACAATCCAAAAATGAAATTAAAAAACAATTCCATTAACAAGAACTTCAAAAATAATAAAATACTTAAGAATAAATTTAACAAAGAATTTCAAAACTTACACTCTGAAAACTACAAAATATTGTTGAAAGAAGTTTTAAAAGATCTAAATAAGTGGAAAAACGCCCCACGTTCATGGATCGGCCGACTTAATATCATTAAGTTAGCAACCTTCCCCAGTTAATCTGTAGATTCAATTCAATCTCCGTCAGAATCCCAGCTGGGTTTTTTGTAGGAACTGAAAAGCTGATTCTAAAATTTTTTATGTAATTGCAAGGGACCCAGAATAACCAAAGCAGTTTTGAAACAGCAGAATAAAGTTGGAGGATACACACTTGTTAATGTCAAAACTTCATGCAAAGCAATGGTAATCAAGACAGTCTGCTGCTGACATAAAGGCAGACATAGATCAATGGAATAGAATCGAGAATTCAGAAATAAAGCCATGTGCTTCAAGTCAACTGAATGTTGCCAAAACCAGGTAAGGAAATGGAAAGGAACAAATCTGTACCATACGATATAAAATAGGTCAGGCAAAGCCTGACAATAGGAAACAGTAGAACTGTTTCATAGTTGTGACCAGCTCTGGGCTCAGTTTCACCTGCTTGGAATTCCAGCAGGACATTCTAAGATGGCAAAGAGTCCCAGCTGGGACAAGAGTTGGGACACTCTTTCTATGTGGCCAGCACTCGTGCTTTATCACCAACAAGATATACTAGTTATTTTGGTTTTGCAGAAGCAAAGGATAATGCTTTCCATCTGGCCTTCTGGATTGTAAAGAAACCAATTCTCCTCCTTTTGGCATCAGTATATGTGAAGTGAGACTCCCTGAAGAAGAAAGGATGGTAGGAATAGCTGAAGTCTTCCTGATGATAAAAGAAAGCACCACGCTCATTCCTTCCCTGGTAAAGTTAACGAAGTCCTAATCAACAATAAGAAAGCGTACCCCCTTTCAGAACCTTGGCCTTGGCTTGCTTTTGGCCTTAGGAAAACTTTACCTTTGTAGAAACGGAAGGCAGAGCAGCCACTTCTGCAGTCTCTCAGCCCCTCGGCTGAGGTTCAGTGTCAGAAAAGTCTCTTGTTTTAATCAGCAAAAGAGCTATCTTTCTTCTGCTGTTAATGATTTTTTAGCACTGTTTAAACTCAATATTGTTTTTAACAGGAAATAAGATAAAAAGAAGGATCAAGTCATACAGAGAAACAGAAAGTGATTTTTCCTTTAAAACTCTCAGTATTCATATCACTTTTCCTGGGAGAGTTTAATTCCAAGTGCCACTTAGTTATTTTCCAGTAGAAAATGACAGCAGCCTGTCTGAGGAGAAAACGGGAACAAACTACATTAATATATCACCTCCCCTGCTCCCAAACTCTGCCTGCCTTTCTCCTACAAGTGTGTCTGGCCAAGAAGCTAAGAAGAGAGGGCACTTGTGGCTAAAATGTACTCATAGCTCGCAATAAGCATTCTTTACATTCTTTACATTTTAAATACATCAGGGTCGGAGGAGACAAAAGGAGGAGCTGCCCTTTATTATATGGGGTGAATAATAATGGACAAGGCAAAAGACAAGAGGACTCCCATGTCATTTTTTACCTCACTTCTCCATGGAGCGGTCAATTTTAGTCCGATGACCAGTGCAGGGGGTGGAAGTCTTCCAAAAAAGAAGAAAATTGGATCCAGAACTTCTGCAACTTAAAATGCTCTCAAGTCAATAGGCAGAAATGGTTGGAGGTTTTTAAGGCTCTGCCAATTAGCATTTTAGAAAACTCAGGGAGACTGTGTGAAACACTCTTAAATCTGACACTATCAAGTCACCAACATAACAATCCCAGACTTCTTCAAAATGTTATCAAATGATCCACGTGTCGGAACTAAAGAGACCACGCACGAGGAGCAAAATAATAATGACCAAGGAGATGGTCTTCAATCCCACTCTGTCTAGCCTCCCGGAAGTGGGAAATAACAGAGATATTTTGGCCCCAGGAAGTTCCCCACCTAAGGTTTTCAAATAAAATCTTAGTGCTAGATTTTATGACAACAGAGTACCGCCGTAGGTGAGTTGATAGTGCCCTGAATCCCATGGTGGGCATAAAAAATGGCCTTGACGGCAGACTTGAGAAAATTCTGTTTACCTTGGAGAACATGCACTTAGCAGGTCCCTCTTTTCCTGTTTTTCCAAGGTTGGATGTGAGAGACACTACTGTGGGAGGTTCACTTATAAGCTCCCAAATAACACAGCCTGCTGTTCCCAACTAAGCCTCCAGTTCATTGGTTCATGTCTTATCACCCTAAACCCCAGCCACACTGGCCCATCAGCCTGGGTGTGTGAGCTACCACCAAAGCCTGGGAACCACGTGCATGCTGTGTGATGATTTTGCACGCTTTGGGGATGACTTTCAGGAGAGAGGGAGTAGTGGACACAAAAGTAGATCTCTCTTGGATCAGAAGAGGGGAGTTCCTAGATTCCCCAGGGACAAGATGAGTGGGGTAAAATGAATGCTTGAGTTTACCTAAGCCATGATCAGCAGAACAGCTGGCAAGACATGGTGATCAAGAGCACAGACCCTGGAGACAGACTCTTCTGGGTTTCAATCTCTGCTGGGCGGTTAATAAGTTCTGTGCCCAGAGCCCCCCATGTCCAGCTTCTCTGCACCACAGTCCCTCAGATACAAAATGGGGGTAATAGAACCTACCTCATAAATCTGTTTTGAGGATTAAACATAACATTGTACATAAAAGCACAGTATAGGACACAGCCCTTAGTAGATGCTCAATAATTGTTATTACCATGACAATCCCATTACATGGGGGACATTATTTTTTAAAATTTCCCAATCCTTCCTGCCCTAAATCCTCCTCTGCAAAGCACATTCTGGGTTTTAAATAGTTTTCATATACAAGGGTTAGAAGCTGCCCTTCTTACCTGGCAGACGTCCCCTTTTGGTGCCCGCCTGCTTCCACCATCCACTCAAGGTTTCTGGCCTAAAACTCTCAGATAAGATTTGAAGAGAAAAGTAAATAGGGAATTCTTTCCCTCCTTTTCAAACCTATGAAGATGAATTGCTAATTCCTTCTCTTAGGAAATAAGGCAAAGTATGTTCAGTAATTAGTTGCAGGACAAAGCATGCTTGTCAAATTAGGCAAAGCAGATGTTCTCCTGGAGGAGTGACAAAAAGAAAATTGGTGAGGGAGGAACAAGATAAGGAAGAGCAGGGCTGTCAGTCTGTAGAGAACGCAGGGCAGTGTGAACCTGCCGCAGTGCTCATCCACTGGGGAGCACCGTCCAGAATGTCGACCTTCCATGTGGTCTCCACTCCCCATACTGCTTCTACATGCAGCCCCCTGGACTCTATATGGGGGGGGGGGCGGTTCTTCAAATCCTAATCTTGGAGAAAACTCTGAGCTCAATGCATTTGACTGCCATGCACCGTGTTTGTGCCTTAGCGCCTGACACTGGTCTCGGCCAAGTTCCAATTTAAAGTCCCACTCTTTTGGGCTTGGACCCTTAAATCAACACATTTGGGTATTGTTCTTCTCATGTAGAGAAACTGCATAATAACAGAAGAGAAGATGAATACATGGGTGGGTAAAAATTTTAAGTGCCTATAAATATCTCATATAGTTGGCATATTTAATCTTCATAAAATACTAAAGTTGGGATTGTTTCCTACATTTTACAGACAAGAAAGAGGCTCAGTTCAGACTCATCAAGAGAAAAAGGGAGAGGGCCCAAATCAATAAATCAGAAATGAAAAAGGAGAAGTTACAACAGACACCACAGAAATACAAAGGATCATCAGAGACTACTATGAACAACTATATGCCAATAAAATGGAGAACCTAGAAGAAATGGACAGATTCTTAGAAAGGTACAATGTCCCAAGACTGAACTAAGAAGAAGTAGAAAATATGAACAATTACCAGTAATGAAATTGAATCAGTAATTTTAAAACTCCCAACAAACAAAAGTCCAGGACCAACTGGCTTCACAGGTGAATTCTACCAAACATTTAGAAGAGAGTTGACACCTATTCTTCTGAAACTATTCCAAAACATTGCTGAGGAAGGAACACTTCCTAACTCATTCAATGAGGACACCATCAGCCTGATACCAAAACCAGACAAAGATATCACAAACACACACACACACACACACAAACTATAGGCCGGTATCACTGATGAACACAGATGCAAAAGTCCTCAACAAAGTACTAGCAAACTGAATCCAGCAATACATTAAAAGGACCATACACCATGATCAAGTGGGATTTATCCCAGGGATGCAAGGATTCTTCAAGATACATAAATCAATCAATGTGATACACCACAGTAACAAATTGAAGAATAAAAACCATATGATCATCTCAATAGATGCAGAAAAAGCTTTTGACAAAATTCAACAGCCATTTATGATAAAAACTCTACAGAAAGAGGGCACAGAGGGAACCTACCTCAACATAATTAAGGCCATATATGACAAACCCACAGCAAACATCATTCTCAATGGTGAAAAACTGAAAGCATTTCCTCTAAATCAGGAACAAGACAACGTTGTCCACTGTCACCACTTTTATTAAACATAGGTTTGGAAGTCCTAGTCACAGTAATCAGAGAAGAAAAAGAAATAGAAGAAATCCAAATTGGAAAGGAAGAAGTAAAACTGTCACTGTTTGTAGATGACATGATACTGTGCATAAAAAATCCTAAGGATGGCACGAGAAAACTTCTAGAGCTCATCAATGAATTCAGTAAAGTTGCAGGATACAAAAGTAATATACTTAAATCTGTTGCATTTCTATACACCAACAACAAACGATCAGAAAGAGAAAGTAAAGAAACAATCCCATTTACCATTACATCAAAACAAATAAAATGTCTAGGAATAAACCTACCTGCGGAGGCAATAGGTCTATACTCAGAAAACTATAAGATGCTGATGAAAGAAATTGAAGACAACACAAACAGATGGAAAGATATACTGTGTTCTTGGCTTGGAAGAATCAATATTGTTGAAATGACCATATTACCCAAGGCAATGTACAGATTCAGTGCAATCCCTATCAAAATACCAATGGCATTTTTCATTGAACTAGAGCAAATAATTTTAAAATTTGTATGGAAACACAAAAGACCCCGAATAGCCAAAATTATCTTGTGAAAGAAGAACTGGCTTCAGACTATACTACAAAGCTACAGTAATCAAAACTGTATGGTACTGGCACAAAAACAGACACATAGATCAATGGAACAGGATAGACAGCCTAGAAATAAACCCACGCACTTATGGTCAATTAATCTATGACAAAGGAGGCAAGATATACAATAGAGAAAAGACAGTCTCTTCAATAAGTGGTGCTGGAAAAACTGGACAGCTACATGTAAAACAATGAGATTAGAGCATTTCCTCACACCATATAAAAAAATAAACTCAAAATGGATTAAAAACCTAAATGTAAGACCGAATACTCTAAAACTCCTAGAGGAAAACATAGGCAGAACACTCTTTGACATAAGTCACAGCAAGATCTTTTCAGATCTGTCTCCTAAAGTAAAGGAAATAAAAGCAAAAATAAATAAATGGGACTTAATTATATTTCAAAGCTTTTACATAGCAAAGGAAATCATCAACAAAATGAAAAGGCAACCCATTGACTGGGAGAAAATATTTGCAAATAATATGACCGATAAGGAATTAATATCCAAAATATATAAACAGCTTGTACAACTCAACATCAAAAAAACAAATAGCCCAGAATAGGCAAAAGAACTGAATAGACATTTTTCCAAAGAGGAAATGCAGATGGCCAATAGACACGTGAAAGGATACTCAACATTGCTAATCATCAGGGAAATGCAAATCAAAACCACAATGAGATACCACCTCACACCTGTCAGAATGTCTATCATCGAAAAGAACACAAATAACAATTGTTGGTGAGGATGTGGAGAAAAGGGAACCCTCCTACACTGTTGGTGGGAATGTAAATTGGTACAGCGACTGTGGAGAACAGTATGGAAGTTTCTCAAAAAACTAAAAATAGAAGTACCATATGACCTAGCAATTCCACTCCTGGGTATATATCCAAAAAAGCCCAAAAACACTAATTCAGAAAGATATACGCACTCCAATGTTCATAGCATTATTTACAATTGCCAAGATATGGAAACAACCTAAGCGTCCATCAATGAATGAATGGATAAAGAAGATGTGGTATATATACAATGGAATACTACTCAGCCATAGAAAAGATTGAAATTTTGCCATTTGCAGCAACATGAGTGGACTTGGAGGGCATTATGCTAAGTGAAATAGGTCAGACAGAGAAAGACAAATACTGTATGATATCACTTATATGTGGAATCTAAATAATACAACAAACTAGTGAATAAAACAAAAAAGAAGCAGACTCACAGATACAGAGAACAAACTAGTGGGGTTGTGCTGGGGGGAGCAATATAGGGGAGGGGGAGTGGAAGATACGAATTATTGGGTGTAAGATAGGTCGAGGATGTATTGTACAACATGGAGAAATATAGCCAATATTTTTCAATAACTGTGAATGGAAAGCTACCTTTAAAAATTGTTTAAAAATTTTTTAAATTAAATGATAATTTTAAAAAAGAAACACTAAAGAAGCTCACTGAGAGGTAAAGGCAAGCTTCAAATGCCGGACTCGAAATCTTATCTGGTTCTTGTCAAGCCACACTGATTTGACTCCCTGTGGTATTACTGCAAACTGGGTATCCTTAGTGTGTTTCTAGCACTTTTATGAGCTTTTTCTCACTTAAAAGTTTAGAGATTGGAATAAATCACCTCAAAATTACTTCCCAACTCTGTCACTTATTAAAAGGAAGGGCCTTCCTGCAATGGCAAGGCCTGAGGATAACAGGATTCTTTCAACGTTTGGAAACACCCAGCCCCCTCACTCAGGGTGGGAGACAAAGCTGGGATCCGTGGGGAAGCTGGTCCTGGGCTGAGAAGCCAGGCAAGTGTGAATTCTAATCCTGGTGCTGACATTGACTTCCTCCTATAATCCTCGCAGCCACTTTGTTTCTGGGCTTCCATCTCTGCAACAAGGTTAATAGGACTCATCAGTCGCCCAGGAGGTGTTCACGTCTGCCCCGCGTTTGCAAGGAGCTGAAACCTCATTTCTGAATGCTTGTGGCTGTCTTACATGGGGGAACCTTCAGAAACAAAAATCAGGAATGCTGGAGGGCAAGTTGTTGAAAACCGCATTTAAAAAAATAGCATGTGTGAACCTGCTCAATGATCTCAAATCTAAAACTCATTTTAAGAAGCAGGAGTTCCATTATTTGTTCAGCTATTAGGGAAAAAATTTTGCAGCTAAAGTCCAGCCTAGGAGAAGACACATAGGAAAAATGTTCTAGAATAATACCAGACATTTTGGAGTTCACACTCACAAAAGCAATGTACTCTAATCTCTTTCTTTTCTTCCTTTTTTTTTAAAAAAAAAATATTATCTTTACCAACAGAATGACAGACTGAGTTGGAACACAGGATAGTCGCTTACATCCTCGTTTAAATGGTTGACTTTTCATCCTGAAGAAACATTCTGGAAGAAGTAGAATCATCCAGAACTTGCTCAAAGTTTCAAATGGGTAGAAATAGCTGAGGACAGCAGGAAATCCCCAGATTATACGCTTCTCTGTGAGGTGAAACAATTTGCCAGGTGAGCTTCATCTTGTCATGCCTTTTGTAGATGAATATATACAAAACACACACACACATTCAGAGCATACAGCTTTTATCAAAAAGTTTTTCCTACTCTGCTGTGATGGGGCGCCTGCCGTGGAGAGTTGGGGGAAGAGAGTGGGTCAGCCAGCTGTGCACCTGCATTTGTGTTTCTTCCCACCTGCACATTCATGGAAAGAGAAATTTCCTAATGTCTCTCTCCATACCTTCTTATTATCCTCAAAGGCTGATCGTGTCTGTGCTCCCTCTTAAGAGCAGTGAGACTCACTTTTCTTTTATGCAGGTCTTCCTTATGATTCTTTTTCCATCCTGAACTGAATTTCTGACTGCTTTTCTCAGGCTGTGATAAATCAGGGACTTCTGTTTCCCACTCCAGACTCCATTCTGCAATCACAGTAGCTATACAACCCACAGAGTTAGGCAAACAAAAGAATTTTTCATTTTCTCTTTCATTCAATAAGGCTCCAATTTCTGTCACCCTCCAACCTTTTGACCTGTGTCCTAATGGCGCCGGTCACTCAAGGGCAGAAGTTCAGCCGTAGGTTAAGTCTGTGTGTGTTTACGTGGAGGAGAGGGTCTGTTTGTGCTCACTTCCTGTTGTCTATGCCTGCACAATGAGATTGCTCTTCCAGGGCCCTGAGATCCCCCCTGCTGAGTAAGCTCCTTCCCATGAAAGATAGGTTAAGAAAAAGAAAAGAAAAAGGTTGTTTTCCCTTTTCTTTCCCTCTGGTCACCAAACCCTTTTGTCTTTGCTGCAGCTGAGCTGACATTAGCCAGTCTTACCTTGAAAGGTTTGAGGGAATAGGTGCTGTAATACTGACTATTCCATTTGGTTGTAACAATTTCCCAGTTTGCATTTCCTAGCATCTATTCATCCATGAATCCTGAAAATTGCATTCAAATGTGCTTTGGGTTGCTGTTTTAAGATGTTTGAAACTAATGGGAAACTATGTATTCAATAACTGAAGCACCATGGAAACACAGACTATATGGGGAAAGTTCTAATTAAGTCACATAATTTCCCTCATAGGATCTTTCTCTCCTATATGCCTACTCTTGCCTTGTCACCAGCTACTGCCCTACTGTGCCATCCTACCACGCTGCTTCCAGGAGATAAACTCTCTAACTGCCACTAGTATTTGTGTTAAATAGCTGAACGGTTATGGAAAGTGTTGCTTTGAATCTGCCTGCCGATGCAGGGGACACGGGTTCGAGCCCTGGTCTGGGAAAATCCCACGTGCCGCGGAGCAATTAGGCCCCTGTGCCACAACTGCTGAGCCTGCGTTATGGAGCCCCCGACCCACAACTACTGAGCCCGCGTGCCACAACTACTGGAGCTGCCCCGCCTAGAGCCCGTGCTCCGCAGCGAGGGAGGCCAGCACAGTGGGAAGCCCACGCACCTCCGCGAGGAGTGGCCCCCACACGCCACAGCTGGAGAGAGCCCGCGCACATTAGTGAATGTGCCAATGCAACCAAGGATAAATAAATAAATAAAATTAATTTACTAAAATTTATTTTTAAAAAAAGACTGGAGCTCTCATTTTTGGTAAACAAACAAAAAAATTCATTCATTTATTCATTTGTGCATTCATCCAATCCACTCAATTATCCATTCAGCTGTTCATCTCTCCCTCTTCTAGGCAGACCCGGGCTCTAGAGAGTGGACAGCTGTGAACTAGTCTGAGTAGTTCAGTATGGCTCCAATAGAGGGTGGGATGAAGGGCAGGTGAAACCGGCCTGGAAAAGGACGTAGTATTCATTAACCACTCATATAATATACACCATGCCTTATATCTCCTATCTTCCCAAGACCTTCTCTGCACAGCCCATACCACGTGAGCAGGCATTGTGTACATAGCATGGTGGTGCCCTCCAGGGACCCCGTTCTCTCACATTCAACTGGCCCCTGAAAGATACTACAGAAAGGATATTTAATTTGGTACCTCTCCAGAAACACTGATTTACTCTCCCTGCTGGCTCTCTCTTTCCCCTCCAAGTCTGTATGACAGACTCTAAGACCAACAATGGGCATGTAATTAACTACTTGACCTCTGCTCAGCTATGTGGACAGATGATATGTAATGCTTCCTTCCTTCTTTTCCGTTTTTGCCAGGATTCCAAGTTATGTGTGTCTTTCGGTTGCTCAGTCTCTTGTTTCGTCTTCCCCCATATGGTGTGACAGATCACTACAACAGACCATTATGGATGGGCTCCCATGTGGGAAGACGGCCCTACTGAGGCAGATTAATGATCACCCTGGAGGAGTGCCACAGTCTGCTTTCCAGGGACCAAATCCGGATGCTACTGAGGAAGATATAAAAAATCCATAGGCACTTAATTGTGCAATGTTATACTTCTCAGTACCAGCTGGTGATCAAATTATGAGATGAAACAGGAGGATTTATAATCCTTGAAATTTCATCTGAGCCTGTGTTGTCACAGAGGCAGTCTGACCATATGGTCCATCCCTCTTGCAAAGTTCCAAGAAACCCCCCCAGGGTACTGAGCCCCAACGGTTAATTTCATTGTCTGTTTACTTCCTATTAGAGCAAGAGATAAGATGCCCTGGGGTACTCCTATTCCATTTATTATTTTTCTTTGAATCTATGTTCTCATCAAATATGAGTGGTTCTCTCCCTAAAATATGTGACTCTTTTTCCCAAAATGGTTTAGCATTTCTTACTGTAAATCCTTCATCATACAGCTGTTCCCTGTTCTTTATCTGAACTGTCATATACTCTCCTTCCTAGGATTTCTATCATGGTCTTCATTCTGGTTTACTATAAGCATTTCCAGAATTTTCATGGTGACTGTTTTTCTCGTCTCTAACTCAAGGATCTGTGCCAATATATAAATATATGGGACATAGTTCTCTATATATGGTTTTGTTCCAATATCAGCAGGAAAATAGTTATGTTTCTGTCCCCCAACGTTCTTCTATATCTGTATATGGAACTTAGGAGACAAAAATGTCTCATTCAAGACATAAATAGCAAACCTAAGGTATTTAGGAGATGTATAAAAATCAACGAGCTGAATTTTAGATACAAAAAGCCATCATGGATCTCTGAATGGAGATCTTGAAAAGGAAGATAGTGGCCAGCCTGGGAAAGAGTAAGATACCTTCCACTGGATTTCATGAGTAAGTGTTGCCCAAAGATGGATGTATGTAGAGTTGCAGGCACTTATAGTAAAAAAAAAAAAAGTTTTGAAGGAGCAGGAATAAGATGGGAGCCTCAAGGTCAAAGTCATGGACAGTAACCTAACCAATTCACAAAATTGAAAACGTAAGAGGAAAGTGAAAAAAACTATCATTAATGCAATTTAAATAAGTACTTGTCGATTTAATCCGTTATTTGAAAACTAAGTTTATCATAAAAGGGACTATATTCTGGCCAGAAAGGACATAAAGAGAGAAAAAAAGTTTGTATCTTCAGAAATCCAAAAAGGCAGTCCAGTTAGATAGACAGAAATACAATTAGCTAGTTATACCCCATTGACTATACCTAAGTGGTCAGATTTCAGATGCAAGCTGGATGGATATACATCACCATTAAAAGCGTAGACTCAAGCCAGACTAATTGAAATAAAAGCCTGGGTCTGCCATTTATTAGCTGGGCAACTTGGACAAGTTGCTTGACCTCTCCATGCCTCAGTTTCCTCCTCTGTAAAATGGTGATAAGAATAGTATTAACTCCGCAAATAGATCAATTGATTACGAGAACTAAATAAATACGTTTAAAAATGATTTATATTTTATATGTATAATATATATGTTATATATATATATAATTTTTAACAGTTCCTGACATATAGTAAGCACCACATAAGAATTAGTTGTTGTGTTACTATTGTACAGAACTAAGAAACAAGAAGGTACTATTACTATTTTGACCTTTGTCAAGCCAGCTGGCTTAGGACATAGCAATAAAATCCTGGACAGCTACATTTGCAGGATGGAAAAGGGGGAAAAAGAGCCAAAGGGAGAAGGAAAGAATAGGGATGCCTTAAAAATAATTTCTGCACAGTTCACATTTTTTCCAGAACTAGGTCCAACCAGACCCTTTATCCCCACATTTTCAACACCTCAGCTCCCTGTAACGGGGACTAAAAATGTAACTCACTGCACATATCTTCTGCCATCCTTCTGGAAATCACCTAAGATATTTGCTGTTTGTAATCAATTCTCTTTTAACCAGATTAGGTCCCAGTCCTCTAGCCTCTATGTGGATTCACCCCTAATCTCACTAAGAGGCAGATGAGATTCTGTAAAGGAGAGGTAGGTAGAAAATGCTACCAGTGTGAAGGGAACAGTGAAAGCGAAGGCAGAAAAAAATAGGAAACATAAATGCAGAGACCGTTTGGACTAGAACACAAGTACATGAAGTAATGTAAAGGAGAAAAGGGAGCTGGGACCGGGCAGACTTGATGAATGCAAAGGTGAGGATATCACACTTAACCTGGAAGACAACACGGGCGGGGGGAGGGGGGCCCTGGGGGCCTGGGAGGAGAATACTTGTTAGTATTCACAGTGTACAAGCGAAACGTTTAGGAGTCCAACCTGTCGTTACCTAGATAACCTTGCTCACATTCCTTCTCTAACCCTCAGCGTCCTTATTGTTTCGATTTTTAAAATATGTATGGAACTTCTACTTTGGGCCAAACACTATGTAAGGCCCTCTAAGTAATTAATAGCAGCATCTGTACAATTAAAGTCAGACCAAGAGACCTGTTCTGCATGTTCCAACTCTAACATCTTATGATGCTCTAATCAGGATCCAGCCAACTGGATTCCCAATCCCGTTAAAGAACGGCCAAAATGTTTACCAAATGTTGTTGCATATATTCTACAGACTATTAAACACTGAACATTTTTGTTCAGATCTACTGCCACTGGCCTGGCAATCATTTTACTTTTTCCAGGTGAATAAACAGGTGAAGAAAACTTGATGAAGAGTGACTGATTCTCTATACTGCCTAAGAAATTAATTACATATGAGAATGAAAAAAAAAAAAAAGGAAGTGTAATATGTAATGATAATCAGGTGGTACATTATCTCGTCTAATTCTAATCAACTTTGGAATTCTATAAATAGAGGTCTAACTAGTTGGTTAATTCTTTTTCAGTTTGTGTGTTTTCAAGCGATTTGTGATTTTTTTTTTTTAAATGTCTTCCTCCTTTCCTTTTAAGAATCCCTGGCAAGTTGACATACATATGGTGAACATATGGCCTTCTCCTAATTGATTTAATTCAGAAGAGGACCCAGGGGAAAGCTCTGAGCACTATCTGTTTGAGAGGTTTGGGGAATGTTTATTTCAGAGTGAAGGGTCTAAGTGTGATAGCATCAGAGCAGTGCAATTGAAACAGGCCAGGCAGCACCCACACATGGTCGGAAGTATCAGTGGTATAAATCATTAGGATAATTTTAACTCAAAGTCTCTGAGTTGGCAGAACATTATAAAAAATACATTTTTAAATAAAAGTGGGAGTTACTGATTGTGATGTTTATTTCAAGAGATTTTTTTCTAATTGCTTGTACTAAATTTCCCCGACTTGTAAAACTGTCTCTCCCCAGGTGAAGCTGCATTGCCTAATTAACCAGTGGATCAATTTGCTTACATTCCAGAAGGAGACTATGTTTGCCTAATGCATCCTCCACCTGATAGAGATAATTCTGTAGCTAAACTACTGCGGAAGAGCTGGGGCAATCCACTGCATTCCTTCCCTACAGACGGCTATAAATAAAGCCATGTGTCTATCGTCCGTTTGCTAAATGGCTCCTAGATGATAGTAATCCAGCTGCAACAAAACCAAAACCAAATTGAGTGTACTCTCTTTATTGTCCTCCCTGGTTTGGCTCTAACAATAAAGTCAAAATACATGTCACTAGCTGATGATGACCTTATTGATTTGGAGTTTAAATCCTTAATATTGGGTCACAGGACTGAATTTTGAAAATGTGACATCTGGCCATGGTTCTATCAATCTAATGCCCTATACCCAAAGCCTATTTTGCTTTGTGATGCAAATAAGGGACATACCAGATAAAATCAGCCCTTCTGAGTCAGGCATAGGAAATATATAATTAATATATATATTTATGTATTTTTATATGTCTAATACATGTGTATATATGTATATATTTAATGTATGTGTATATATGTATATATGTGTATATATACATATACATATATAACATATAAATGTGTATGTATATGTATATTATATATGTGTGTGTCTTTCTTGTCTCTTTAGCCCTCAGCCTGACACGTATGTTTTTAATAAGTGTTTGTTGAATGAATCAACGGTTGGGTTTTTTTCCATGGTTTACATAAATAACCATCTAGTGGATAATTTTACAGTGGCAGTAGCACTAGTACTGGTAGTAATAATTCTGCTACTACTAATATAGCTCCTATTAACTGAACGTTTACAAAGTCCAGGCACTAATGAAAATGTGCTTAGAACTAAATACTCTGTCTCATTGAATCCTGATAAT
>NW_020174917.1:1659432-1707790 GCF_003031525.2 Neophocaena asiaeorientalis asiaeorientalis | reverse complement strand
GTGAGGAATTTAAACAATGTGCCTAAGAACAAATAGGTGATAATATAGAATCCAAATAATCTGCTTGTAAACACAGCAAACTCAACTCAGGGGAGTACATTGTCATTTCAACGAGAATTCATTGGAAGTTTCAACACTATTTTTGTCTGAGCAGTATAATTTCACTTAAAGATTCCTCCTCTGCTAGGAGTTAATCATATTCAATTGTTCTGGCAAATTGTTAATGACCCTGTTTTCATAGACTATAAAATAGAAGGGGTAGGAGTGGGGCCTTTGATTCTGGACACAGATTGCAGTTAAGAACAGAGTAAGACAGGAGCCAGGAAATATTATATTTCTGAAGTGTCCTTGTCCATTTCCATGGGCCTGAGCAATCCTCAGAAAAATTATTATTGTACCTAATTAGCAACCGTTGGATCATCTTCAAATCCTTTGCAAAGGAGTGGAATATCATTGCTTCAGCTCCATGGAATGTTTAGGAATTTTCCTTTAGGAATTCATCCTAAGGAAGAAGACTTTAAGATCTGCTCTGTGCAGCACATGCACAGTATGCTAGCACATTTTAATGTTTTGTAAAGCGATGCAACATAAGTGCCATAGAAAATAGTACCCCAGTCAATGACCCTACATTTAAAATTCCCTTCCTGAATTCATATGACTATAGTACCACGAGAAAAAGGAGACCTGATATATTTCTCTGCATCGTCACAGTACACTTTGTTCTACCCAGTGGAACCCAAAGAGGGATAATCAATCCAAATATTATTTCAGAACTAACTGTTAGCTCATGTGATTTATTCCACACAATAGAGTTACTAACACCTCTAGTGTCATTTCTTAATCAACTGGAACTTGACTCTCCATAGTTCTTACAATTAATTGCATAATTTGAGCATAAATTGTACACTGAACATTTCTACATTATCACAGCTATTGACTTAATAAGAGGAATAATGTAGACTCATACTAAAGGTCTCTTCTGGATACCTTGAATGTCATCTCTATTTGTGAACAGAAGCAGAATTGGAGTCTACCCCTTTGAAAGTCTTTTCACAGAACTTCCTCCAAAGCCTTTCCAGTTTCATCTCATGAACCTCTCTTTAATTTATAGACAAGGCGATTATCCAGTGCAGAGTTTTCCAGACAACATAGTTATAAATATTCTTTTTCATAGGCCACATCTGCATACTCAGGGTGGTCAGATTGTGTGTCCCCATTTGAGGTTTGGAAGCCTGGCCACAGGAAGCACGTAACGACTAAGCAGCGTAAGTTGAAGACGGTGCCATGTCTATCCCAGAACTGGACAGTATTTTGAAGGCAGTGGGACAAGACTGATCAGTCTACAAGGGATTTCATACCATGTGAGCTAGTGATCCTGCTTAAAATAGTCCCCTTGCTAAAGAAAGATTAATTGGAGTAAATATTTGTATGGTGAACAACTCACATTCTTCCTTTCCCATAAACGTCTACCTATCATCAAAGATCCAGTTGTCACCTGCACAAATTGCAGGTGTTGAAGCCAGGCCTGTGACCCTGAAGACCATCTTTGCCGTTTCTGAATGACCTATGCATCCAAAAATGTGCCCGACGTCTACAAGCAGTTGAGCTCCTGAAATGTTCTCAAAGGAATACAAAGCATATGCCATGCAGCTGGCTCACATATCACCCGTGGTGTCAGACAACTGCTCTCTGAAGTGCTCTGGTTTTCTGATCAGGAGACACCTGTCATGCTGGTCATGCAGTGGGGAGAGCCTGGGGCTGGGATGCCAATGACTAGATTCTGGGCCTGACTTGGCCACCAGGAATGTTTGAGCACAGGAGAGGTCCCTTTTTCCTAAGCCTCCACGTCCTTGCTTGACAGGTGGCTCTATGAGCTTTAAGGTCCTTAACCCAGTTCAAAACACCTGTGCTCATAGGATTTTATAATCAAACAGGATAGTGGGAGCTTACTTCGATCTACTCTGAGAGCGTCTTTGGAATTCTACTGGTTATTAGATACTTTGGAGAATATTATTTTCAGAAAATTACTTTTTGGTTATTTTTTACTTGGAAAGAAAGTCCACACCCAACCTCCAACAAATCTACAATACATTATGAACATCATAAACTACCATGTATACCTTTTCACAAGCACAAGCCCTCACTGCATTATCACAGCTATTGACTTAATAAGAGGAATAATGTAGACTCATACATTATGAGTCTCTACTACATTATATAAGTACACAAGGCTTTATAATCAAGCATACTTATCCATTTTGCAAATCTGGCTCAGCAGATTCATAATAGACGGAAGCTAGCACAAAGACATCCGAACTTATTTTATGGTGACAAAGAACTGGAGAAAAACAGAAAATAACTATTTTGTCTGCTTGAAGCATTTTGCCTGAGTGACTGGGATTCATTACCCAACCAGGACAAGTGGCAAGAAGTAGGTGCCTCAAAGAACTCCTGTTTCTGAATGGCTGTTTCCTCCAGCCATTCAGAAACATCCTGAGCCATGGTGATTTACCACCTCAGCCAACAATGATCCCTCCAGTGTCAAGCTGACCCCTGTCTGAGAAGCAGCTCTTGTTTAAAAGCTCCCACCCAAACAGAAGGGTGCCCCCTCCTGAAGCACTGGGCACATAAACCATGACATCCCTAAATAATAGAAAAATAACAACGTAAGAATTAATGTTTTCATGACAATTTACACTTAACAAAGCAATTTCACCTTCCCAATTCAAACTCCCCCCAATGATCTTTAGAAGACATTTCCCACAGAACAGATGCTTTGTTTTGCTTTATTATTATAATTTTCTCTGCGTAGGAAATAGTATAGACACACAACAGACTGCAAAATCCAATTTTATCCAAAATCACAGACCTTGACATGCTGGAAGCTTTGAAAATGTTTTCCAATTGCAGTAACAATGAGAAGCTATGCAACCTGCACCTGTAAATGTAAAACCTGAAATGGAAACAGGCAGCCATTCATCTGCTTTCCATTTGGAGCTGTAAAACTGTCCTGGGATGTGCTGAGGAGGCATCTAGGGGTGTTTCAGAGTAGAAAGTACTTGCTAATGGGAGACAAATTTAGGTGGCCAAGAGCTGAGGAAGAGCCAGATTTAACCCCTCAAAAGCAGATACTAGTTTGTCAGTAGAAGCTTTTAAATAAACCATAGCTCTAGTGATACTTGCTTTCATTAGGACTCATAGTCCCTCAGGTAGGCTTTTTAACCCAGTTCAATAGACCCCTCCCGGTTTACCAGATGTCTCTACTCAGGATGGCCTCTGTAGACAAACCCTCTCTACTCTAGTATCATTCCCCTTATCTCTTTCTGAGTTTCTTCCTTGTCAATCACCCACCCAGAGAGCCTCCACAGTCTGCCCTTCCCTCTCTCCCAGGTGGACACCTTCAGTTGACTTAAGGACATCTTGATGTAGCCTGCTGTCTTGTCATCATTCTTAATACTGCTGCCTTTCTCTCTCAAAAGTACCTCTTTTTGGAAGATAAATTATGTGGTTGCCTTCTCTTATCTTGCCTTCTTCCCTTGCTCCTTTTATAATATCTTTAATAACTATTTCTGTAACATCAAAGTACCGTGTCAATATGAATGTCTATCGGGTCACTCCTCCAGCCCTTCCTCTCCCTTTCAAGCTGCAGACAAACAGTTCTATTTCAGTGTTCTATGTCTATTTGAGAATCCTTCTAGAACCACAGATTCAACAAATAATAAAGTCATCTGCCCCTCTTTCTCAGACACATACAGTTACTCTCTGGCATTATTATTTCTGTTAAAGGAAGTCAGTAAAACTCAGTATTGGAAAGTCATCTTATCAAAGGAATCATATGTCATTTCCCATAACTTCTTCTGGGTCAAGATGCTCCAAACCCATGTTTCATGCTCCCTTCCACTGGAAGCACCTCCCACCCTAATTTCCTCAGTCCCAGACTATTACAAATGCTTGCTCACAGCTGCTCAAAAATTAGCCGTGATTCCACAGGACTGCTAAATGAACTTAAACCCCTTGGCCTGGCTTTCAAGGCCTTTCACATTATGCCTTCAAATCAACTTGTTGATCTATTTCAGCTCTAACTTACCAGAACTTTATGATTCTAAATCTCCTTCCTTATTTCTCAGTAGTAATCAACCTTGTATTCTATGCCTCAGGTGAATCTGTCTACCTACAAACAGGTTGTATTCATTTCTGAGAATAATCTGTAATTTCTTGCCTTTGTGGCCTCATCTGTGTCACTTTAAAAAAAGTATATTTTAACAAACTTTATTTTTCATAATAGAAAAATTCCAAAGACAGTACAAAATGTTTCAACACACTGTGCCATTTCTTCAGCCTGGAATGTTCTCATCTTTGTTTCTACCACTGAAGTCTACCCATTCTTCAAAGACCTATTCAAACACGGCTGCCTCAGAAAACCTTTCTTTCTCCACTTTCCCGCAAATAAGTAATGTTTTCTCATCTTCATGTTCACCACTATTGCCATCACTCTTTATTTTCAGAACTTTACATTATAGTGGCCTCTGAAGGTTCCACTTCCTTTCAATGATAGCCACATCCAAATTCATTTTCCATATTGCTGTCAGGCTGATCTTTCTAAACATGAAACTCATCATAGCATTTCCTAGATTAAAGGCTTTTTTTTTTTTTTTTTTTTGCGGTACACGGGCCTCTCACTGCTGTGGCCTCTCCCGTTGCGGAGCACAAGCTCCGGACGCGCAGGCTCAGCGGCCTTGGCTCATGGGCCCAGCCGCTCCGCAGCATATGGGATCCTCCCGGATCGGGGCACGAACCCACGTCCCCTGCATCGGCAGGCGGACTTTCAACCACTGCGCCACCAGGGAAGCCCAGCTTAAAGGCTTTTAATGATTCTCTTTCCCATCGGACAAAACTCAAACTCCTCAACATAACATGCAACAATCTGGACACTATTTATCACTCCAAACTCAAGTCTTCATTTTCCCAATTTTCATCCTTTGGGCTTCAGCAACACTGAACCTCATAACTTTCCAAACAGACTCCCGGGTGTTTTGCTATTGTCTCTCCCCAAAAGTCCTTTTCCTCCTTGTATACCTGGATAGCTCCCCTAAACTCAACTCTGATGATAATTGCCCTATGACACTGTCTTTGATCATCTAATATTTTTGCCTTCTCCACTCCAGACAAGAGTAATTATTTTCTTCTCTTGGTATTACCAAATAGTACTTGTATTATTTCAGTTATCACAATATATTTCATTTGACTAGATTTTTCTACTAGATTGCAAATGCTGTAGGAGGAGGACTTATGTCATGGTTAAGAGTATGGACTCCGGAGACAGAATGTGAGCTCAAATCTTACCTCTGCTTCTCACTAGCTGAGTGCTCTTATATATCAATTAGTTGTGACTACAAGAATGCGGCATAACAAGCAACGACAAATCCTCAGTGGTGTTAACAACTCTTTGTATGCTCATGAGTCTATGGGTTGACTGGTAGTTTGGCTAATTTCAGTCAAGCTTGGCTGATATTGGCTGGGCATGTTTATGCATTTGTGGTCACTGGTGGGTTGGCTGGAGCTGGCCTGTCTGGGATGGCCTCAGCTGGGATAACTAATTTCTACCTTTCTCTCATCCTCCAGCAGACTTGCCTGCACTTGTCATCGTAGTGGAAGCAGAATTTCAAGAGAATTTCAGGGATATACATGGCCTCTTGAGACCTAGACTGGGAACTAGAGCAATGTCATTTCTCCCAAATTACTGGCCGAACGACATACAGCCCAAATTCAAATTGTTGGGAAGTAGACTCCAAATCTACCAGAAAAGATTCAGAGACACATTGCAAAGGGCATAGATATAGGGAGGCCATTACTGGAGCCACTTGTGCAATCAATCAACCACATATAAGGCAACTACAACTTTAATAATTAACAAACTTTTTAAAAATCATTCACTACGTGCCATGTGCTATTCCAGATGGCAAGGAAAAACAGTAATCAATAAAAACAAAAATCCAGGGCTTCCCTGGTGGCGCAGTGGTTGAGAGTCCGCCTGCCGATGCAGGGGACACGGGTTTGTGCTCCGGTCTGGAAAGATCCCACATGTCGCGGAGCGGCTGGGCCTGTGAGCCATGGCCGCTGAGCCTGCGCTTCCGGAGCCTGTGCTCTGCAGCGGGAGAGGCCACAACAGTGAGAGACCCATGAACAGCAAAAAAAAAAAAAAAAATCCAGTTCTCAAAATGCGTGAATTCTAGAGGGAAGACAGGGTACAAATTAAAAAGGAAAGTTAAGCATATGATTTTCTGGTAGTGATTAAGGTTAAAAGTGAGTGAGTATAAAGAAGAGAAGGTAGAAATGATAGTTGTGTATAGGGCATGTTTAAGACTGAGTGGCGAGAGAAGAGGATGTAAAGGGGTGAGAGCATGAATTATGAGGATTTGAGAGCATGAGCTATGGGGATGTGGGAGCGTGAACTATTGGGATGTGAGAGCATGAACTGTGAGGATGTCAGAGCATAAATTCTGGGTTGTGAGAGTATGAACAATGGGGATGTGAGAGCACGAACTATGAGGATGGGAGAGCATGAACTCTAGGATGTGAGAGCATGAACTGTGGGGATGTGAGAGCATGAACTATGGGGATGGGAGAGCATGAACTGTGGGGATGTGAGAGCATGAACTGTGGGGATGTGAGAGCAGGAGCTGTGGGGATGTGAGAGCAGGAGCTGTGGGGATGTGAGAGCAGGAGCTGTGGGGATGTGAGAGCAGGAGCTGTGGGGATGTGAGAGCAGGAGCTGTGGGGATGTGAGAGCAGGAGCTGTGGGGATGTGAGAGCAGGAGCTGTGGGGATGTGAGAGCAGGAGCTGTGGGGATGTGAGAGCAGGAGCTGTGGGGATGTGAGAGCAGGAGCTGTGGGGATGTGAGAGCAGGAGCTGTGGGGATGTGAGAGCAGGAGCTGTGGGGATGTGAGAGCAGGAGCTGTGGGGATGTGAGAGCAGGAGCTGTGGGGATGTGAGAGCAGGAGCTGTGGGGATGTGAGAGCAGGAGCTGTGGGGATGTGAGAGCAGGAGCTGTGGGGATGTGAGAGCAGGAGCTGTGGGGATGTGAGAGCAGGAGCTGTGGGGATGTGAGAGCAGGAGCTGTGGGGATGTGAGAGCAGGAGCTGTGGGGATGTGAGAGCAGGAGCTGTGGGGATGTGAGAGCAGGAGCTGTGGGGATGTGAGAGCAGGAGCTGTGGGGATGTGAGAGCAGGAGCTGTGGGGATGTGAGAGCAGGAGCTGTGGGGATGTGAGAGCAGGAGCTGTGGGGATGTGAGAGCAGGAGCTGTGGGGATGTGAGAGCAGGAGCTGTGGGGATGTGAGAGCAGGAGCTGTGGGGATGTGAGAGCAGGAGCTGTGGGGATGTGAGAGCAGGAGCTGTGGGGATGTGAGAGCAGGAGCTGTGGGGATGTGAGAGCAGGAGCTGTGGGGATGTGAGAGCAGGAGCTGTGGGGATGTGAGAGCAGGAGCTGTGGGGATGTGAGAGCAGGAGCTGTGGGGATGTGAGAGCAGGAGCTGTGGGGATGTGAGAGCAGGAGCTGTGGGGATGTGAGAGCAGGAGCTGTGGGGATGTGAGAGCAGGAGCTGTGGGGATGTGAGAGCAGGAGCTGTGGGGATGTGAGAGCAGGAGCTGTGGGGATGTGAGAGCAGGAGCTGTGGGGATGTGAGAGCAGGAGCTGTGGGGATGTGAGAGCAGGAGCTGTGGGGATGTGAGAGCAGGAGCTGTGGGGATGTGAGAGCAGGAGCTGTGGGGATGTGAGAGCAGGAGCTGTGGGGATGTGAGAGCAGGAGCTGTGGGGATGTGAGAGCAGGAGCTGTGGGGATGTGAGAGCAGGAGCTGTGGGGATGTGAGAGCAGGAGCTGTGGGGATGTGAGAGCAGGAGCTGTGGGGATGTGAGAGCAGGAGCTGTGGGGATGTGAGAGCATGAACTGTGGGGATGTGAGAGCATGAGCTGTGAGGATGGGGTCCCTGGAGGGGGGAGTTTCCTAGGCAGAGGGAAGAGTTTGTGCACTGGCAGTGAGGTGGCAGTGTGCCTGGCACTTCCCACAAATAGTGAGGCCACTGCAGGTAGAGGATTCTGAGCATCCGCATGAGCAGTGGGAGAAAACATGCAGTGAGAGGAGAATGGGATGGTCAGGAGGATTCTGTCTTTTACTCTAAGTTAGATGGGGAAGCCATTGCGGAGTCTGCAGGAGAAATGACATAGGGACTTAGAGCAAGGAAGGCTGCTGCCAGAAATAGCCTGCATGGAGCTCTGGGCAGAAAAAGGAAGACCAATTTGGAGCCTGTTACCACAATGCTTTGATATCCCACACAGACCTCACATTCTTCAGAGCCAAATGTGCCTTCAAATCCAGAGCAACTCAGTCTTTTTTGGTTTCTCTCACTGCCCACTCTTTCCTCCTCTCCTTCCTGTGCTTTTTATAGAAGTGACATAACACAATTTTTCGTCCTGTTTCTACTACCTGCCCTCAACTGCCACTGCAAGGTGAAGGTCTTAATTGTCACATCGTTTCTCACAGGAACCAGCATCTTTGGAACTTTTTGAAAATGTACTTCTGAAATATAAAATATCAGAATGAAATCAACTTCTTTGTATTATTTAAAGCAATTTGAAACATTTTACAGACAATGGGATGTAGTAGAAAGAAAATTTAAAGTTCAATGTGTCATCTGAGTTAAGGGACATACCTACTAATTGTATCCCCTTAGGAAAACAGCCAAACTGGTCCCTGCACCCCATCCCATCTCCTTGAAAATGGGGATAAAAATACTGGTTAAGATTGACGATGGCAAGGAGTAAATAAAAGAGTGCAAGCAGTGTCTAGTGTGTATGCTAATTCCTTCCTTTTCAAAATGGGTGACTTGGGGATGGGGGAGATCTTAAGTGTGAGTAAAGTTATAAAAAGATAGAATTTAAGTCAATTAATGCTAAGGTGGGGTGAGTTCGTTTTATATCCCTGAATCTGAGTGAAGCTGGACTGATAGTAGGCATCAGACTGGAGCTCACTACTGTACTTTTGGCTGCTTTGGAAATTTTTTAACTCTGAAAAAAACTGACTGCCCCCAAATAACCCACAATTTGCCTTTGCCTTGGGCTGACTGCAGCCCAGCATTTGCCAGAGTTGAGGCATCCCCGTTAGGTCTCAGTGTGTTAAGGCCTTTGAGATTTCCCCCTCCTTTGCCCTTGGAGCCCCTACTTTGCCCTTGGAGCCCCTACTTTATCGCCAGGGTCCTTAACGCGTCAGGCACTTTTCCTCCGTTCCTCACAGCTACCTCCACTTACCTTGTAGAAAACAGTACTACAAGCTCCCACTTCCTCCAATTTAAAAGTATAAACAACAAAGAACAGGCAAGAGTAACTAAACAAATATATAGAGATTGCTAGAGTTCCAGAAATCACATAATGTGCAGCTCAAAAAAAAAAATGCTATGAAAGTTCTTGGCTGATTTTAGAAATTGTCTTTAGAAATCTGGCCCAAAACTATGTTGACTGGACTCTACATGGTCTTACTTTGGTGCCATTGTTTCCTCTAACTCCAAATCCCCCAATTAACTGGTAGGGAAATGGTTGACATTAATAGTAATAGTTAACATGTATTGAGTACATGAAGTGTATAAGTGTGGACAGACCCATTTAATCTTTACAATGCCCTATGCATTAAGTACTATTAAACTTACCCATATTTAACAGACTAGGAGTCTTAGTGAGACACAGAAAATTTAAGTCACTTAATCAAGGTCTGTCTTGCTGGTAGGTGGCAGGATAGGGAGTTGGTCCCATGATGTCTGTTTCCAGAGCCTGGGCATATTCCTGCCTATCAGACATGAATGTGACCCAACATGACTGTGATGGAAAAACCAATCAAATGGAAATATCTGGATGGTGCTTGGGAAGATGTTTCTATCTCTACAACATTGTCAAGAATGTAAATTTCTAGCAGTAGCTGGTACATTCTTCTCTTCCTCTGGAGTATAAAAGGTGAAAGAAAAGAAGAAAACAGGGGGATGAAGGTAGAATTGGAAAATTCACTGTATTCAAGAAATATTATCTGACCAAAAAAGAGTTAATTGGCAATCATTTTAAAATAAATGCACATGCTTTTTAACTAATTAACCGTTTTAGAGTAACAATGTGAATAAATTAGAGTATTTTATGATGAGTGATAGACATATGGAAATAAATCTAAATTATTGAAAAGAACAAAAGTATTAGTACACGTAATGTCATCATCATTAGTGTATTGTCTGATGAGGACAGGAAAATAACTCAGCACTCTTTGAGTGGCAGTCAACCAACTTCATTTACAACACTCTGCATTAGTGTCTTTCTTCATTTGGCTTTCTTTCTTTCTTCCCCTAATATGGAGTTAACTACCTCCTTTTTCAGTTTTGAAAAGGGTCATTTTCCTGATGGATAAAAAATTTTGATTTTGAACTGTTGCTTACCTATCCTCTAAAAATGCTCTTATAAGCTTGAACACAGACACTCAAGATGTGGAGAAGTATTTGCCCCAAACATTGCATGAGGCAGTCTAACTGGTATCTGTACTTTGAGCTCCTCTGATGAATATAGAAACAACACATTTAAAAGTAGATTCAGGGGTATGGTCCTGTGTAGCCTACAATTCAATGAATAGTAAATAAATTTTATTAAAATAGGCATTTAAAATTACTACAATCAATAATAACGTATGTGGAATATCCTACTTAATTTTATGAGCTATCTTTACACAATTGAAATGACTGTTTCGTTCTTAAGTATTCTATACAAAACCATCACAGTTTGATTCCTAAACCAAAGACTCTCAAGAGTAGTCTTACATATTTATGTGACAGTTTTACAGGTTGACTTGTTTCTGAAAAATAATGTGGTAGCATGAAAAATGGATAAGGATTCAGGCACACACATTTTTTATTGTCCATATGATTTCCACCAGAGTGACTGTGTGTATCAAGTTTAAGGCCTCGGGTGAGCATTCTTATGTGCATAAACTAGAACATACGTTATTGAGGAAGATAAGATTTTTTGAAACCTAAGGATTCAACAACATTTAAGTCCAAAAAATCATTCTGGATTGTCAGCATGTCCAGAGTCTGATACATGTTGATAACAATCCTTATACCCCCTAAATAGAGTAAATAGATGTGTGAATTCAGACCCAGAGGCACGCACCGATACCCCAGACTGATGCAGATATAGGCGATCCTTTATGTCTGTTCTGACTTTGGCTTTTGCAGCTGCTGTTTTCTCAGTGTTGTCTCCGGGGCAGTTTCCTGTTGCCATAGCTGATGGCCTGCCCACGCCTGCCTGGGCCTTTCAAGTGTCAACACTCCCAGGCAGGCTGCAGTGGTCAAATGCTTGTTAATGAGATATAGCAGCTGGGTAGGGGTGAACCACTGAGACGGATAAAGGAATGCCTCTGGTGCAGGAAGCGATGCCTTTTGAATCTTTTCAGCAGGGTGAAAGCTTTCAAATCAAAGAGGGTATGTTGTATTCATTAATAAACCCAAGTTCCCATGCAGTCACATTAAAGCCAGCAGTTTAACTTTGCATCAGACAGGTGAATTTCCCCCCGATTTTACCCTGAAAGACAATGAGCAAGAAAACAAGGCTTTAGGTTGGAACAAAGCAGCACTTCCTCATCTGTGAGGCTGACCGGACTGCTAAACCAAGCAGGGGCTGCTGCATTCTTTTTCAATTTATCCTTTTGTCCGTGTATTTGTATGTGTGCATGCACACGCACGTGTGTGTGTTTCAAAGCTCATAGCAACCACTCCTGTTCCCTTCTCTTGAGTCGTTTAGCCAGAGCATTTCTTTTTTTCTCTTTCTTTTAACACCTGACTTCAAAAACAGAATTAACAACAACTACTTGTGAGGAAAAAAGTACACAGGCGTGGCTATGGGCCCATATCACCTCTGTCTCAGAAGGAATATACCTGTCCACCCCCAATCTCCTATTCCCCTCCCAACCTGTCGCTGCGATGGTTTCTCCAGGGGCCTGTGGAAGTTGGCAGCATCATGAGACAGCTCCAACAGCTGGGAGAAGGCAGAAGGGGAAAAAAAAAAATACTGAAAGCATCTACATCATCTAACTGGGGAAGTTCTAAAGATAGTGTTGAGGAAAGTATTATTATTTCCTTAAGTACATTTGCTAGAAAATTAGACTCATAGAGAATGCAAATAGCCACAATTAATAGATCAAAGATGGATTCTCTGTTTTAGGGTTGTTTAAGATAGTTCAGGATAAATGACACAATTTTAGAAGTGTGGATGCATAACTTGAACCAACAGAGATACAAAAATATTCTAGCATCACTGTCCCCATTTTTCCAACAATCTTATGAATTAGCTAATAATTCACCAGGGCTATCTAATCACTAGAAAGCAAAGGCACTATCTATGTATTATCCTGATAACATTAACTACAAAGAAGACTAGCTATCCAAGGAAATAAATAAACAGAGGGGAAGAGATGCATTCTTCAAAGTACTTCAGTTTTTTGAATATTCACAAACTGATACATTTTAGGTCTCAATTCCTATAAGAAGGCCTTTAATGACCTACGTGAAAAAAGAAAGGGAAATCCCATTTATTGAATGCTTATAATAATGTCAGGCACCAAGCTAGATAAACACCTTAAAAAATGTATATATAAAAATATAGACGTAAATATATATAATCTCTTTAAATGTTAATAATACCATGAGTAATGTTATGAAGCCTTTTTTACTAATCAGGACCTTCAGTTGTGGAGACTTTATATCATCTCCCCAATGCCATAACTAATTGATAATTTTTAAAAGAACACTCTTTACTCTGCCTGCACTTTTTATTTTGCCAAATTGCCTCCCTGGCTGGGCTGATTTTGGCCACATCACTCTGACCTATCAAGTACTGATTGATAAAAAACAACCAACCAATCCAGAATATTCAGTGCTGTATAGAAGTGTGCATGTGAGTGTGTGTTGTGTCTTTGTGTGAGGCATGGTAGAGGGCTGCATTAATACTAAATAACCCAGAAATCTAAAGAAAGTGCCATAATGGGCTTCCATGGAGCCTGTATTTCCACTAGATTCAGCCTGGAGGTGACTATGGGGTATGTTATATTTATATTTCATATGTTAAAAGGCACCTCAGGACTATGTATCTTGATAGCACTCCAGAATGGGATTAGCATGAAAGAATTGAGGAGGAGAAGGGTCAGGTCTGCAAAAGGTCCTTGATTAGAATCTACAGAGCATCTTCTGGAACGCCCGCTGTGCCCAATCTCTCTTCTATGCCAGTTTAGGAGAGGCCTTCCTTATAGTAGGGATCTAAGGAGGTTCTGCACTGAGAAATTCTGCCAAAACTTGACAATTCATATTTATTTAAAAGACATCATCCAATGGTTGGCTTTCTAAAATCTCATCTTCTGCCTTCACCCCAAGTTCTGAGCACCTCCAAGGAGCTGCTGGGTGTTTTCCTTCCAGCTGCAATAATTGTCTGACTCATCTGGAGCCACTGCCTCTGCCCTGGCTCCCAGGAATTGGCCTGTCTTCTTAACAGTATACAGCTCAACCCCATACAGTGGTAAACTGCGTAGCCACCAGTAGCCTAGAGTGTTTTTTCCAGCCCAGGGGTGGAACACAGAAGCACATATCCAAGCCCCGTAAGCAACTCAGACCTGAACTTTTTTGCCTGTATCCCTCTGTTTTTAAATTCACTGGATCTTATTAGTTCCTTGGAAAGCCAAAACCCTAAAGAGCGCAAAATTATTACAGTTTCTATGTAAAACAAAACAGAAATCCCATCCCCAGAACACACGTGCCTTTAATGTAAGTTTGGCATTTGATACACTACTGAATTTTGTTCTTTTCTTTTCTGCTTCCTTCCAAATCACCCCCACTTTACACCATATTCCCTCATATCTTTTGCTTTTTTTTTTTTTTTTGGCTAAGAAGGTTTTGACTTAAAACCGAAAATATTCCAAGTGACAAGTAAGTAGCCCCTTCTCAAATAAAATCTGCAATAATGTGCCTGGACTACATTAAGGAATGCTGGAGGGGATCCCCCAAACCAGTGTTTGAACAGTCAACCTAACAGAATCCTAGGACACCATTGAAAGGGCTCCAGTTACCTAACTGACTTAGAGCTAATCGGTGTAATCCGCATGACAATACATTGTCTGACTTCGGGAATCTGCTGCATTACCGGCAGGAGGGGGAGAGCCAGAGGGAGCCACTGGGAGTGTCCCAAGCCTCTGTCACAGCAATGTGACAGCAGCTGCCTTGCCCTCTGGCTCTGCTTTTGAACAATGTGGAGCAAGAAGTTTCATAGAGTGAGATAACTTAGATTTATTAGGGCGAGTAGGCTTAACACGGAGACAAAAACAGAGAGAAAACCACAAAACGCGATCAATAGCTAACATCCACATCCCAGGAAACAGAATAGCAGTGAGCGTAAGTTTCTTGGCAGGAAAACCAGATGGGTCTAGAAAGACGTTTTGGGAAAATGTTTGAACCAGTGTCAACAGAATGAAAATGTTTTTAAATGAGTCTTTTGACTAATTTTTCTCTCGGACAACGTAAAGACCAACTGATGCCATGGTTAAGTCTTTTAAGGGTAACTTAGACTTTCCTGTGGCTATTTAACCCATCTCTGAGAATTTGTTTCAAGACTCTTTAAAGCATAAGAATGAAAGAATAAACTCTCAGTGGCAGTGGATCTGTCACCTCCCGGATCTGGGTTGAATCGGTAGGTAGCACAAGTCATCTTAGTACCAACAACCGTGTCTTTTGTCAAATGTCCCTCCCACTCAAGAAAGTACACCCAATATCTGCTATTGACACTTTTCAAAAAGAACACTTCTGTTGTGAGATTCTTGTTTGAAACTGTTTGATCAGAGAGGAAGGTATATATATTTACACTCTGGTTTCGCTTCATTTCAGGCCATGCAGCCCATGAGAAGAAGGCAGGCTGATAGAGAATGGCACTCTTGTTTCTACTTACATCCTGTAGACACAACTTATGAAAAATAAAGGATACTAGAGGGAGGGAGAGGAAGAGAAAGAAGTTGAGAATTAGAAGGTATATTCTATGGCTTCTACGTAATTTTGAGTGAGATTACTAATCTTCAGTGGCTTGAATAGCAAGATGGTCCTGTTGACTATCAGCATAGGCTACGGTTAGATTACTATTTCTTATCTCTTGTTCAAAGCTCTACTTCAAAGGACTATTATCAACTGTTCAAGTAGACAGCAAAACCTCGCAATGCCTTAGAGTACTCCAGAGTGAGGAAAATGTGAAAGCATTCTTTCTTGAGATAGAGGTAGGTCTGGGGCATGTTGAAGAGAAGAGAAAATGGCTGCTAATCCAGTCACAGTGCTAAAGTACCGATGAGTGAATAGACACCAAATAAGTCCCTAGAAAATTACGGAACTTAATTAGAAGTCAGAGTAACAGGGAGTTTGGATGAAACTGAATTTAATTCTAATCTGGGAAAAGCTAGACACTGTATCGCAGCAAAACCATTCAATTTGTTCTAGTAATTTTCTTAATGATTCACTCATTCAACAAGTATTTACTGAGCTACTATTAGCTGCCCGGCTCTGCTGAGGGATTGGCAAAGCTGCAAAGAACAAAACAGGTGAGAATCCTGCCATCATGGAGCTTGTATCCTGGCGATTATTACCATTTTGCTATACAGTCAATACAACCAAGCTGAGACTGCAAAGACTGGCCTTAGTCAATCATTCTGACCATTTTTCTCTAATAATTTATATTTAATATAGCATGTTGAAGTCTATGATTAATCTAATCTATGAAGAAAAGACACCTTTTATGTCAAAGTATTATTAATCAGAGCTTAATTTGACTGTGTGTGTGTGTGTGTGTGTGTGTGTGTGTGTTTGAGTGGGAGTAGGAAGGCATTTTAAAATTTGAAATCCAGAAAATCACAGAGAAGAAAGTTATTTTGGGGAGAGAGAGTTGGTCTTCCTGGAGGCACTCTATATTTTTTCTCCAAAATCACAATTTCCCAAGAGAAATAATTCACTTTCTAAAATCTCCTAGGACATTTCCTTCAGGGTCAAGTGGTTAAATTCACCCAACTCAAGGGAAAGGAGAATAGCTTCAAGAATACGCACATGGACTTCCCTGGTGGCGCAGTGGTTAAGAATCCGCCTGCCAATGCAGGGGACATGGGTTCGATCCCTGGTCCGGGAAGATCCCACATGCCACGGAGCAACTAAGCCCGTGCGCCACAACTACTGAGCCTGCACTCTAGAGCCCGCGAGTCACAACTACTGAAGCCGGTGTGCCTAGAGCCCGTGCTCTGCCACAGAGAAGCCAGTGAAGTTGAGAAACCCGTGCACTGCAATGAAGAGTAGCACCAGCTCACTGCAAATATACAAAGCCCACGCGCAGCAATGAAGACCCAAAGCAGCCAAAAATAAGTAAATAAATAAATAAAAATTAAAAACATGAATATGCACCAAACACAGAGAATTTGTAATGAGGACCAAGTCCAAGGATATAAGAGAAGCTTATGTGTTGCAAAGGGGAGAATGAATCTGGAAATTGACTGTTTATTAAATATGAATTCTGCTAACTATTGTTTTGTGCATAGAAATAGACCAAGTATTACCTAATTATAATAAAACTTGAATTCAGAAAGAAGAAAGGCAGTATCCTTTGAAAGATAAATATAAGTTGTGACTTGTTTACATTTTATATAAGCTTTGTAGCAATAATAAAATAATCATTGGGACAAATCCTTATCTTTAAAGATAAGGATTAAAGGTTTCAATACAGCATACTATATTTTCAAGTGTAAGGACAACAAGGAAGTTCTCTGTAGAAAATGCCCATCTATTTGAAGCACTTTCTTTCATTTTTCCACCTCTGCCTTATATTGGGCTCTTCCCTCTGCAGTGCCTGAAAAGGTTATGTGGTACTTTGCTTTCTAACACATTCTCTTGAGGTACCTAATAACTTTTGCCCAGGGTTATAGACAGATCATAGCTGATTTGACTATGCAGTATATTTGTTTTATAGGTCACTGTCATTGTTTTATAGGTCATCTGTTTTATAGGTCATTGTATCCATTCTATATCCTCTTCCGTCCATAGAGCGCGTGCATGCGCGCGCACGCGCGCGCACACACACACACACACACACACACACACAAAGAAAAAAACCCTAACAGATCAATCGCAGACTGATCCCATAGGAGGAAGCCAACCCTTTGATTTTTATCTTAGGTAAGCTCCAGTACAAACAACGTTCAGCTGTTCACACTCAATTTCAATTTCAGCCATCTCATCTCAAACCCCAAATTTATGGATATTACCAGGTAACATAAAAAAACTATACCTCATTTTTCTAAAATTCTTTAACAGACATCTATAGTATAGATGCATCTATTCCAAACTATATTTTAACCATCTGTTTTCATTCAGTGAGTCTTACTGTTGGCATTCATTGAAACCTTTGTTCCCAAAGGGATGCCACTTTTTTCTTTTCCTTCTTCAAACTGCATCAGTGTAGTAAAGGGAAATAGGACATTTTCTTCACACAATAGAAAGAGCCCAACTAAATAATGAACATCAAAAAATATCCCCTTTGGAAATTATTAAATCAAATAAAGTTGTTTTTGCTGAGTAGTCAAAGGTCTGTATTTGAAGCAGATAGTCTTTTACTCTCTATGATAGTTTAGGATGGTTATAGAGGTCTAGTGGGTAGAGTAGCATCATTTTAAGTTGTCTTGAGAATAAGGAAACCCAATGGCTGGGTCCGGTTGACTGAATGAGGCTGATGCAATCCACTGACTTCCCAGTGGATTGAGCCACAAGTTATAGAAACTATGAAGATGATTGATGTGATCAGATTAGTCATGCCAAAGTATAGTTTAAGAATCACCAACAGACATCCAGCTAAAGTCCATGTTGCCTCAGGTCTCCCAGAACCTAACTGATTCTTGAAAGCATTGCTGAATTACAGATGTCCCTCATCCAGGAAAACAAACTAACAAAATCCAGAACTCTCAAAAAAAGTTACTACAAAATAATCCAAACTGCAATACGATTTTTCCTTTAAGTTAGGCTTAAAGTACAAGTGCTTTACACACGTAAGCATTGTGTGATTTGCAAAAATGTGAATTGTATTCAATGTTTCTGTGTCACATTCATTGTATAAAACAGATGGCACATGAATTAAAATCTCAACTTTTATGGAATATGAAGCACAGAGGAACTGACTGGAAAAGAACCTAGGTTCAAAAACCCATTTTACACAAAACAATGAAGAGCAAAGGATAACCAGTCTGACCACAGCAGTCACAAATCCTAGAGATTGAATCCAACCACATCTTAGACTTCTATAATATCAAATGTTTTAGCCACTACACTCTTTTTTAATCTACATACTGTTGACTGTAGTGTATGAATCATTCAACAGTCACAATTCAAGTTTGACCTTTTACTTTCTTATCTAGAGACAATTTCATTTTCAAGTGTCCAAGAATATTTAAACTATTTAAAGTATTTCAAGAGAACTTTTGGCCCAAGTCACCCAAGCTCAATATCTAACAGTTGCTGCCACCTATAGGCCCAATCTCAAGAGAAGGAGCTGGGACAAGAACAGAGGCTTCTAAGTTTCAAAGGCACAGTTCAACAAAGCAAGTTTTTAGGTTTTTTGGGTTGTGGGTTTTCTTCATAGAAAAACACAGTTGGTAGCAGAGACTGTTCATGCAGTTCCCTGAAAAATTGTATTAGATATGACAAATTTCATTGGTTTCATCAACCACAATCTCCTTAAACCACCTCATGAGGGGCAAGAACTTTAAAAGCAGCAGCCTCTCCACTCACAAAACAAGCAAATGAAACAAAATGAATCAAGTAAGCGAGGTCTTCAGTCACATCTAATTGTGATTGCCATGGCTATACAATCATGTGAAAATAATTGACAAGGAGATATTTTCTCTTGTGTCCATTAGCATGTATCACATGTGAGAATTGAATTTTGGGGGATAGACCCTCTCCCTTTCGGAGATTTTGTGAAACTTTCCCTGTGATAAATATATAGATAATATAATATAAGTCCATCCTAAGGCTGAAAGAAAAGAAAAAGTTGTATACATAAAACAACTTGAACTTAAATCTCAGCTTCAGGATTTTTTTATCAGTGGAGATAATAATGACTACCTTCAAATGTCATTTGAAAGATTAGAGACACTTTCTTTTTATAGATTACATATACATAAGCATATAAACATTTATATTTATTCATTGAATATATATACACACATATGGATATATATATATTTTTTTTTCTCAATGAGTAGCACACGACAGTTTATAAAAATGTTACCCCAGTCACACCCACTAATTTTATGATGTTCTTTAAGTCATTTCATAATTGGACTTTTGCTTCTTTATTTGTAAAGTGAGGAGCTTAGACTAATTCCTAGATTCCTCCTGGGCTGAGTATTCTAGCATAAGGCATTTGAGTTTGGCATCCTCTCTACCCATACCATTTGGACCTGTTTCTGTGTTTGGGTTGCCCTTATGTTGGATAAGTGGTTGAGGATCAATGCCCTCTAGTCATGTGTTTCCTCTGTATTCTGTACTCGGAGACCAGAAGAGGAGGAAAGTCTTCTTGGCTGATGTCCATTTCACTATTCCTAAATACAATTGGCCCCCCTGTTATGAGCTGAATTGGGTTCCCCCCAAATTGATGCGTTGAAACCCTAACTTCCAGTATCTCAAATGTGACTGTATTTGGAGACAGGGCTTTTAAAATGAGGCCATCAGGGTGGGCCCTAATCCAATCTCACTGGTGTCCTTATAAGAAGAGGAAATTTGGACACACAAGATACACCACTTTGATACACCAGAGACACCAGGGTACATGCCCAAAAAGGAAAGACCATGTGAGGACACAGAGAGAAGGCGTGAGGACACAGAGAGAAGGCATCAGGAAGAGACAACATCTACAAGCCAAAAAGAGAGGCCTCAAAAGACCCAATCTTGCCAACACTTTGATCTTGGAATTCCAGCCTCCAGAATACAAAAAGATACATTTCTGTTGTTTAAGCCTCCCAGCCTGCCGTATTTTGTTATGGCAGCCCTAGCAAACTAATACACTTCTTGCCTTAACTCTGTGACTTTGCTGAAGTTACGTATGTTCTCAGATTTCTTATACTTCAAATAGAGATACTTTCTTTGAAAGTTGTAAGATTAAAAATGTTGATGTATATAGATAACCTACTATGTGCCTAACACAAAGCAGTTACTCAAACATTAATTCTTTCCCTTCCTGAATCCTGCCTCTGCTGTCAAGTGCACTTGAATTTATGGAATGTAATTTCACCTATTCTTGGTTCTTCCAGTAGTCACCTAGTCTATGCGTACAGAATTCAACCAAATATTTTAAAACAAATATTGATATATAACATCGTTTGTGAAACTATAAACATTAAATGTAATTAGTTATATTTAACAACATATTTTGTTGAAAAGAATAAATTTATGTGAAATAAAAAACCTCCTAATCACTCCAGATAGTATAGGTACCATATCTGGGTGAGCTCTAGGCTTGCCTTACAAAGCTTCGTGGATTTCACCATTTAGATAAACACTTCAAAGTCTAAGTGTTCATTCAGATCTCATCTCAGGCATACATGTTTGCTGAGCTTCCAAAACCTAATATGATCAAGATCATCTTAATGTGTCTTTTTTCTCTTCCCACCTTCTAGCAAAGGTTCAAACAAAACTGTTGGCGCTTGCTTCTCTTACAGCCAACATCATCTCTCTACCTTCAGTTATATCCCAGTTTCTGCCTTCTTATGTCAGTGTAGGGTTAACTCAGTATCTTCCTAATATATTTTTTAAGATTTACTTCTGCAGATTTTATGAACTAGTAAAGCTTAGGGCTAATAAAAACAAAATCAATTACTATACTTATGAAACTATACAAATTCAAGGAGGCAAAGCTTTCAATAAGAATACTTACCCTTCTTATTCTTTTGGCCCAATTCCATAGTCTTTTTATTTCTCCCTCCTCCCTTTTCCTCCAAATCCAAAACCCAAAGCAGACTCTTCCCAGAAGCCCATGAGAAAAGAAAAATAATGCAAACAAATGTAAGTTAAACTTTTTGCAAACTTCGGAAAATGAACTGTTCTGGTTCATTTCAAATTTTTTGGCAAAGATCCAGGATCAAATAAGAACCAAGATTCCATGTCCACCGTGAAGGGTGGAGAGTGCACACAGTATAAAAGAAAAAGAAGAACTGAACGAGTATTAATCTAATTAAAGAGGGAGCCAGCTTTCATATTCAGGTAAAGTCAAGAATTTTCCTCATCTATGACTGAGAGAATTGTCTGCCATAACCCCACACTTAAGATTAAAAAGTAATAGAGTGAAGTTCTCAAACTGACAACTGCTTGAATAAATAGATGACAAAATTTGAATAATCTTAACTTTAGCATAAATGGTAAATACAGGAAAAGAGAAAAAGCATTTGAAATTAAATGTATCAATCTGGTTCTTTGGTTCCAAGTAGCCCCAAGTATGACTATGTACTTGAGAAACAGCAATAGAATAAAAGACACAATTCAGAAAATAGAAGAGAACATTTATTAAAATTCCAGTTAGTATCTTTGATGCACAAGGTTAATTAGCCAACTCAATCCCAATCACAGCTCCTCCTCTTTAAACACCTTCCAATGACTGGTCCATGGTAGCCATGTGATCCAATTCTGGATAGTGATATTTAAACAGAAGTCACCAGGTAGGACTTTCAGGAAAGATTTTTTAAATATATAGCTATCTATAGATATAGAAAAGATACAAATTCATTTCAGCCTTTTGTCTTTATCTTTTTTCTTTTGTCGAACCTGACAAGATGCCAAAAAGTGCAGTAGAGCTCTCTTACAACCATGAAGAGATAAGCACAAGGAAAGAGGTCCACATGTTAAAGATGGCCAGAGCTCCAAGATGGAGAAACCCTCTTTACTGGATCAACCTCAGGCTGCCTATCCCCAGATTCCTGCTTCAAGAGGCAAATAAACCCTTTTTTTTTTTATTAAGCTACCATTGTTGGATTTTCTACTACTCATGGCCAAACACACTTGTAACTGATAAAATATCTTTAAAGAGATTTATAAGGTAGTTCATCCATAAAAACAAGAACAGGTTCCTATGAAAAAGGAACAACCAGAGAACTTGAAAGAATTCTTGTGATTTCCACACAAGATTGTCAAATTTAAAAAAATAATAATAGAAGGGTTAAAGGATAGAGTAAAATTGGGAATTCCCAGGTGGTCCAGTAGTTAGGACTCAGCACTTTCACTATAGCAGCCCGGGTTCAATCCCTGGTCAGGGAACTAAGATCCTGCAAGATGTGCAGTGCGGCCAATAAAAAATAAAGGATAGGGCTTCTCTGGTGGCGCAGTGGTTGAGAGTCCGCCTGCCGATGCAGGGGACATGGGTTCGTGCCCCGGTCCGGGAAGATCCCACATGCCACGGAGCAGCTAGGCCCATGAGCCATGGCCACTGAGCCTGCATGTCCGGAGCCTGTGCTCCACAACAGGAGAGGCCACAACGGTGAGAGGCCCGCGTACCGCAAAAATAAATAAATAAATGATAGAGTAAAATCAATTTCTATGACTGTAAAACAAAAAGCAAAGATATAAAATTTAAGAGAAACATTCAAGGAAATGGCAGGTAAATCCAGTAGGTATAAAATCTGGTCCAATAAGATCTCCAGGGCAAAAGAAGAGGAAACAAATGGGAGAATATAATCAAAGAAATTGAAAGAAATTTATTTTTCCTCTGAACTGAAGTTCAGTTCAAATTAAAAGGAATCACCAAATGTCAAACAAAATGAATGGAAAAAATATCTATTACCTTGGCACCTTATAGGGAGACTTTAAGAGTCTAAAAATACTGATACATCTTATAAGCACCCAGGAAGAAAATATAAGGGTTTCATCTACAAAGAAATTGTCATCATCAACAGAAGAGGCTAGTAGACTATTTCATCATCAACAGGTTAGTAGAATATTTAGCAATGTATTTAAAGTTCTATAGGCAAATGATATTCAATGTAATGTTGTACATTCAGGTGAACTATTATTTTAGTATGAGGATGTAATAAGAATCTGACTCCTTTCTTGACATTTTACCACTGACAGTTTTCAATCTCCACCCCTCTTGGTTCCTTCGTGCCCTACATCTAGGCAAACTTCTAAGAAGGACCATGTACTTCCTCTCTTAGCACTGGCAGGGGTTCAAAGGCTCACTCTTGCGTTATGGTACCTCTAATCACAATTAAAGCCAAAGCACTTGTCCCTCCTTTCACTCAAGCCTCTTCTGACTGGCTTGGGTACCTGCCCTGCTATCTCCCAAGAAAGCTTCATTATGTAAGTGATCATTTTTCACACACTCGGCTGAATGTATGATGGCATGTCTCAACATTTAGACCAATTTTGAGTGGAGGATTGATCCTGCCCACCTGGAGGCAACCACAATATACAAGGCCTGAAAAAGCTAACTTTCCATGTACCTTTCTGGAAAAAAAAATCTATTGAAGATGTTCTCCAGAAAAGTGTAAAATGTTCCCAAGATGGTATCTATCTTAAAAAAGAAATATGTTTCAAGACATAGAAGACTTAATTCAGCAGTGTGATAAAAATAAATCCTGGGATTTCTATGGCAACTCCAGAAATGAGTTAGACAAAATCAGAACAGGAAGTCAGAACTCCAAGTAGTCAGAATTTCTAGAATAACTTCAAGACAAATGACTGAGAAGTTTAAACTTCTTAGTGACATGAATTAAACATGTTTCTTATGTCAATAAGAATAAAGACAACTGAAAAGTTCAGTGGGAAAAGAGCTCAATAAAAAAGTTATAATTCAAACATGGAGCAAACTGAAATGGGAAACGATCTTGAGTAACTGATTATAGGAAATACAAACAGCAACAATGCAAAGAATCTCTATGGCACTGATATTCATTTAGCAATGTAGAGTTATTATTTCTTTCTCTGTGTGTCAGATCTTACTATTTGGTTCTTCAGGTAAAAATATATACATGCTATATTATGAATATTCTTCATTACTTTCCAACTTTAGGATCAACATATAGACAAAGCATAAAAGATATAGTTTCAGATTAGAATGTCATTGTTAAAAATCTTAACAATGAAAAATAATATCTTAGCTAACAGACACCTGAAATAGAGATGGAGAGGGTAAGAGGAGACAGAGTAAGAGGTTGTGTGTGTGTGTGTATATATATATATATATAGAGAGAGAGAGAGAGAGAGAGAGAGAGAGACATAGATACACATATGTGTATATATATATGCACACATAAAAGATATATAAAAATATGTATATATAAAAGATATTGTGTATATATACAAACAATATCTTCTTTATTTTTTTTTAATAGAAGTTCTTAATTTTAATTATGTCCAACGTATCAGTGTGTATTTACCTGGTGATGACATTCTGGGCCTGTAGTTTTCTTCTGGGTAAGTTTTAAATTATGAATTTGATTACATTAATAGATATAGGACTATTCAGATTTTTCTGTTTCTTGTTGTGTCAGTATTGGTAAACTTATTTTTTAGGAATTTGTTCCTGTCATATGTATAAGTTGTCAAAATTATTGTAATAAAGTAGTCTATAATATCTTTTTCTTACCTTGTACTAGTATATGATATATACTTTTTGTTTATAGAATATATATTTTCTCTATCTTCTTGAATTTTTAAATGTATGTATATACATATATATAGTAAAGGGATATATAAAGCACATTTGTGAAGCAGTAAGAAAATACTGACAAACCAATATTAAAAATGGGCAAAAGACAAATGTTCTCAGTTTCTTTATCTATAACATGAAAATAATATCTACTCCACAGAGCTGAATTAGAAAATCTTTGTAGAATAAAACACATGAAATGAGGCAATTATAATTATTTTATTATTGTTGTTATCTAATATTAAAAGAATCTAAGAAGTAAACAGAGTTGGATGATAGATACAAAGACATAAGGAAACATAGCCTATTTCAAATTTTCATCTTTCAACTACATGTGTTGTCCCATAAGGAGAGTCAGAACAAGAAAAAGAAAAAGAGAAAAAAATGTATCAATGTGGACGGAAGATTTGCTACCAAATAAATTTAAGCCAGTGCAGGAAACACAGTCTGAATTAATCAATTTTCATTAATATCAACTCTTTACTCCATCAAGACTATGTCACCATTTTCTAAAAGAAGAATGTCTTCTGATCTCATAGGAAGTATTTTATAGATCCAGAGCTAGAAAGATAGGAAGCAAAACTTCTGAATTTTCAACTTCAGAAAAATCTCTTCATTATCAGTATGCATTTATCAACTTTATCTACTAAATGACATTGATAATAAACCAAAAATAATACCTAAGTTAAAAAACATATGTGTAAAATGCCAATAAAATAATACCAGAATATAAAAATAGCATTCACTAAACATTTAGCAGCACTAGCTAAACCATATGGATTTGTTTTATATTGTTGCCAAAAAAAATCATTTTAAGGTTTGTCATTAGTTTGCACTGTAAAGCTGACAACATTTTGTAAAGTAAATTTTGTATTTATGTAAACTATTGGACATGATTACACATTACCTTAAAAATTCCTCAGAGTTCATGAGTTTTTTCAGCACCTATGCAGCTTAAATATATTATGGGATGTCATTAAAAGTGTGATGGATGGACATCTAAATGAGGTGCAGCCAGCTGCTGTGAGGCAGCCATTAACCTGAACTAGATCCCAGAGTGGCTCACCTTTTTTAAAATTAATTAATTTATTTATTATTTATTTATTTAATTTATTTACTTTTGGCTGCGTTGGGTCTTTGTTGCTGTGCATGGGCTTTCTCTAGTTGCAGCCAGCAGGGGCCACCCTTTGTTGCAGTGTGCGGGCTTCTCACTGCAGTGGCTTCTCTTTGTTGCGGAGCACGGGCTCTAGGCACACAGGCTTCAGTAGTTGTGGTGCATGGGCTTAGTTGCTCCGCGGCATGTGGGATCTTCCCAGACCAGGGCTCGAACCCATGTCCCCTGCATTGGCAGGCGGGTTCTTAACCACTGCACCACCAGGGAAGTCCCGGCTCACCTACCTTGATTTCAACGATTCTACATGGAAAATAATACAAAGTGAAACTGGTCTAATCTAAATGAATAATAAAGCTGCACCAAAAAAACAACAACAAAAAAAGCATCAGAGGAAGGCATTATTTATATTTTAACATCTAATTTTTGACCTAGAATTTATCTATGAACCTTACTGTTCCTTAGTGGACTCACAAAATGTGTACAGAAATGTATTTTTAATGGGGAGTGTTAACTGAGACCATACTCCCAAATTTTAATTTTCTTGTAAAACCTTATTCTCTGGAATTACTAAGTTTTTTTGGTTTGTTTTTGTTGTTGTTTTTGTTTTGGCCATGCCACACGGCTTGCAGAATCTCAGCTCCCCGACCAGGGATTTGAACCCGGGTGACAGCAGTGAAAGCCCAGAATCCTAACCATTAGGCCACCAGGAACTCCCAATAAGTTATAATTTTAAAGGGCAATCAGGCTGTTTCTCTAGAGGTAGAGCCTTAAATTCTGCTTTGAAGGAAAGAACTTGTTGTTTTTTTTCCTTTTCTTTTTTCTAAGCACGGACATTTGGCATATTCAACATGAAAACCAGGATCTCTTCTGTAATTCTCTATCTTGAAATATGGAAGAGGTAGGCCATGAGGGGATTGTTTTCTTGTCGGTGAAGAGTGGCCTTAGTGGGCCATGATGCTTCCCAAAGTTCAGGTGAATGGATTCCGAGAGGGAAGCTGGATGGGCAAGGACATTGACAGGGTAGATGTCCTGGTAGATGGGGGCAGAGAAGCCTGTTCAGGGGAAACACTGACAGATGGAGAGTGGGCTGGGGTAGATAAGACTAACTTCAATTCAACATGTTTTACTAAGGGTCACACTTGTAGCCATTGCCTGAGGCTGCATTCCGTATGTTTAGAGCTGAAGTTCAGAGTAGAAAAGGAAGAAAGGAAGCCAAAGGGGAGATGACCATTGTCTTCCAAAGTTCCATAAAGCTAGTTGCTGTGTAACCCTCAGTTTGAAGAAGAAATTAATGACTCAGATTAAAACTTGTTTTCCAGATAAATCTCTGTTATAATGTTCAGTTAACTAACGTGGATAGCTATTTACTCCCTAAGTAAGGTATTACAGTTCACAACTTAAATAAGATAATAATAAGTAACTTTTTAAGTGAATAAACTTAACGTTATTTTACGGAGGCCAAAGTTTGCTAGCATGAACAAAACAAAACCCCTTAATAATTAAAGAAAAACTTAACTAACGTGGATAGCTATTTACTCCCTAAGTAAGGTATTACAGTTCACAACTTAAATAAGATAATAATAAGTAACTTTTTAAGTGAATAAACTTAACGTTATTTTACGGAGGCCAAAGTTTGCTAGGATGAACAAAACAAAACCCCTTAATAATTAAAGAAAAACAAATTAATGGATACAGTAAGAATCAATTTAGTTTAAAAACAATTTTTACTTCACCTTCATTTTCTGAGAAACAGATAATATTTTGAATAGTAGGTCCTAGTCCTCCTTCAAGGTAAGGAAAAATCATAACAATTAACATTTATACAGGGACTTCCCTCGTGGTCCAGTGGTTAAGACTCCACACTTCCACTGCAGGGGCCACAGGTTCGATCTCTGGTGGGGGAACTGGGATCCTGCATGCCGTGCAGCATGGCCAAAAAATATATATATATTAGTCTATCAATAAAAATGTATGATTCCAATTTAATAAAATGCACAGAATTTTAAAAAAATGTATATAACCTTGGAATATGAAGTTTAACTTCCAGTGAGAGTCCATGGATGGTATCTATGAACTTTGTGAAACTATGTGAAAATATTAGCCTTAACTGCATTTTAATGCATTTTTTGAGAGAATATTCACAAAATTTTATCAGATTCGGAGTCAACGTCCCCCAAAATGAATAAGATCCAGAAGCAGTCCCCAGAGGAGGCCACAGCCACCACACTGGAATAGATGGCATTGGAAGCCCTGATCTTGTCTAGGAGAGAACCAGTATCCCCACTGGGGGTCTCACTCTCCCCAGTGTGAGGCACTACTTTGTCTTAAGCAGGAAGAGGCTCCACCCTGTCTTTCTCAGGGCTGTCAGCCACAGGGAACAAACAGAGGATAAGAGTGGCCTCTCCATTTCCTCCTCTCTTGCAAAGAACATTCGAGTCTGGGCCCTGGGTCTGCCTTCTCTAGGGTTAGAGAGATAGGAAAAGACCCCTCATGCCACTGGCCAGAGTCTGATTTGCAGAACCCAACTCTCCCTGCAGATGGGTCTCAAGGTTGAGTTTTGACAGCCCATATTAGGTTCCCGCAATTGGCCTCAGGTCCGTGCCATATGCTTTAATGCAACTTTAGCTGGGAACCACAACTTTGAGAATAACTGGACCGCCATCAATACTGTTGATCTCCCTCTTGGTCCTAGTATTTCTTCTTTACTAGCTAGAACCCAGAAGAGCGGATGAGTAAGTACCTAGGAACCCAGAACTCCAGTAGGAACCCCTAGAATAGACTTTGCAATTTACAAAATATGTTTTTTTTCATTATCTCCTCTACTCTTTTTTACAACCCTAAAACTTAGGTAAAGTATTATCATTCTATATAAGAAAAATGTTCAGGTTTGGACAGCTGGTTAATTGTAAGGCTAGGGTTCAAATGCAGATCTTTGACTCCAAGTGAATTGCTTTTTACATCTCCTCATCCCAACAGATACAGAGCCAAGGTCATTCCTCTGAGGACGGTGTGCGCCACTATGGTCCATTCAGATATCAGGATCTGAGGAGAACCTGACATCCACCCAGCAAAGTGTGCTAAATGGCCACCCTTTCCCCCTGATATTTAGATAAACAGCATTGCCTTCCTTATATCATCCTCATCACTTCTGTTACCTTAACTGGCAGGCATTAAGTGGAGATTTAAATCACCAAAATATATGGAAGTAGAGATTAGAGAGAAGGGGTGAATATAGCACTGATGCCTTAATTTCCACAGATAAGCACCAAAGAAACGAAATTAACTAATTCTTCTCTAACCAAATAATACTGAATTATCATTAATGTTTCTTCCTTGGTTATGAGAAGAAGGACATATGTTCTAAGGGCCTCGGAGGGTAATGGGAGATTAGGCCCCATTATAAGGGAGCTACCCACCAATATTCTTTCTGTTACTCATACATTTGTCTAAATTCCCACTTAGTTCCTTTGATATTCAGCATCCTCATGGCTTTAACAGTCACCCCCACTCAGGCTACCTCATCCATCTCTTCTCTCCTACCATGAATCATCTCAATCCCCTCTCCTTACCTCTGTTCTCCCTTGAGCTCTGAGTGATCTGACCTTTCAGTTGGGCGCCCTTACAGGTTGCTTCTTGGAAGGATATTTCAGGGAGAGACAAGAGGAACCAGACCACTATCCAGACTAGAGGGATTAGTAAATCAGGATGTAAAACAGGGAACTAAGTTTGTGATTAAGAATATAGGCTTTGGAGACAGATATATGGATGTCCAAATATTCAAATCCTACCCCGTCACATATGCACTTTGAGTATATCTCTTATTGATAAATTGGCCAAGCATCAGTTTCCTCATTTGTCAACATGAGGATAATAACACCTGCTTCATCTAGTTACTGTGAGATTAAATAAGATAATACGTGTAAAGTGATTCCACAATGTCTGTTACATAAAAGGTGTTTAATAAAGGAAAACATAACTTACTGTATTCTATGAAGATTTCCTTAGCCAGAACTGAACCTCCCTAAATCTTACAGCTTTTTTGCTCATGCTAAAAAATGCTATTTTATAGCCATTTATCTCAGTTATCGGTGTTCATGCACCATCTCATCTACTGTTCTTGAAACTTTTTGAAGGAAAATCTTGTGTCTTATACACTTGTGCATTTTCCTTAATGCTCAGCAATACGCTGCATAAAGTAAATATTGAAAGTTAAAAGCAATTTGCATTTACTAGCATGTCTTCACTGTAAGACTGATCTCACTATTTAGCTATGACGTGTGCCTTTGGCATTCAAAGCTGATGCCTCAACCACACCCAAATTTTCCCCTATCCGTGTTCTGCTCAAAGGACCCAACTGAGGGGGATGGGGGCTTCTAGAGGGGAAAGCCACCAGTCTGAAGAGGGAGACTTTCTTCTACAACATTTTGCAACATTCTGAATTATTTTACTCAGTACTTAGTTAATTTTTTAAAGGAAGAGGAGGATTAGGAGAAAGAAAAGGAAAAAAAAAAAAAACCCACCACTCTCGGTCACAGACCTTCCAAGGAGCAGAATTTGAGTTAGGGGGCCCTTTTTGCAACAAAACACAGTTAAAACCTCCAGGGCTGAAGGTACAAAACCATGTGTTATGAATGACAGTCAGTGTGAATATGGCTTTTCCAAAGCGTACATTTGATTAGATTGTCCGTGGCCCAAAAGGCACTAAATTTTAAAATACAGTTTTATTAGGATAGATATTTATAACCAAGAAAGTGCTTTTATGAGAAGATTAATTCAAGGAAGATACATTCTGTCCAAGTGGAGCAAACCATATACTTTTTTTTTTCAATTTAACTGCTAATGAATCTAAGTTTTTTGTTTTTCTTTCTTTTTTTTTTTTTTTGCGGTATGCGGTCCTCTCACTGCTGTGGCCTCTCCCGTTGCGGAGCACAGGCTCCGGACTCGCAGGCTCAGCGGCCATGGCTCACGGGCCCAGCCGCTCCGCGGTATGTGGGATCTTCCCGGACCAGGGCGCGAACCCGCGTCCCCTGCATCGGCAGGCGGACCCTCAACCACTGCGCCACCAGGGAAGCCCCATGTTTTTCTTTTTTAAAGTGCCAAATGACCTCTGCAAATAGTCTTTCCAGTGCTTCGGAATGAATTGGGTTGCGGGTAATTAACATCCATTTAACATCCCCCACTGAAGAAGAGTCTGTAAGACAGTCTGGCCTGATTAAAAGCCAGTGATGGCATGTGTCTTCATGTTGCAGGAAAGCTTTTAGAATGTGCCTGGTGTGCTGAGAAAATCCTATGTTTTGTAAATAACCTCCCTCAAGTCTGATCTGAAAGTGCTCTCTTCCTGATTTCATCAATAAGGTTACTATGTGACTTTAAAAAATTCCACTGCTCTAGGAAAACTTCTGTTTCCTTTTATGCCCAGATTTAGCAGGTTTTTCAAAGCCCTTCTTATTAAGAAAAGTTGTGGCTGGAAAAATGGATAAGTAGTTACAACTATTCCAGGAAGCTATAAATATTCTAGTTTAAGGCATTTAAGAAATTATCCTCTCCTTTATTGTCTCCCAGGGCCCACCTACAACTGGGTGCTGCCCTCCCAAAGTGAAGTGGATGGTCCTAAATGATCATAGGTGGGTTTTAAAAAATAAACACAAAATTAGTTTCACACCTACTTAGACAGCTTAGAATTTTAACGTGTGAAGTATGCCAGGACTCTGCAGTGAAATAAAGCTTTGCATTCAAACTGATTTCAGCCAATCAGAAAACAGTACAGAGAGCTGCCCATTTCATAATTAGGGAGCATTACTCCAAGTTCTAGATTTTACTTATTAATGAATAAAGCATTTCTTGACCCAGTTTCGCCATTTATTCAGAAGGACCTTGTTTTCAAAAAGTTTTAAAATAGCATGAAGGCCCTGATTTATGCCCACCAAATCCAGGAAATTCAAAGTTAATCCTCAGAACTATTTGTGTCTAGTTTTGCAGCAAACATTCTATATAATACTGTGCTCTGTTTGAGGATGACACAAAGTAAAGAGACCGCGGCAGGCTGTCCTGCAAGCTTGACTTTTTCAGCTTCAAAACTTTAAGTTATACACTGACATATTTTCTATTGCATTTCTCTTTCTGCCATAGCTTATTTCAGTTTTGTTTGCCTGTTCTTGATTATAACTTTGACATCCATGGGACTTCATCCAATAGTCAGGAGCAATGGCAACTTTGACCAAGAGTCCCAGTGGGGTAAGAACTCTCAGAGGCCAGGACGTGATAACAGTTACAAAAGCTCTTCTTCTTCCTCCTTCCCCAAACTCCTCTCCCTGGAATCATTTTTAGACATACCAGATATTGAGGAAAGGTTCTTAGTGAGAGGAAAACAATACCAAAGTGATTGGAATATGACTCAGGAGACCATCATTCCTGTTCCCTCCCTGGAATGCCATCTGCTCTCTATGTCTAGACAGTCCAAACCCTCACTCATCCTACACATGCCATTCACATGCCATCTCTTTCAGCAGGTTATCCCTGTCTTTGGGTTCCAGTTTCCCCAAGTGTGACATTAAAGGGGAGATTCAGATCTTGAAGGTCTGCTCCAATCCTGAGATGCTGTCTTTTTGTAACCTCCCAAGTACACAGTGATTTTCCAGGTCTGAAACTGGAAATTCAAGAACATTCTGTCCTATTCATGTGGCACTTAACATCTGCTGACTTATACTACTTCAAGTCCCAGCTTTGCCACCGGCTACCTGTGAGACCTTGAGCAAGTTACTTAATCTCTAAGTCTCAGTTTCCTAATCTGTAAAATGCAGATCATAATGGTATGCAGCATACATTACAGAATTGTTTTAATGACTACAGGACAGAACACATAAAAAGAGCTCACCACCACGACTGACAATTAGCAAGCGCTCCATGAATATTAGCTCAAGCTAATTCGGGCTGTTTTTTCATGTATAAGTTCCCTGTCATCCCAAACATGATCATAAGCTACTTGAAATTGAGAATGATATGTTTGTTTGTGTGCCCCCATCTTGCTTACTACAATGTCCTAAATATAATAGGAATTGAACAGTGTTTTGTTGATTACTTGATTGTTACAGCTTTATGTCTGATTTTCAGTCATCAACTTTTCTGTACCTAGGTTTTCTATCTATGAAGATGTAACTTCTGCCAGTTAGCTCTTAAAACTGTGTGGAGATAATGATCCATGACAATGGTTTAAATTGTTTCTGACTCCACTGCTATGTACATAATTTTAGAATAGCAGTCTAAAAGCAAGAGCTTATTGGAATTAGGTTGGGCTCTGCCCTGCTCAGAAGGCACTCAGTCAAAAAAAGGCTGAACCGAAGTTAATGGAAGCCATTGTGTTTCTCCATTACACTGTACATTCCAGTGGTTTTGAGTATATTTGTGTGTTTGTCATTTGTTTTTGAGAGAAGGGAGGAGGGAAGGATGATGGGAGAATGGAAAGGGGAAAGGTGTATAGAGGAAGAAAGAAGGAAGGGGAGAGGAAGAAACAAAAAGGTAAGAACAGAGAAAAAGAAGATGGAACGAAAGGTGTTCTAGGAGAGACAGGGTGAAAGGCAAGGACTTGTGAGGAAGGAAGGGGAGATAAAGAGAGGAGAGGCTACTGTGGTTCCAAAGCTGCAGAGAAAACTCCATCTTCAAGTCCAAGTGCGCAGCCTGCTTACCTGGCCTCAAAAATGTTAACAAGAGGCATGAGAATAACTTAAAGAGGGTTTCACTCTGAAGCTGAAAGTTGGCCGACTCTATTATTAGCTTACTGTTGTTATTTGATGGAGATTTCCATTGTGGAATAGAAAATGGTGGCCGTGCAGGCTGAGGGAACCACATCACATCATTATTTCTAGTCTGACTTTTCTACAGAAGCCTCTTCACGATCCTGAGGAGAGTGTGTGTGCAATAGACATAGGTTTTTAGAGACTTTTTTTTCTACCGGGTGCTTTCTTCCCCATTCACACATCAGAGAGTTCTAAATTCCAAGTTCTGTAAGGAAAAAGACGGGGCTGCAGTGACTTCCCAACTGGCTGAATGCGCCCCAGAAGAACCAGCACCATTTCACAGAGCACTTGCAGCAGTCTACACTGACATCTTCTGGGTTGCTGAATAGTTTGCCTTTCAGTTGACTTAAGAATACAGTGCTCTTAATCAAACCATGGCTCCACTGGAGAAACCAATCAGATACCAGGCTTAAAACCCAAAAAGTAACATGAGTGCCCTTCTGTGAATCCGAGGTAAAGGGTGGTGTTGTTAGGAATCACCCAACCTTCCAAGCAGATCTGCGTGTACAGAAATTGATTAACACACTGCAGTCCCAATCCACCTACCTTTCGGGAAAACAGGTTTCTCTGCATCCACAGAGGCGGCTTATCTCTGTGGGCTACATTTTCAGTGAAGATTAAGTGTGTTTCGTAGAGGGGACATCAGCAAAGATCCCTGTAAGATATGACTTTCAAAGTCAGAGCTATCAGGAGTGGGATTTGGAGGTTTTAGCTGCAAATGTTATCAGCAAGCCTAGCGGCAGCTGCTTCTCCAACAAGCACACGGATTTACTGGATTGCCTTAGCTCCCACAAGGGAAGAAATCATTTCCTGAGAATTCTGAGTCCTGCAGGCTACTCTCTCTCCAAAGGCTACATTCCTCTGGGTTCCTCTGGGTGTAGCAGTGGACATCCCTGGCCCGCTTCCATGGAAGCACATCGCAGGAGACTCTAGTGCCTGGGTACCGGGCCAAGAGCTTTCCACTCTTAGAAAACATATTGGCCTCTAGAATTTCAGTGCCATTTGAAAACAGATACTTCAGTTTTTAAAAGTTCTCTTGTGAAATGTGCAGCTATGTCAGGATTTAAGTCATGCCTTATCATGAGATGGAAAAACAAGTCTACGAGGGTTAGAAAAGGTGAATTTACATAAACCTCCCTATATGTGCTTTCCTTGCACTGCTCTGGAACACTCTGACACTCTGAAACCAGGACTATTTGAGACGTTTTGTTATCAGGGAGTCAGATGGCTTCGGTTTCAATCACAACCCTACCACCTCTAGCTGTGTACCTTGGGTAAGCTTCTTGACTTCTCTGAGTCTCAGTTTCCTCATTTGTATAATACATATTTTTAAAAACAACTGGACCTCTAGGGTTGTTATGAGAATAAAATGATATAATGTATATGAGGCCCAGCACAGAAGAAGCCGTCAGTAAGTAATAGACTCCTCTGATATGAGGTCAAAGTGGGTAAGGAACCTGGTATCAAAAGAGAGTCATTATGGAAACTAAAATTCATGTTTCCTAACTTGTTCAATGGCCTGTTAAACTACATCACCTCCCTGCCTAGCGGCTGGCTTTCTCCAAAGATTTTTCAAGTTAATTCTCATGTCATGTTACAGTCAGGTGGCTAAAGAATATAATTCTGTTCCCCGCCTGGACAGGAGTATTCTGATGCATATATGTTAACCCGGGAAAGTTTGGGTTTATTTTTTTAAAAAAAGTTTTTATCTGCCACCATCCCCGCCCTTGCTTGCTCCTTGAGCCCTTCAATCCAGGCCCCTGGCTGTCCCCCACAGAATTCTCCCCTGACTCTTCTTCAAACCTCACTCTTCCTTCCAAGTTCCGATTAAGATCTTTATAGTACACTCCTAATTAATACCACCCTCCTTGTTTTCTCTGAAATTCACAGAATTTATGGCCTATAAAAAACAATTTTAAGATGTGGTACATATCTACAATGGAATATTACTCAGCCATGAAAAAAGAACGAAATAATGCCATTTGCAGCAACATGGATGCAACTAGAGATTATCATACTAAATGAAGTAAGTCAGAAAGAGAAAGACAAATACCATATGATATCACTGATATGTGGCATCTAAAATATGGCACAAATGAACCTCTCTACAGAACAGAAACAGACTCACAGACATAAAGATCAGACTTGTGGTTGCCAAGGGGGAGGGGAGGGAGAGAGATTGACTGGTAGATACAAACTATTACATTTAGAATGGATAAACAACAAAGTCCTATTGTACAGCACAGGGAACTGTATCCAATCTCCTGGGATAAACCATAATGGAAAAGCAGATGAAAAACAAGAATGTCTCTATGTGTATCACTGAGTCACCTTGTTGTATAGCAGAGACTGGCACAGCATTGTAAATCAAGTATCCTTCAATTTAGAAAAAGAAGAAAGGGGCTTCCCTGGTGGCGCAGTGGTTGAGAGTCCACCTGCCAATGCAGGGGACACTGGTTCGTGCCCTGGTCCGGGAAAATCCCACATGCCGCGGAGCGGCTGGGCCCGTGAGCCATGGCCGCTGAGCCTGCGCGTCCAGAGCCTGTGCTCCGCAACGGGAGAGACCACAACAGTGAGAGGCCCGCGTACCGCAAAAAAAAAAAAAAAAAGAAGAAAAAGAAAACATTTAATTATATCTTATTCTTACTGGTTCATGTATTAATTGTATCTCTAGCTATATTTCTTTGAGCACAAAGACCATTTTCTGTATTCTTCCCCCATAATTGCCAACCTAGTTTTCAGCAGAGAAGGTGCTCAGTAAATACTTTTTTTATTGAATTGAGAATTATCAATTGGTAGTTGATACAGTTTTATCAAAATTATCATCTGCTTTTACATCAACCACCTACACAGAGTGTTCACAAATGGGGCTTCCGCCATGGTAATATCCTGTCCGGTGCTTCTCTCTCTCTCAGCTCTACCTGTGACCTATACTTAACATCTATTACTATCCCAGTATCACCAACAGTGCGACCTAAGCATGTTTCCACTTCCTCAGCACTGAATCAATGCTTCCTTGAGTAGGAAGGATACATGGCTGTCAGGCACCAAAACATGTGATTTCTACTGTAAGAAATATTATAGAAAAAGCCAAAGCAGAACATGTTATTCAGGCCCCACATAGATGCCTTGGACCTTCAAATAATATAATATCTCTGTAGAATTCACAGAAGCAAGAAGCATGAGTAGGTCAGCCCAGGAAACAAATTAAGTATGGAGGAAGAAGGTGGTGCCTTCACGCTGAAGGAAAGCGAACCACCATGCAGTCTATTGCAGGGTAGAACACGAGCCAAAAAACAGATGACATTCCATAAAATTGCATAACTCAAACATAATGCAGTTCACATTTGGTAGAGATGCTTCCAATTTTGTTTCCAGGTAAATATATATATATACATGTTTTTAAGTTGGGATCACCATGTACATAATGCATTTATGAAATAACATTTATTTCAATTAATAATTCATCATAATTATTTTTATGTCATTCTATGTACTTCTGCAAGATTACTTTTAATTGCTACAGAGTATTTCATTGCATTGGGTGGAGAAATTTCTACAAAATTTCCATTTAATGACATTATTAGCCATCCCGAGATACAAATTTATAGCTAAAACTTTTGTGTATCCTTTATTATATCCTTAGAAGTTCCTGGAAGAGGAATTTCTGGTACCATCAATTCTTGCTCTCTTAACTCTCTATCTTCCCTCCAGTCACTAGTCCATTGCTGATCTTTGTGCTGCGTATCTTCCACTTAACTCTCCAAATCCACTCCCTGCCCCTCTTCTGTATCTCGGGAAATAGAGCTGCATGAACTTCACTGACAAGCTCCCTGGCCTTCTTGCTTTTGCTTGGGTTCAGTCACTGAGGCATGAAACAAGGGATCAGAGGGATGGAGAGAGGAGAGTAAAACTGGGGTAGACATTCCCTTGACCCCTTTACCTGGAAGGTGGGCCATGAGCTAACTGCGTCCCTCCACTGAGCATCACAACTTCCATCAGGTGGTCCTTTCCACGTAGCTCTTCTCCCTTTCTCTCTCCAGGTTCTAGTAATGACTCCCTTCTCTCGCCTCTTTAGGTTAGGGTAGTAACAGAGCCCACTGTTAGGTTAGGCCCGTAGTACTGTGTTATCCTTTATGGTTTCCCCACTCCCTGTCGAAACCTTTGCAAACAGCCTATCTATTAAAATCCCAGATTATCTAAATTGAATTTGCCATCAGTTCACTGTCATGCCACTGCCCGAGCCACGCCCTCTACAGCAAAACTCCTTACATGAGCTGTTCTCATTTATTGTCAAGGCTTTCTCTCTTCTTGTTCTTTTTTTAAAATATTTATTTATTTGGCTGTGCCGGGTCTGCATTGCTGCATGCGGGATCTTTAGTTGAGGCATGCGGCATCTAGCTCCCTGACCAGGGATTGAACCTGGGCCCCCTGCCTTGGGAGCACGGAGTCTTAACCACTGGGCCACCAGGGAAGTCCCTCTCTCTTCTTTTTTTTTTTTGAGGTACGTGGGCCTCTCACTACTTCTTCTTGGTGATTTCCTTTAGTCCCATGGCTATCATCTCAAAACCAACTACTTCCAGATTCATATCTGCAGTCTACCTCGCCCCTAAACTCCAGACTCACTTACTCAACATCTCAATCAAAACTTATCTCTACTGTCTCATATATAAAACCTAACCCTTGATTTCTGTTTTTTTCCCCTGCAAATGTGTAGATGGCAACTCAGTTTGTCTAGTTTCTCAGACCCAAAACTTTGGAGTCATCTTTCTTTCTCCCATACTATGTGTCCACTCTATCAGGAAATCCTGTGGACTCTGACATCGAAATGTACAGAAACCCACAACTCTCTCCAGTATGATTTCTCACCAAGGTGAGAGAAATGCCTCGGAACTAGTCTATTTTCTTTCTTGTTGCCCCTTCCCCAACAGAATCTTCTTCTTAGAGCAGCCAGATTATGTCATCCATCTGCCCAAACCCCAGTGGCTGATGTCTTTATTTAATGTGCAAGGCCCTAAGTCATCTTTCCTCTGCACGTGTCCTTCTATTCTTTTTTTTTTGCGGTACGCGGGCTTCTCACTGCTGTGGCCTCTCCCGTTGCGGAGCACAGGCTCCGGACGCGCAGGCTCAGCGGCCATGGCTCACGGACCCAGCCGCTCCGCGGCATGTGGGATCTTCTGGGACCAGGGCACGAACCTGTGTCCCCTGCATCGGCAGGCGGACTCTCAACCACTGCGCCACCAGGAAAGCCCGTCCCTCTATTCTTATCTCTTACTCCTCTCCCCTTCACAGACTGTCCTTGCTAGTTCTTCAGCACACCAAGCTTGCTCTTACCTCAAGGCCTTTGCATTTACTTTCCTTCTTCCTGGAATGTTCCTGAAATGTCTGTCTGCTAGATATTCACAAAGATTGCTTCCTGAGTTTCTTTATGTATCTGCTTAAATATCATGCCATCAGAGAGATTTTCCATAAGGACCTTGTCTTGAAAAGCACACAACGAATCCCCTTGCAAAACTAACTTAACCTGCTCCTGTTTTTATAGCAGCGATCACTACTTGCTGTATTTTATGTTCACCTTTATGTCTTTCTAGCCTTTTCCTTGCCCCTAGGATTAAGCTCATCGAGAGCAGAGATACATTTGCTCTCTACTGCATTCCCAGCACTTAGAACTGTGCTTGGCACATAGAAATGCACTTAATGAATAAACAAATGAATGAAAAGATGTGTGCGTTTCTTTTTAAATGTTTATTATGAAAGTTTAAAAACATACACAAATTAGAAGAAATCATTTAATGCGTCTTCATTTATTCATTAGTGAACTTCAACGATTATGAATATAAGGTCAATTTAGTTTTATTCTTTCCATTCGACTTCCCTCCATTCACTTCCTACTAGATAGTTTTAAAGCAAACTCCACAAGTCATGTCATTTAATCTGTAAATTATACGTGTATTTTTAATTGTCCTCTAAAAATGTATGCAATTTATACTCACGGTGAGCAGTGTTGAAAAAGCCCATTTCCTCATCTCCTACGCATACTAGCAGATATGACCTTATAAAAATCATCTTTGCCAGTTTTACTGGTGAAAAATCTTGATTCTTTCATTTTTAAAATAAAGAGAACAATAAATAAAAAAAATATTCCTGAGGTCTGTGGTAATGTCCTCTCCTTTCTGTGACCTCTCACAATTCTAAAATACTAATAGACAAAAATGTATTAAATCATCTTTCCTTCTCTTAAAGTTTGTCTCATATAATTATATACAATAACATATAATTATAAGATCAGAGCCCTATCTTAATCCTCTCAGCACATAATACTAAAAGGCATATTAGAAGCATCGTAATTTTTTTTGGAAAAAAAAAAACAACTCCTTCTTTGATTTTAGCAGTTAAGTAGAGGGTCTGGAGTAAATAGAGAAATTGCTGAGAAAAAGAAGGTGCATGACCCTAGCCAGTATCTTTTCCAATTGACCACCTCCATGGTTAACCTTATAAAAAAAACCTTTCTGGAACCTTGGCTTCATCTTTGAAGCCGTCTTCCAACTGTGGATGGAAAAAAATCTGTCCAAGGTGTCTCTCATCTGCTGGGACTGGAGACCCACTGCATCTTGGCAGTGCTGGGAGGGCTCAGGTTGGCGGCTCTGGAAGTCACACAGAACAACTCTGGGACTCTCCCTGGAGAAAGCCTTCTGTTCTCATAAGTGTTAGCATATTAAGCATCTACTGCATGGAATAGGATGGGGAGGGGTTCGGAGAAGAAAACGTGAAGACAAATGGGGATATTTAAAAGCAGAAAAGAAAATCCAGTGCTCAGAAACAGCATTCTTTAACTTAGACTAGCTATAAAGTTTCTCTCTTGTTGATTTCCTGTCTTGGAAAGAACCCATTAATGGAAAAAAAAAAAAAAGTACCGGCTGGAAACTCAACTGTGATTTTTTTTTAATGGTAAATCTGGTACCATTCATATCCAGGAAATGTGAAAGGCAGATTTAAAAATCTCATTTTGTCATTTTACCCAAAAGCTTGAACAACCTATTTAAAAGACAAAAAAATAAATTTACAATCCGGGCGGAGGTTGAGGAAGTGCCTTTCTTGCCTCTCCTCCTCGCTTTACCAATGGAGCTTGAAGCTTCTTAGTCTGTCGTCACATTTAACTCCACTCCTTCCCTGCCAAGGATCTGATGGCCGAGGTTCCGGTTAGACTGGGAGTAGAATAAATCTCTCTTGTAATTTGCTGGAGACCCTATCCAGCTAGATTTCTGGATGAGAAATTTATTGTGTCTCTTCACTGAGGGATATAACAACAGGTGAGCAATTTCCACACCCCATGTGAATGGATGTTCAGTAGACCATGGATGTGGTCAACTTACCCAACAGAGTGCAAATTTAATCGGAGGCAAAGGGTGGAAGTGGAGGGCTGCAGGGAATGAGACCTCCTCAGGCTGATCCTTTCTGCACTTCCTAAGAGGGCTCTGGGGTTTCCGAGCAGCTTCTCCAGGTACCTGTGGCTCCTGCCTTCCAGGTTCTGAGGGACAGACTGGTCCTTCCATGAGTTTTCCAGAGGCCCTAAGAACCCTCGCACGGTAGCTGCCAGACTGGCCTTCTGGGGTGCCTGTCCAGAGCCTTTTAGGAACATAAATCTGAATAATACCCAGAGTGACAGGCTGCTGGCCATTCTCTCAGCACCCTAGACTAAGGTAGGATAGATATTACTCCACTGACTCTGCCTTGGTTGAGGGTGAGTACTCGCAATCCCCAGAGGAATCCTTTCCCAGGCAGGAGCAAGCCACTTTATCCACAGCGCAGAGCATGGGCCCTGTCTGTGCAAGAAAACAGCCTGGAAGGAAAAGAAAAAAGAAGAGAACAGGAGGAGAAGGGGAGATGGGGAAGGGGACAGGGAAAGAGAGAGGAGGGGAGGAGGAGAGGGAAAAAGCAAGGCGTGTACTGCTTTCATTACATCTGTTTCTTGGTGTCATTCCAGAGACTGAAGACGCCAGTCTGAGATAGGGGTCCTTCATTTAATTGCTTGATAGATGTAGAAAGGTTTCAGTAGTACCTCAACTTACATAGCAGGTATGCTCCTCAAACTGTTTTTTCCTTCTTTAATTTATATAAATTCATATACCAGAAAGATTCCCTACTTAAAGTATCCCTATTAGGAACCTATTTTAAAAGTGAAAACTTTTGAAATGAGAACAATTGCTTCCTTTATTTTGTTTTACTAATGTAAACTTCCCTTTCGCAAGTTATAAAAAACCAGAATTAAAATGTTATATTTAAATAGAACCTGACTTAGAAGTTAAAATAGATAGTTTTACTCATTCTTTAAAATAGCCTGATGAGGAAATAATATACTGACTCTGCCTCTGGCCAACAACACAGTTTACAATGTGACTAGAACTTGGGTCCCCTGGCACTAAGGGCATTACCTTTGAGAAAAAGGAAGAAGTTGTAGCAATGCTTCATTTAATAACTTATTTGGGAATAAATATTTTCAATAACAAAGTCTCTTTTAAAAAGAAATAAATACTTTTGAAAAGAACAAAGATTTGAAGATAAAGCATTGCATGAGGACTGCCCTCTGTTCCTCAACTCCTCTTTTATTTCCTTTTTCATTCTTAGATGTCAGTCCCTCCCCATCCCACTCCAATTCTCCCTAAAGTTCTCTCTCACTTCCTTCCCTATTAATCACTTACTATCAGCTAATCAAAGAAAACTTTAATGTAACAGAGTTTCAGAGTATCGACCTAAACAACAATGGTATTAAAATAAAAGGTCTGTATTTCAGTGTATTCATTTAAAGTTTTTGCCTCCTGTAAAAAATACTTCAGAAAAAATACATGCACCCTAATGTTCATAGCAGCATCATTTACAACAGTCAAGACATGGAAGCAATCTAAATGTCTATTAACATCACACACACAATGGAATACTACTCAGCCATAAAAAAGAATGAAATAATGTCATTTGTAGCAACATGGGTGGACCTAGAGATTATCATACTAAGTGAAGTAAGTCAGAGAAAGACAAATATCATATGATATCACTTATATGTGGAATTGAAAAAAATAATATAAATGAACTTATTTACAAAACAGAAATAGACTCACAGACATAGAAAACAAATTTATGGTTACCAAAGCAGAAGGGGGGAGGGGTGATAAATTAGGAATTTGGAATTAACAGATACATACTACTAAATATAAAATAGATAAACAACAAGGATCTTACTATATAGCACAGGGGACTAGATTCAATATCTTGTAATAACAAATAATGGAAAACAATCTGAAAAAGAATATGTACATGTAACTGCATCACTTTGCTATACATCTGAAACATGGTAAATCAAATATACTTTAATATAAATAAATAAATAAGAAAACATCAGACATAAGCAAATAGATAGTGATACATAATCTTTTTAAAGTCATGAGGCCATTCCTCCATGGATTTTTGGTGGTAGGGTGAGGGGCAGAATTAGCCCAGGATAACTCTTTGGAGCGTCATGTTCTGTCTAAATGTTTTCTTTCTGGCATGTTCTTCCCTGACTGATTTCCAGTCTATACTCTCTCACTCCTTTCAACCTCACTACCATCACTGCTTCCACCTACTTAAGACTCACATTAGATTTTGATTTTAAGACTATTTTAGAGTTACTAGCGTTTTAATCTCAGTTGCGGTGGCAAAACATAATTTTTGTAACTTAACTGATTCACACAAATATACAATGAACATGTATAAAATTTATTCAACTCATTAATTACTGAGGACACCAGTAGATGGTAAAGCGGTTTCAAAAAACATATTAAGGACCTGGCTATTTATAGGCAATCTGAAAAACAAGAAAGAGTATTAGGATAAGATTGCTAGTTTGACACAAAACTGGTTAATGTCCTACAAGGCAATAAACCACTGTGTATCTTTTCCATCAGACAGAAATCATTTGCATCTCTATCAAACAAAAACTACAAGTAAATATGTAATTCCACAGTGCCTGGGACCAATCAATAATAAATTTCAAAGTCAAGCAGTAGTACATTGGCCTACAACAGTAAATAATTTGGAAATGGGCATAAAATATGACATTAAAAGATAATAGAGCTATTCTCTGGACCTTGTTTGTAAGTTTTGGATAATTTTTTTTTTAAGTAGGAATGCAAGTCCTATTGCTCTATCATTATTCCAATCCAGTTTATAATGCTTCTGATAATATTTAAGAAGGGTCTTTAGAGCATATGTTTGTCGTTAGTTGAGGTATCAGTATACCTATGTATCTTAAATAGGAAAGATATTCAACTAAAAATATTTGCTAAAGGACACAACTGTCATGCCAGACAGTGGTACTCATCAGACTGGAGCCTTCAAGGAAGGTCACTAAAATAGAAAATCTGAATAATCAGAAACCATGTCTGAGATGGATCATGGCAAGCTAGGGACTGGGAAACTGATTTAAGAATTGGGATCAAGGTGTATGCAGGGCTGGGAAAGCCAGAAAGCAAAGCTTGAGGGTAGACTAAGTCAGATGTCAAGATCTATAGCCAAGATCTTATTTGGCCAACAGGCCTCAGAGGTCAGAACAGATGAGGTAGACAGACAGGGCCAAAGTACTCAGAGAGACTAAATCAAGGGTATCACCTAAGAAATGTAAGAGCTTTGATCTCAGACTATACTTGACACCCCTCATCTACCCACACTAGAAAGGTTGCTTAATACCAGGGCAGAGGCTCCATCCCAGGGTCAAGTGTTGCCCAGCTATGTGGACTCTTCTACATGCTCCATTGTTTAGAAACTACAGATAAATTTTGACAACAGAAAAAAATAAGAGATAGAAGAATAATATTTCTGTATTCCCAGAGTCCTAGTTAAGTGGTCTATTCCCCTCTCAAACTAACTGCTTATAAAAGAGAAAACTGAAATGAGGCTAATGCCTCCAGAAATCGATTTTTGAATCATTTCCAAGTTTTTATTTGATCCCACTGACATACCTTTCTGATGTCAGTGAAAGTATAACTCCTATTTTTACGTAAACAAAAATCTTAGTCTCTTTTGCATTGATGAGTGAAGGTAATTTGAATATTAAACAGTGAAATTAATCAGCATAGGAAGTTAACACAAAGAGCGCTTATCCTTTGGAGTGACGACCCAGGACGTGACTATTTTTCTTTAAGAATTGCATCTCCCTCTCTACACATAAGGGTTGGCCCTGGCTGTCATGTTGATCCTGTCCCTTTGGCAAAACTGTTTGAACCAGGGGTGGTACTCACACAAGTTGGGCCAATCAACGTTTCTCTCTTGAGAAGTTGGAATTGGGATTCAAGGAAGCTAGTTAGTCTCTGCTAGTTGCTCAAACTGAGGATGTGCAAAAGCAGGCACTCTTGGGGAGTTCTTTTATTATTCTGCCGTCTAATATGGCAGAGTCTAGCCTCATGTGGCCATTTAAATTAAAATTAAAAATTCAGAAATTTAATCACCCCGGCCATATTTCAAGTGCTCAGTAGACACATGTAGCTAGCAACTACCATATTGAATGGTGCAGTTACAGAATATTTCCATCACTGCAGACATTTGTTGAACATCACTGATTTACCACATACTCAGAGAAGCAGAGGAAGCCTGTGTGCAGAGGCAGGGGAAGGAAGTAGATGTGTAGACAGAAGTAGAACCAAGAGACAAAGAAAAGGTAGGAGATTAGCTACCTCTATTTTCGAGGCCTTTGTTCTAGTCTCTAGTAAGACTCAACTCTTACCTGCCTTTAAACTCCGTGATATATGTGTCTATATCCCTATAATAAATTTTCCTTTCTCATTGAAGCTAGTTCATTTAGAATGTTTTACTTGCAACTCAAAGATGCTAGATTAACACAATTTGAATCATTTTAGCCTTCCCCATCATCTTTCCCATCACATTGGTGCTGAATTTCTTGGATCGTTATTGCTGTTTTTCACTTCATTTTGTCTACAATATGTTTTTTACATTTATCTGCAGTGAAAATTTCAAAAATATACTGAGCAGGGGGTATTAATTTTTAATTTTAGATCTTCAAATTAGATAGTCCAGGCTAATTCCTGTGGGTAAAACTTGGGTGGGTTAAAGTGAGGTCTTAGGCACAGAATTAATTGGAAGGTGACTTGTTTACTTCCTCTATCCAGAAAAGTACTAAATAAAGTGCCTCCCAGAGAAAGAAAGGACTAGTCAAGATATAGCATGAGTCTCAAGCTTGCCACATACATATTATCTCAGAGAACTGAATCTGTGTGACTTAGGAGTCCCCTCAGAAAGAGTTTACTTCCACTTAGTATCTTTTATTGCTACAACATTTTGGGAGAGAAGGCAGTGGCCTTATACCGGCAGACATAACTTTAGAACATACAGGCTTGCAAAGCAAGAGCAGTCTTGACCTCGCGCGGGCAGAATACCTTTGATCTTCACCAGCCGTGTAGCTGCCTGAGATTATCTCAAATGCTAAACAGAGAGAGGGAGAGAGCTAGCCTGAAGCTACACTAACTCCACTACCTGCCCTGTGCAATGATCCCTTACAAGTGAAGGGACTGCTGTGAAAAGCGACTCAAGTCCATGGGTGGGAGGGAGAGGAATTTCTATCTGAGAAAGAAGCAGTTTGCCACCTGAAACTCTGCCTGTTGTCTAAGGGAGGTGAGTCACCTTCCTTATGTGTTGATGTGCTTGTGTCTGTAAGTTTAGGAGTAAGATCCAGAAGTACAAAGGGGAAGATAACTGGAATTGGGAAATCAGAGGAGAATCTGAGTAGAAAAAAAGAGGCAATATCAAGGCTAGATTCTATGAGAGGAAAATTCCAGAGAGAGAAAACTAACAAACCCAGAGAAGTGGCCCAGAAAACACTTTAAGGAAGAGAAATGTCTCATACTTACAGGTTTAAAAGTTGTTTCTTGTGAGATGCTCAATGCAAATATTCACTCCAATTTCTCTCCTATAAAATTTTAGTAACACCTCCTCCCAAATAACAAAGGCCTCTCCTGTTCAGGGAGATGAGCTAACCTGACACAATTCATGAGAAGTGGGCCAAAGACAAATCCCTCAGTATGAGGTTATTCTACGTAATTCTTCTTCATAATCAGTGCTTAACTTTTATTAACAAATTATGGCCTTGAGTAAGCTTTGTGAAGCTGTTTAATCTCATAGGAAATTACATTTCAGCCATCTTAAGTTCAACCTTCATAGTTTTTGCCCAACAAAGGTTAGCTGGTGCTCAGATTTAATGGGAAGCAATGAAAACGGAACAGTAGTAATAAAACCAATAACAACAACAATAATGGCTTTCATTCACTAGCCACTTATTATACTCTTGATACTGTACCCATATATCCATCTATCTCATCTAATTCTCACAACAAACGTAAGTGGTACTGCCCTATTTTATAGATGGCATAATTGAAGCCCAGTGGATTAAGTAACTCACTCAAGGTTAATCTCTAAATGATGGAAGCAGAACTTGTATCTAGGCATACAAGTCATAGTTATAGTAAGAAATAAATGGCCCATAGGAAAATTGGAACTCAGGGAGTTTAATAAATGCACGTGGAAAGTATAGGGTAGTATTCCAGGGCTAGTTCCAGTGGCAGCCATCACTATCCTTGGCTCAAAGGGACAGGGGATGTGGTGCCTATCAGCAGTCGGTGTCTTTCAGAAGCTATGACCTTTGGTCAGGGATATAGGTAGCCCATGGTGACCATGGAGAGGAAGCTGGTGAATTTAGTACCCTGACCACACACTCTTCCTTCTCTCTACTGGAGCCCACCCCCACCCCCCATCAGTAAAACTGAATGCAAAGCAAATGCTTTTTGTGAGCAGATTCTTTGAGGCTTTTGAGTTTCACATCCGAGTCAATGGATAAACCACAGAAAGTGAGAACCCAGAACCACAGAAACTAAGAGGTCCACAAGACAACAAGGACATGGAAATCTTGGGGAGGCTTAGACGTCCCCAGGTTATGGAATTAGGGGCTTAAGACTATTATGTCTAGATGTCAAGAGTTGGAGACTCTCTTGAGTTCCATTTGATGTCTGGTTTGCATAGAGATAGAGTTCACTTAGGTTTGAAGTTATATCTACTGATTGCTGAACTTTTCATTGTTCTGAAATATATATGCAGTCAGTTCTGCTGTATTCTTTGTTTTGAAAAAAACTATTTTTTTTACAACTTGATTGATATATTAGGTAACAAGTTGAGCATAATTGCTTGTGCACAGTTTTGCCCAGTAGAAACACTAGAGTAAATACAGAAAGTTACACCAGCTGAACAAATCTGCATAGAAATACACAACACACACACACACACACACACACACACACACACACTCCTTAAACATCTACCAGCTGGGCTTCCCTGGTGGCGCAGTGGTTGAGAGTCTGCCTGCCAATGCAGGGGACACGGGTTCGAGGCCTGGTCTGGGAAGATCCCACATACCGTGGAGCAACTAGCCCCGTGAGCCATAATTACTGAACCTGCGCGTCTGGAGCCTGTGCTCCGCAACAAGAGAGGCCGCGATAGTGAGAGGCCCGCGCACCGCGATGAGGAGTGGCCCCCACTTGCCGCAACTGGAGAAAGCCTCGCACAGAAACGAAGAGCCAACACAGCCATAAATAAATTTTAAAAATTAAAAAAAAAAAAAAAAAAATTTAACAAGTATTCTCTG
>NW_020174917.1:1548925-1659085 GCF_003031525.2 Neophocaena asiaeorientalis asiaeorientalis | reverse complement strand
ATCTACCAGCTATGTCAGTTCCTTGTATGTTATGAGTCACCCATTCACACCTGATATTACAATTTTCCATGCAAATGGATGCTTTTGCATAGCACAGTGATTCTTAGGAAAGAATATGTCACATTGTAGCAGAACTGGGTGTATGTATCACTGATGGGCCAAAGACTTATGTCAACAACTGGTACTCTACTGCCCAACTTTTCCAGGCAGTCTCTGAAATATGAGATGTTCAGGCTAAACCACGGGTACTCTTAGAGGCTCTCCTACTTTTCCTTGCTCGTGTTTGAGCCATTCCCTTCCCCAGATCTCTACTGAGGTCTCTTCTCCTCACATGCTTAGTAGATCATGGGAGAGACTGTCAAAAGAAAATAGGGCTCACTCTCTCTCCCTGGTTGAGAGGTGATAAAACTTGGGTTTAAATCTCTTCTGCTTGGTCTAGGCCAGAGGTTCCTCCTAATGTCAAACCATCAACTAGTGGTGGTTGATCATGAAGTTCCTATAGTCCTTAGGAAAATAAGAAAAATAAAAATAATGTGATTATTTTTTCATAAAATGAGATACATTGAATTTTAAGGACTGTCTTTTTTTCTGATCTTTTTTATATGAAATGGTCATTATTTGGGGTTCTATTTTTTCTTAACACCCTTACCTTCCAAAATGAAAACATTTTTAAAGTCTGTATCCCATTTTTTTTTCCATTTACTGTACTGTAAAGTTCCAACACCTAGGCATCACTCCTCCAGATATGCAATTTTAGTTTGCCAGCCCTCCAGGATATGCTGGGCTCTATTATCTTCTTGATCGCGGCATTTTGGCAAATGTACCGTCAAGAGAGCAGACCCCGTAACTGCCCATGAAGAGACAATCTAGACCCCCTTAGTCCTCTGTTGAAATACTCAGAATAAAAGTTTTAAGTCAAACAGTTAACTTCCCATATTGTATCATTTTCTGCATCCAAATAGTATGGGACAGCTGTCAATTTTAGACACAAAGAAAAGAAATCAGATGTGCATAATATATAAAAACAATGTCCAGTCCCATGTCCTTCTATCCTGGCCCAGATGGTGAGGGAATACACCAAACATGGGAGGAAAAACAGTCTCAGAACCAAAGTGGGACAGCCAGTGTAAATGAGATTTGGTAGGAAGGGGAGTGGTCTTGGAAGCGCTAATGTGGTTATTTCATTCTTATATGAAGAGGGCTACACCATCTAAGACTGAAAGAGGACGTTAACACAAACAGACTGAATAAAGGTCATAAAACACTTGTTGTACACCTTTATCAATCACCTGTTTCATCCTGTCTAGCTCTCTGACAGATATCACAAGGGATTCTCAAACACACACACACACACACACACACACACACACACACACACAAATACATAGAGAGAGATATAGATATTCCCTGTCCTCAAAGAATCAAAACATGTTTTTTTAAAAACAAAACAAAACACATATTGTTAGGAGAATAAGCTAAATGATATAATAAGGACAAAAGTAAATCAAAGTCAGAAAAGAAAAAGAAAAAAAAAAAAAGAGCGTGTGTTGGAATGATGAATTTCAGGAACTCCATGAAGTAGAAGATAGAACATGTGGGGAAAGAGCAAATAAACCAGCTTCTTTGGGTGGAAGAATCGGCTTGGGGTGGGTTGAGGTGGGGAAGGCAGTAGGAAATGAAGTTAGATAAGAAGACCCAAACCAGTTTACAGACGCCTTGGAGGTAAGGCAAAAAAAACTGCCGTCTCCACCTCCTCTTATATTAGTTCCTTTTTAACATGTTCTCTTACTTCCAATGCCAATCTCTCTAATTCCACTGACTTTACTCCTTACTCAAAAGTAGGCCAAATGTACCAGACCCAAAGTTCTATGAATAGCTGTTCAACGCTTCTGGATTGCATCTTGTCTTTGCAAAGGTGTGCTGGCTCAAGTTAAGGAGACCGTCTGGAGGAGCCGCAGGGCTGGCAGAAGCATCGGGACGCCAGGGGTTCTCCAGCTAAAGGCACATTACAGAATTTACATTGGTCATAGTAATTCCCGGATTCCTATTATCTTTAATATGCTGAACTATCACTGGGATCCAGGAAGGGAATTTAAGTCATGTGAAAAAAATTATCATTATGAAATTCATTTAACTAGATATTTTGGGAGATTATATTCCTTGCAATACATCATCTTTGATAAATTACAAGGCTAATACTTGACTAATACTTATTTTACTTTTACCTGTGAACTTTGATGAGATTTTCTGGGCATTTTAAAGCCTGTTTAGTCCAAAGTGGTAATGAATTATGAACATCTAGTCTTATTTCCTCCTCTGCTGTCACTTTCTTAATTATTTTTGGTTTCACGGTCTTCCATGTCTAGGATAATTGTTGGATAATTTCCCCCTTCATTCTGGTACAGAGTTCAGTTTGAGTGCACACCATCTCTCTCCCCCTGGAAGGAATAACAAGAATGTTCATGTCTTGTTTTAACAAGTGGATGATCTGCCCCAACTTCAGAGTCAGAACTTCACACTGTAAAAAGGAGACCATTATGTTTAAATTTTTGCCCTGTGAGAAAAGCAGGATATGTCAGGCCTCCACTTAAGTTTTTCCTTTTATCCTTATGAGTTCCTCTCATGAGCTAATTTCTTTCACAGACTATATAAGCCCCTTAAAGAGCAGGACTGTTCCCTGACAAACACACTGGCACGCAGTTAATCATTAATTTTGCATGGTCCACATCTGCTGTCTGCTGGACTGTATATTGTTTGAGGGACTTCCTCCCATTAGTATAAATGCTACTGTGTGAGGGTCAGTGTGAGATGTTTATCTGAGCTATTATCAGCAGTCCAGACAGAGTCGCAGGCCTCCCCTTAACAAGTCCAACTTACAGTTCACAGGGCTTAAACCTACATGAATACAGTAGTATTTTTTATGGCAAAACAACAGCTGCAGGGACAGACTCAGAGACACGCCCGGCTGAGTATGTGCAGACACTAAAAACAGGTGCACCTCACGACTCAAAGTGTTGTGTGCTGTAAAAAATTTAAAAAGAAAAAAAGCATGACATTCATTTCTTCATCAGATCAAGGTCTAAATAAAGTATGTATTGGGGAGACATAAAGGAATTCAGAAACTTGATCAGCTGAATCACCAAGGCTTTAAAAAAAAAAAAAAAAGCCATAAAGGTAGAACTTAAAATCGTCAGAGAAGGATTACGTTTCTTTCACTGCTGGTGAGTATACTACCTTATAAAAGTCTAAGGAGGCAGCCAGCCGTGCACATAATAAAAGTTACTTTTTAATGGCAAGCAAATTAAATCATATCATCTTTCTTCTCTTTCTTGGACTTGGTCTAGGGTTCCAGTTTTATACCACTTGGGGAAAAGTTGAAATTAGGCTTCGTGTGGGTGGAGGAGAGACAGATTTGAATGTGATCCTGTCCAAATAATCTCTTGCAGCCTCGCTCTAGGGTGGGCCGTGAAGGCTGGAAAGAGTGAGCCTCCCAACCCCCGGCGGAGGGGCCACACCTCCGTGGCCACGCTGCCAGGAAGGCTGAAAAGGCGTTGCCCAATAAATGTCAACGTTGTGTGGCTCTTTCAACTTGAAAGCGACTTGCACAAGTTTACTTGGAAATTAACACTGCAGTCATACAGAAGGGGGAAAGGAACGTGTGTTGTTTCCAGACATAATTGAGATTGAACTCTAACCAATTCCGAAACAAGCGATACTTTCCGCTGCCCCGGAGAAGCCAGCTGGCCTCGGGCAGAAGGGAAGTATTGCAACCGTCGGGGACACAAAGCGCTCTGTATGCAGCTCGCAGAGAGAGGCGGCCCTGCCACTCGGGCTGGCCATTCATCTTTGTGTGTCCTCGTGACAGAGGTAGTGTTGAGAAGGAGACGTACACGCCACCCCCCCTCCCCAACGTGAGTGCTGCTTCTGTGGTCTAAAGTGGTCCCCAACACCAGCTGCAACTGAAGCATTGCTGACCCAGGAAAGGACCCAAGATCACTTTCAACCTGCTGTGTAGACATCAATAATGCAGGCCTGTCCCCCAGAGCTCTGAGCAGTTCCCTGCCTTCTATGGAGCCTGACTTGTCCCCGGCTCTCGAGGAGGTCAGCAGCAGCCCACTGAGGAAACCAGAGACAACCTCAAGAGACGTGATTCAGCCCCAGCAGAATACTGATATGTGCAGGCTCTCCTTGGAGGCCTGCCACTCTTAGATTTGGAGACTGAGAATTCTCAAGTTATGTAAAAGTTGAGTAAAAATAACAATGCTGCTGCTACCTTTTATTATAGAAGTTACACATTTAGTCTCTTGCAACTCAACTCCTGGGGATGTGAGGATGACTGCATTGCTGATTCATTGGCTTGGGACCCTCTTGGGTTTCTATTTTCAGTGGAGAGCCAGGCCTTTGATCTGGGGTAAAATAAGTTATGATGAATGGAGTAGTTTATAGAAATAATTTTCTTAGGCATCATGGCAGTATTTTGAAGCTATAATATTCTTAATGGTATAGTTTTTATTTTTGTTTTTTGGATTTTTTGTTCTAAGGAAGATTATAAAAGTTTCAAGCAAGGGATTGAAGGGTTTTAGTTATTTTAATATCATGAGGTTACCACCCCTGACCCCCTCCTCTCAATTCCATTGTCAAGAGAAAGAACTGAATTTTACTATTGAATTAATTGTCAAAAAGATAATTGATACAAATTCAAGTGTTCTGAATGTATTTAGCTAAAATGTTTACATACTGATACAACATTTACAAATGCAGATAGAAGTGGGTAGCTGCTGAAGTATGTTTGTCTGCCAAAATAGGACTGGTGAGCAGTCTGGGTTGGGATTGACAAATGAGACATTAACTCTCCCTCCATTTAGTTGGGGGAGAGTAGTTGCCAGAAGCAACTCAGCATTCATAAGGTGGAGCAATCAAAAGAGTCCACACAGCATCGTAACAAAGAGCATGGACATTTCCCACAGACCGATCTACTTTCAAACCCAGTTCTACCAGTGGGAACCCTGAACACATTGTCTGAACTTCACCTTGTTTCCTGCATTTTAAACTACCTGAAGGCATGCTGTGCTGACTAAATGAAACAGTGGACGCCTAAAAGGTGTTATCTGATGTTGGGTATAAGCAAGAGTGTCAAAACCAGGCATGTGAAGCAAAGATGAGTATATCCAGGCTCCGAAACAGGTAAACAACTAACAATCAAGAGGTTGAGGAACTGTGGTGACAAAGAACAAAACTGAAGTTGCCAGAAGCCGTAAAAGTACCCAGACACCTAGGGATTGAATGGTGGACCTGGTGATCAAAACTCAGAATTTCAAAACCCTGGAGATCAAGTAAAGAGAAACCTTCAGGCCTGAAGCCCAAATGTCACAGTGAGCAAACCGAGCACTGTCTCCATCCCAACAGGGCAGAGTGATTTGCAGTGAGGACTGAATTGAGCCCACGTGGCTCCTATAGGCAGCAAGGCAAAAAGGAACAAAGCAGCATTCAGAGGTCCCCGACTTTTCTGGCCCAGGGACTGGTTTCGTGAAAGACAATTTTTCCACAGACGGTGGGGGGCAGGGGGTGTTTTCAGAATGATTCAAGCGCATTACATTTATTGCGCACTTTATTTCTATTATTATTACATAATGAAATAATTATACAACTCACCATAATGCAGAATCAGTGGGAGCCCTGAGCTTGTTTTCACTTGCCACTCGCTGTTAGGGTTTTGATATGAGTCTGCAAGCAATTGATTTATTATGGTCTCTGTGCAGTCAAAACTCTCTGCTAATGATAATCTGTATTTGCAGCCGCTCCCCAGCACTAGCATCACCACCTCAGCTCCACCTCAGATCACCAGGCATTAGATTCTCATAAGGAGTGCACAGCCTAGATCCCTCACATACGCAGTTCACAGTAGGGTTTGTGCTCCTATGAGAAACTAATGCCGCCGCGGATCTGGCAGGAGGCGGAGCTCAGGCGGTAATGCGAGCGATGGGGAGCGGCTGTAAATGCAGATGAAGCTTCACTCGCTCCCTAGCCCGCCGCTCATCTCCTGCTGTGCAGCCCGGTTCCTAACAGGCCATGGACGACTACTGGTCTGCGGCCCAGGGGTTGGGGACCCCTGGTCTAGATAGAGGATAGGAATAAAGATATTTATCAGCAGTCACTTGCTCTCTAGATGATGTCATCCAGTCTTAAGGCTTTGTATTAGTTTCCTGTGGCTTCTGTAACTAATTACCACAAACTTATTAGCTTAAATCAACACAAATGTATTATCTCAAAGCTGTGGAGGTCGCTGGGCTAAAAGCCAGGTGTCAGCTGGGCTATGTTCCTTCTGGAGGCTCTAGGGGAAAATCTACTCCTTTGCCACTCCTACCTTCTAGATGCTGCCTGCATTCCTTGGCTCATGGTCTCTTCCTTCATCTTCAAAGCCAGCAGCTTAGCCATCCTCAAGTGCCTCTCTCTCTCTCTCTCCCTCTCCCTTCCCCTCTCTCTGACTCTGGCCCTCCTGCCTCCCTTTTATAAGGTTTCAAACTCAATACGTCAAAAACCAAACTACTGAATTCCACTCAACACCCTGCCCACAACAAAACCTGTCCTTCCTACTCCCTTCTGCTTCTCAACCCATGGCTAGTACATTATTTCTATGCTCAGACCAAAAACCTTGAAGCCATTCTTGATTTCGCTCTTTCTTTTATATTCTACAACCAATGGGTATGTTTGCTCTCTCTGTACGTTCTTACAAATACTTATACACAAATGTTCATAGCAGCTTTATTTGTAAGAGCCCCAAACTGGAAACACCTCAAATGTTCATCAACAGGTGAATGTGTAAACAAAGTATGGTATATCAGTATATCAGCATCACATAATGGAATACTACTCATCCCAATAAAAAGAATAAACACATAACCGCATGGATGAATCTCAAAATAATTATACTGAGGTAAGAAGACAGATAAAAGAGTATACACTACATCCATTTAAATAAAAATTTAGAAAGTTCAAATTAATCTAATAATTAATTTATAGTGACAGTAAGCAGATCAGTAGGTTTCCTGGATGCAGAGTTGGGGTCCTGGGTAGGGGCAGGAGGGAGGAGTTACAAAGGAGCACAAGGAAACTTTGGCGGGTAATGAGTATGCTCACTTTTTCAATTATGATGATGGTCCACAGGTTCATGTATATGTCAAAACTTATCAAATTATGTAGACTTTGGATATGTGCAGCTTATTGTGTGTCATAGTTCAATAAAACTTTAAAATATTGTAATTATGAAAAAATATGCCTTGTTTTTTAAAAATGAGGTTGTCTTCTTCCACATGAGAAGGTATTTTTAAAAATGATTCACAGTCGAAATAACTACTGACATTTTGCCAAGAATTCAACACTGTTAAAACTATTGAAATTGCCATGATTTCAAATTTGATATTATAGTTTAATTCTTCTTCAGAAAATATAATTTTAATTCAAAGAAAAGAGGATATACTAAAATGACAAGGTTAAAAATTTTTGAGTGAGAAAACTATTCTCTTAAAATTATGTTTTTATGTAATTTTTAAAAAGTAAATTATGCACCTCCTTTTCCTGAAAAAATGACAGAAAAGACAATATGCAAAAAGATAGAAACGACAAAATCTCCCATTGCAAAACATCTAGAAATTCTGGCGAAAAATCACCTTCATCCTTCAAAATACAAGGTGAGTTTCTAAGGAAATATATGGTGGTATTTTACATATCAGAAATGACTGGAGAAAGAACTGAAAACCAAAGTGGTAACTTTTTAAACTGAAATTTCAACTGCTCCTATGGGGTTATATGTGTTCATCTCAGTTTTCAAGAGTCTGAATTCTAATGCCTACTTCATGGTCAGAAAATATGGCCTGAGCCCACTAGGAGCTAGAAATGTAAGAACCTCATATAATGTCAGAACACTCAAAGGACTGTAATTTTCAGTAGTAACTAGAAAATAATAATCCACCCAATAACACAGGAAAACAACAACAACAACAAAATGTCTATCTCAGTCTAGACTCTGGGTAGGAAAAAATAACCTCCTCTGAGAATTCCTCATCATGGGGCAACAGCTCTCATGGGTCTGGGATTTGAAACTATAATATTCGTGTGGTCTTGGAATCCTAGAATGAGAAAGTAACATTAAAGATTACACGAAGTCAGTAATATGCTTGGGATCCCTGGCAGAAGCAAACTCAAAATTCCTCCAAGAAGAACAAGTCTTCACACAAGGATTCTCACAGATAAAGTCCCGCTTATGATGAATTCACAATCCAGAATTACTGAATGCATGAAAAAAAAAAATCCATGTGAACAAGAGACAGAAAACCAAGCAGTGTTATTAGTACCTCCACTCTCACGAAATTCAAATGCTAAAATTCTCTGATATAAACTATGAAATGAGTACATTAAAGTTGATTAAAGATGTAACAGAGAGACTTAAAAATCATTAAAAATAACAGATTAAGAAAAGAAGAAGACAAGGCGAATTTAAGAAATTACCAGATGGAACGTCCAGAACTCTTTTTTTTAAACCTATTTAAACGTAACCAAATGAATGGGCTAAGTGTTGATATGACACAGCTGAAGAGAAAATTATTGCAATGATAGATACAGCTGAAGAAATTATACTCTTATTCAGCACAGAAAGTAAAGTAGATAGAAAAAATAAGAGAAAAAAGAGACAGAGATACAATGAAAAAATCTAACATATGTCCAATGATACTTTCAAAACAAGAGAATAGAGATTACGTCAGAGAGGCAATACTACTTAAAGAGATAAAAATAGAATTCTCCAGGATTTATGAAAGATATGAATCAAATTCTAAAATTGTGTTTAATTCCAAGTAAGATACATATAAATAAACCCACCCCAGGCATATTGCACTGAAACTGCTAAAGGCCAGAGGCAAAGTGACTTAAGAGCAACCAGAGAGAGAAAGACAGATATTATACAGATATAACAATTAAAATCCAGAAGACAAGGACAGAAGAATACCCTCCAAATTCTAGGGTGAAATAGCCATAATAAAATTCAGTGATGCTACATATAATTGGAATCTTTGAAGAATGAGATAACCAGTTGAGCGAACATTTCAGGTAACTGAAATTATCTCTTTAAATACTGTAGTGGTTTACATTTTGGCTAAATGAAACCCTTTTTTAAGTTACACCCATTCCTGAATCTATATTCAAAGCATAGTAGCTATAATGTAATTTTTATTGAAATCTCAAGCAGTATGCCATAATTACAATTAAAAAACAAAGCATGAATAGGGAGGTTTTGGTTCAAGATAACAAACCAAGTACATAAGTTTACTATCTTCTCCAAATCAGTGAAATGTCAGTAAAGATGTATAAAAGGGAATAATTCATAACAGTGCTGAGAGAGGGAGAGAAGCCCATCAGCATGCCAGAGACATGACAGAGTACCAGAAGAGAGAACACATATGGGAATCTTATTTCCAGGTAGCCAGAGTGGAGGAAGCTCAGGTCCAGAGCCCTCAGTCCAGGAAAAGACCCAGCAAATGTGTGAATCTTTCCTCTTGACCGTAAGCGCAGCTGTGGCAGGGATGCGTGGCAATACAGTAATCTACATATTGATAAGAGGGCAGTATATTAACCTCTGCGACAGATCTCCTACCACCTCTCCTCTACACATACAGGAACCTGGAAGCAGGAATGTTTGCACTGTGACAAAAGCAGAGCTGGATTTACTAAAGAAAATATATCATCTTCCAGGGGAGTGCTAGTATGGTCATCCCCCAGGAGTAAAGTCCCTCTCATTTTGACGTTTGGGGTGGGGAAAGCTCTCTACTGTTGCTTTCACCCCAACAGCAAGTCAGTTAAATCCAAGAAGGAAAGTCAATTCATTTAAATAATTAATATGAAGAAGAGGGTGAGTTATCTTAGTAATAAAGGTAAAAGTATACATTTCTTCTCAATAAGGAAAAAACAACTAGAAGCTGCAGAGTAGGAAAAATAAAACAGCTAAAACAAGAAAATCACGGTCTGTATCTAAGGCGTACTTAATTGCAAAATGATGCTGAGCATCTAATAAAGCAGGAGAGAATCCATTTGACATTGACTCTAACCCTCCCTTGAGTGGCCCAAGTTTTGTGAGAAATAATTTAATTTCTTTCTTATAGTCCGGCTATGAATAACAATCGCCAATATTTATCATTTTTCAATTTTAAAAACACACCTATAGTCAAAGCACAGAAGACTAAATAATACTTACAAAGCAAACTGCAACATTTATAAACTTTAGCAATTTAAAAAAATACAGCTGGGAGATTTATAGATCTGGAAAAGGCAGGATAAGATAAAGAAAGAGGGACTTCCCTGGTGGTGCAGTGGATGAGACTCCGCGCTCCCAGTGCAGGGGGCCCGGGTTCGATCCCTGGTCAGGGAACTAGATCCCACATGCATGCCACAACTAAGAGTTCACATGCCGCAACTAAGGAGCCGGCCTGCCGCAACTAAGCCCCAGCACGACCAAATAAATAAATAAATATTAAAAAAAGAAAGAGAACAAGAAAATTGTCTGAAGTTGACAGATTGAGAAGTAGAAGCCTAAGAGATTATTATGTTAAATTATAAAGGAAATTTAAAAGAATAAATTAGTATATCAAATATAATAAAATTTGGTAAAGAGGAAAAGGTAAGAGAAACTATAATTAGCTAAATTCTTTCTATTTCATAAAGGCAGTTAATTAAATTCTGTCTAAAGTTGACAAATCAAGAAATGGGGCCTATATAAACACATTATTAATGATATCAAATAATCCCTGAAGTGCTGAAACCAGAAATGATTTTAAGTGGTTACTTCTGGAGAGAGCAGGAATTTTCACTATTTTACATAGTTCTGTTTTGTTTTATCTTTTTATTCCATGCATTTATTGTTTTTGCAATAAAATAAAAATAATAATAAACTTACACTTCTAGGAAAGATTAGAGATTACCCTTATTCTGAAATATTTTTCAAATTTCATGTATAACTAAATATCAAAATGCTTAAGTCTGAAATACATGAGAGAAAAAATTTGAGAGGAAATTATGGCACAGATTCCTTTTAAGATGAAATAACACTTCAGCATATAATTATAATTTGTCAGGGAAAAACTTTTAAGGTATTACTTTACTTTACTTTTAAAAACCACATAAGCATAAAATTATATTCTGCATCTTTTACTTACTGTGTGCCCATAGGTGATTTATTTATCACTGAATCTCAATTTTCCCAAAATCTCATAAATAAGCCTAATGATATCTATAAAGCTGGTTGGCAGAATTAAATGAGATGATTTTAATGAAATTACTAGCTCATTTCAGATGTTCAAAACTGCTAGATTATTAGCACCAATATCTACATAATAAATACCTGCCTGTATATAAAAAAACAGCAACAACAACAGCACAACAAAAAACCTTCAGGATGGTATAATGGAGAGATCACAGATTCTTTAAAGAGAGACTTGAGTTCACATCCCAGATCCGATATCTTGTAAGCATGTGACTTCGGACAGGTAACTTAAACTTTCCAGATCTCCCATTCTACATCTGAACATTGGGGATGGTAATCCATCTCAATGATATCTTCCAAGGATATTAAGGTTTAAGAGCTGGCTGCTTTCACTTATGTAGATGACTCCAGAGTGATGAAATGTTGTAGCTGGAATTTCTATTTTTTCTCTATCACTGTCTACAGTGGACATCAGTCATGTAAAACAGATGGATCTGAAGTACTTTATATGTTTGGAGAATGACCCACTTCGTAAGTCTTGGCTGAGATCCAAGAGTACAGGGAGCTGAATCTATTGAATATTTATTTCTCCAGCCTCCTTCTCCCTTGTACCCAGGATGAGGCATGTAACCTTGACTCTGCCAATCAGAGCACCAGACTTAAGATTCCAGACCTGGGACACAAGAGAACAAAGGTCTGGGGAGTTCACATTCTCCCTTCCTGGCAGTGCCTAGAGTAGCATTGCCTAATTGCTTAAATTCCTGATGCAGAAGTAGCTGCAGTACAAACTGTCACTTCTGGCAATCACAGGGGGTGAGAGCAGCCATCTTCTCATGAGTGATTTTGTAGCCTTTCCAATGAATCTTTGAGCTACCCAATATCTTTAATAAACATTTCACTGTTTGCAACCAAGAACCTGACTGGTATGCTGTGCAGCGTCATTTCCTAATATTGTTGGTACCTCTCCTGGCAATCCTTAAACCTGCCCAATCCCAAATCTATGTCCAGAAGATGTTCAGAGAAACATAGTTCCACATGATAAGAATTTGCCTTTGTGCTCAGAGAATTTCCGCTAAGATCAACATGGGGGCTTGGGAGAGGTATAGAAAGACTAGAGTGAGGCAAATGATGTAAAAGTCAGAAAAGGAGGGCTTCAGAAATTGCAGAAAAATGGACCCTGCCAAAGTTCAAGAAAGGAGTGAACATCACTCAAGGGCTTTACTTCCTCATTTGCGGAAGGGGTTAGTGTGTTTTTGGTTAAACACAGCATAGTTGTATCACGTTAGGTAGAATTATGACCTCCTGATTTTCTTTATTTGGAGAATAAGGAGGTGGGTATGGGTGCCAGGTTGACAAGGGATGGACCTGTCATGGTTAATTTTATATGTCAACTTGATGGGGCTAAGGGCTGCCCAGACAGCTGGCAAAACATTTCTGGGTGTGTCTGTGAGGATGTTTCTGGAAAAGATTAGCATTTGAATCAGTAGACAGAGTAAAGAAGATCACCCTCACTGATGCAGGTGTGCATGATCCGATCCATGGAGAGCCTGAATAAAACAAAAAGGCAGAGGATGGGAGAATCTGCTCTCTGCCTGTGCTGGGATATCAGTCTTCTCATGCCCTCCGACAGGCTCCTAGCTCTCGGGCCTCTGGACTTGGACTGAATTACACCATGGGCTTTCTTGGTTCTCCAGCTTGCAGACAGCAGACTGGGGGACTTCCCAGCCCCCATAATTGCATGAGCCAATTCCTATAATGTCTCCTAAGATTAGATATAGATATAGATAAAGATATAGATATAGATTTCTCTGGAGAACACAGGCTAATACAGCACACTGAGAAAATCTTCTGTGGCCTAAAGATTAATTCCACAAAGGATTAACTGATGGATTTGTAGCAATTGAAGAGAAGTCTCTGGAGATTTACCACTAGGCTTATTTCTATTGCTTGTCCTATTCAAGAGTTTTATCTGCTGCAGGTGAAGGCATTGAAGATATGCTGATGAAATTTCTGAATGACCCACAGCAGAGAGCTAAGGTCACTGTAGCAATATTGCTTATAAACCATTCAGTGCCCATGGCATCCAGCGATAGACTGGAAGAAGCAAGTAGCTTGCCCCAATTGGCTACATTTACCGTGTCATGAGCATTCAATGGGTTAATATACGTACAGAACTTAGAACAGGACTTGGCACATAAACAGTGTTCAGTAAAGGTGAACTGCGCTTCCCTGGTGGCGCAGTGGTTGAGAGTCCGCCTGCCAATGCAGGGGACACGGGTTCGTGCCCCAGTCCGGGAAGATCCCACATGCCGCGGAGCAGCTGGGCCCGTGAGCCATGGCTGCTGAGCCTGTGCGTCCAGAGCCTGTGCTCCACAACGGGAGAGGCCACAACAGTGAGAGGCCGTGTACAGCAAAAAAATAAAATAAAAATAAAAAAAAAAAAGGTGAACTACTAAGTTATTGTTATTAGACCTAGCTAACAAAGACCTAGCTTTTCATTCTTAAGTCTAGGTGGCTGCAAAAGATCATAATAAATGTAGTAGCTGCAACGGGTGCAGTTTTCTGACCAAAGAATCATTCACTCCCCTTGAAGGGGAGGTGATTTTACTGAGGGAATCACTATGGGGCAGAGGAGATGATAAGAGAGATTCCAGCAACAAAACCTGCAAAGAGACGCACAAGGTAATACAGACGCTCATATAGTTCTCTGCACCTGGTGAGTGTTTAAAAATATCTGTAGTATGGAACTTCCCTGGTGGTGCAGTGGTTAAGAATTCGCCTGCCAATGCAGGGGACATGGGTTCGATCCCTGGTCCGTGAAGATCCCACACGCCACAGAGCAACTAAGCCCCTGTGCCACAACTACTAAGCCTGCGCTCTAGAGCGCGCGAGCCACAACTACTGAAGCCCACATGCCTAAAGCTCGTGCTCTGCAACAAGAGAAGCCACCGCAACGAGAAGCCCGATCACTGTTAACTAGAGAAATCCTGCGCACAGCAACAAAGACCCAACACAGCCAAAAATTAATTAATTAATTTTTTAAAAATCTGTAGTACATGTTAGTTGAGTAGTTTAGAGTGCAAAAGAACACTGAGAAAGGAGAGAGCCATGGTGTGTGTGTATGAGGCAGACTATATTGAGATTGTCTTGCCTAAAGTCAACGCTAAGTATTGGAAAGCAGAGAAAATAGGCAGGAGAGAGAAAATAGATGAATCAGACTAATGCGTGATCCTGAATACCAAGCTAACGAATTTGGACTGGAATCTTGGTTCTGAAAGGAGGGGGATGGCACATAAGGAATAACGTTTTAGGGAGATTTTAGCAGACCTTAGGGCAACTTGGTAGAAGAGTCAGATAGGTAAAAAGAAAGGTCATGAATATGCTGTCAAAATAATCCTACAGGGTGATGAGGGTGTTAACACGTTGAGATAAAGTCCACACGTAAAAGTCCTCATTACTCCAAAAGTTAAATGAGCGCTTACTCAATCTCTATTATTTAACTTAATTCACTTTGAAACCAAAGGGTCAACTTGGTATATATTATCAGTTCCAAGTGCTTATAATTTGATGAAACTCTCTAAATTGCTTGTCTAGTCTTTTGACTTGGTCAAAAGAATAAACTTTTTACATCTGAACCCCTGAAAAACTCCATATATTTGAGAAATTAAACCATTGAATAAGGAGTCAGTCTTGGCCAAGAAAAACATGTTTGTGTGTTAGAGGATCTAGAGGAAAAATTTGTCAAAAAGCACCAAAGGTTTCCACTTTTTATGCATGTTTGTTGAGCTTGCAACCTAAGTTACCTAAATGGAAAGAGGAAAAGTTCCTTTTTTAATGTGTTCGTCTAAAAATTAACACCCAGAAAAGTGATGTTAAATGATGTGTTTATTTATTATAGATTAATAATATATGTGTCAGTTTTGAGGATTCTTTCAAATTTTAAATATTTTAAAACCATGCCAATAAAATATAATTTCAAATTTTCCATTCCATTTAGGTGCCTCTAAAGCATATGAAGTGTGCATGTTTTTCCTAGAATTCAAACTCACACAATCTGTTAAATTTGCGGCACGGACCAAAAACCTTGGATTTAGCACTAATTTCTCGACTTATCTCACAACCCACTTCCAATCCTTCAGCAGATGATGAGGATTCTACTTTCATAATACATCCAAAATCCTGACACTTCTCACCACTTCTTCTGCCAACACCTGATCTGAGCCACCATCATCTCTCACCTAGGTTGTTGCAAAAGCCTTCCAACTGGTCTTCCTGCTTCCATGCTGTCCCTCTTAATCAATTTTCAAAAGAAGAGCTAGAGTGGTTGTGATAAAACCCCTAGTTTCCCCCTTACTACTCTGCATTCTGGGGCATGGGTCTTGTTCTTTGGGCAAGTCAGACACACATGTGACTCAGGGCCTTTGCACTTGCCATTTCCTCCATCTTCCCCTAGATGTACAATGGGTTGACTCCCCCGTCCTCCTTCAAGTATTTACTCAAATGTCAGCTTTTCAGTGACCAACATTATACAAATGGACACATCCCCCAAATACTCCTTAGCCCCCTTCTCTGCTTTCCTTTCTCCATAGCAGTACATATACCACAGTCATACCTTATATTGTACTCATTTGTTTCGTTTATTGTCTAGAATAAAGCTCCAGGTGGGTACAGATTTTTGTCTCTTTTATTCACTGCTCTATACTCAGTGCCTAGTGTATTCTAAGCATCCAGTAAACATGTTGAATCAATGAACTAATCTAATGAGTATTACTTTCAATATAATTCAGTGTTTTATCAATTGTTCATGAGGATTGGATCAGGAACAGCAAGGAAATATCACGTTCTTTAAATATCATTGACACTATTGAAAGCCAGATTGAAAACATCCTGGCTTACAACACACACTTAAAAATCAGATATGGGTACAAACCCCACCTCTACCACCTTCTGGCTACATTATGGAGGGAATGTTATTTAACCTCCCTGTATCCGAGATTTTTCATCTTTAAAATGTATGTGGGGACTTCCTGGTGGCATAGTGGTTAAGAATCTGCCTGCCAATGCAGGGGACACGGGTTCAATCCCTGGTCCAGAAAGATCCCACATGCTGCAGAGCAACTGAGCCTGTGTGCCACAACTGCTGAAGCCCAGGTGCCGCAAGAAGGGAGGCCAGTGCGATGAGAAGCCCACGCACTGCAACAAAGACCCAACGCGGCCAACTGACCCTGCAGAAGTCTAAGAAAAAATCTTAAAATTTGTATGGAGACACAAAAGACCCCGAATAGCCAAAGCAATCTTGAGAAAGAAAAACAGAGCTGGAAGAATCAGACTCCCTGACTTCAGACCATACTACAAAGCTACAGTAATCAAGACAATATGGTACTGGCACGAAAACAGAAATACAGATCAATGGAACAGGAAAGAAAGCCCAGAGATAAACCCACGCACCTATAGTCAACTAATCTATGACAAAGGAGGCAAGGACATACAATGGAGAAAAGACAGTCTCTTCAATAAGTGGTGCTGGGAAAACTGGACAGCTACATGTAAAAGAATGAAATTAGAACACTCCCTAACACCATACACAAAAATAAACTCAAAATGGATTAGAGACCTAAATGGAAGACCGGACACTATAAAACTCTTAGAGGAAAACATAGGAAGAACATTCTTTGACATAAATCACAGCAAGATCTTTTCTGATCCACTTCCTGGAGTAATGGAAATAAAACCAAAAATAAACAAATGGGACCTAATGAAACTTAAAAGCTTTTGCAAAGCAAAGGAAACTACAAACAAGACGAAAAGACAACCCTCAGAATGGGAGAAACTATTTGCAAACGGATCAACGGACAAAAGATTAATCTCCAAAGTATATAAACAGATCATGAAGCTCAATATCATAAAAAACAAACAATCCAATCCAGAAATGGTCAGAAGACCTAAATAGATATTTCTCCAAAGAAGACATACAGAGGTCCACAAAGCACATGAAAAGCTGCTCAACATCACTAATTATTAGAGAAATGCATATCAAAACTACAATGAGGGATCACCTCACACCAGCTAGAATGGGCACCATCAGAAAATCTGATGCTGGACAGGGTGTGGATAAAAGGGAACCCTCTTGCACTGTTGGTGGGAATGTAAATTGATACAGTCACTATGGAGAACAGTATGGAGGTTCCTTAAAAAACTAAAAATAGAACTACCATGCGACCCAGCAATCCCACTACTGGGCATATACCCAGAGAAAACCATAATTCAAAAAGACACATGCACCCCAATGTTCATTGCAGCACTATTTACAATAGCCAGGTCATGGAAGCAACCTAAATGCCCAGCGACAGACGAATGGATAAAGAAGGTGTGGTAAATATATATACAATGGAATATTGCTCAGCCATATAAAGGAACGAAATTGGGTCATTTGTAGAGACGTGGATGGATCTAGAGACTGTCATACAGAGTGAAGTAAGTCAGAGGAGAAAAACAAATATCGTATATTACCACATATATGTGGAACCTAGAAAAATGGTACAGATGAACTGGTTCGCTGGGCAGAAGTTGAGACACAGAGAGTAGAGAACAAACGTATGGACACCAAGGAGGGAAAGGGGCGGGGCGGGGGGAACGTGGTGGTGTGATGAATTGGGAGATTGGGATTGACATTTATACACTAATATGTATAAAATGGATAACTAATAAGAACCTGCTGTATAAAATAAATAAATAAAATAAAATTCAAAAATTCAAAAAAAATGTATATGAAGGCTCAGATTATTGATAAGGTTGAAGGCAATATGCATATAAAGTGCTTAACACAGGGTGTGGCACATAATTAGTGATTTATAACCATCATCATCATTATAGCCCCTTGATTAGTATAACCAGAAAATGGGTACATTAATCCATTGGGTTTCTTTATCCTTGTTTGTGTACCTGAGCCAGTCAGCCCAAATATATCTGAACTGCATACATGAAACACTGAACTTCTTTCTATTTACACTTCAAAAATAACTAGGATGATAATGGAATTGTTCTATATCTTGATTGTGGTGTTGGTTACATGACTGTATGTATTTGTCAAAACTCACAGGACTCTACAATGAAAAGGGTGAATTTTACTCAATGTAAGTTATGACATTTCAAAACAATACATGGGAGCACTAGTGCAAATGTGTGGAACCAATCATAGTAGTCAGAATTAATTACTTGCTTTTCTCCAACGAGGAGCAAAAACCACTAGGGAAAATCTAAGGACATCAGAGGTAAGGAATTTGCTCTTTAATGCACAGGAGACATGAAATGGCTATGCTTGCCTAATTCCAAGTAAAAACAATTATTTCAAAACAAAAACAAAACATGTGCTAGCATTGCAAAGCAATGAACTGACTCTCTTCTCACTCATACTAATGGAAAGGTGGCAGTTATAAGCCTCTATCCAAATACATGAAACAGCCTTATTACAATACATGTATAATTTTACAGTTCCCAATGCTTTAGAAGCAAGTATAAATTAACCTAAAAACTGTTCTTAAACATAACACCACTCAGAAACTTTCATGGTTATATGATAAAGCAATATATCCAAATTTTTACTATTCTTTTGATGAATTACCTAGTGACCCATAATAAAGAGAAAACTTCTGGAATTTAATGATATTGCCAGGCCAAATGAAATTTACACAAATATGTATCAATGAGTAGAACAGAAAACACATGTTTTTTTAAATATATGTTTGTAATTCAAATGTTCCAGTTTTCTCAAACATGAAAGCAGCTATGATTTCCAATGTGGCTACATACAATGTTGTCAACAGGGAGGAGAGGAATCTAAGCCTTTACTTTTCAAAGAGATTATATGTCAAGGTAAACTTCCATTTAATACATTTATTGTTAATTTTCCCTAAATGGTTGGCCACACTGACTGGCTGCCATATAAAGAAAAACAAATTTTTTTAAAAAATTGAGAATTATTTGCTTAAAGGTAATAACCAAACTTTTATAGAAAATTTCTCGTTAGTATGTGTCTTAAAAGAAAAGAAAAATCAACAATTGGTACTTTCTAATCCCTGTTTAAGGACTCAGGCAAGATTACTCAGAGATTTAGCTAGACATGCTAAATAAATACTGCAGAAACGAGGCCCATTTGAATTGAATTTGAACAGCTGTCTGTGGTGTCTAGACCATAAATGATACTGTATTTCAAAAACAAAATGCTAAATGGTTAAGTATTTCCAGGGCCTAAGATAGAAACACAAAGTGAACTCGTTTCTTTGTAAGCCATTGGAGTTCCCCAGATATTTCTAAACACCTGTTTCAAGGAAATGTTGTCTGTGTTTAAATGGTAAAAAGATTCAAATCAAGGAATAAGGTCACTATGACATGGGTCTGAATTCCTAAACTAATATGTATAGGAGGGTAATTGGCAAGGGTAGAATTTTTTTTTTTTTCTAGAGAAAGTAGTCCAAATGCAATTTAATAAAAGGCAGATGGCAAATTAGAGACAGTTGATGGTTAGAATTACGGAAGATATGCATTTCATTTTTTGTTGTGAAAACTATTTGTAAACACCAGATCAAGTATAATTTTTATATTTCAAACCACTGAGATTAATACAAAGCAGAGTAGTTTATGGACAATCCTGATGCCTGTGGTGAAGAATTCCATCTTAGGTACTGATTAGCTCCACGGCCAGTGGCATAAGAGCTCCAGGGCAAGCCAGAATCTGCTACAATATGGTGATGACTTAAAATAGTTTTAAAGCAGACAAGACAGTTGAATATAAAAGTAGAAGTAGGGTCCTCAGAGCCCCTATGGGATCTTACTCTGTGCAGCATGGAACAGTCACCTAGAAGTTGAGTATTTCGTACATTTCTGGTCTCCACCAATTACAAAAGGCATGGTGAATTTGCAGGATGTTCAAAGCAAATCAATACAGATAATTAAAGAGTTGGAAAACAAGGCTGATGGGCAAAGGCAAAAAGAACCACCTTTTTTAGTTCCCTCAGGGCAGTGATTTTGCATCCCATTTAGTCTGCAGCCCTCAGAGCAGTGAATATTGATACAATACACCAGGTAAAGTGAGTCCTTGGTAAAAACCTGTTGGTTAACCTAGGAGAAAAATTGAGAATGACATGAAGCAGTCTTCAGATATGTGAAGGACTGTTATTTCCTAAAAATGGTAACCTCTGTCTCTGCCTCTACCCAGGAGATAGAGCAACGACAGAAGGCAAAAGCTAGTCGGGATAGGTTACGGTTTATCAATAGGGTGAGCAACTTGTTCCAGTTTGCCCAGGACTTTCCCAGTTTTAACAATAAAAGTCCCATCCGGATGAGAAATAAAATATTGCCTGCCATATCAGTAAACGAAGGATGTTGCAGCCATCAGCCATCACATTACAGCCACCCCAATGGTGAGCCCTGACAGAACTCAGGATGCAAACAAAGAACGCCCGCCACCTAGCAGTCATCAGACTGCAGCCACCCCCGATGGTACAGCCTGAGGAACCTCAGGATGAGAAAACACAGGATGCTACTAACCCTAAACTCCCAGCCATCGTATAGAATGGATAAACAACAAAGTCCTACTGTATAGCAAAGGGAACTATATTCAATATCCTGGGATAAAGCATAACGGAAAAGAATATAAAAAAGAATGTATGTATATGTATAACTGAATCACTTTGCTGTACAGCAGAAATTAACACAACATTGTAAATCAACTATACTTCAATAAAAAAATAAATTAAAGAAAAAGACAGAAAACACAGGATACTGGCCCCAGATAGCTGAGGTGCATAACGAAGGAATGATTTCAGTGAGCCCAGATTCTTGCATCTTCCCATATATAGAAAAGTGCTAAATTCCTTCACTTGAGATATCTGGTTTTCTTTAATTAACAATAATCATTTGACGTTCCGACTACCTGCCCTTTGTTGGAAAAATTCCTATATATCCTGGCTTCCCCCTCAACTCCTAGAACCAGTTTCTCGGTTATTTGAGATGCTGTCTCCCGGGCTTGAAGTCCTAAGAATGCCCACCTAATAAAAAATGACTCTCAACTTTAGGTTGTTCATTTTTTTTTTAGTCAACACGGGGAACCCCTTAACCCCTGAGCAAACCAGGCAGTGGGTCATCCGACATTGCAGATGTTTAAAACAGGAGAGATTCTTATCTGAGAATGGAGAAAAAACTAGTGCCTTTTCATGGGGTTTCCCATGCATATGATTCTACCAGTACCATTACTATCACATTTATTAATTATCAGGGCAATCGTGACAGTGATAACAGCAGTTATCATTTTATTTCTACCTGTCAAAGTAAGTTTGTGCTGACATTAGCTCATCGAAACCCCATGAAATTTGTGTTATAACCTTGAGCAGAAGAGCTAAGCACACCCCCCAGTCATAAGGAAATAAATACGAACCACAAAAAGGAGTATAATGATTACTTGTAGTTGCATTACAAGCCAGTCTATGCTTGGTCATGCTTGAGGTTGATCAGGCCAAATAAAACATGGCCAAGTGGTTAAAAGCAGGGCTTGGAATCATGCAGGTCTGGGTATGAGTGCTTATTAGATGAAACGGCCTTGGACAAACTACAGAACTCTCTAAGCATCTGTTTCCTCATCTATAAAATGGAGATAATGTCATTACCTGGTCATAATAAGAATTTTATAAGACTTTCTTTTAGTGAACCTTCCTGCAAAGTGATGGTGTAATGGAAAACAGGTCTATGAAATAAGAACATAATTGGACTCAGGAATCGAGGTCTCTGGTTACAATAGCTGACATTTCAAATATGTTCTATGTGTCAGAAACTTTCTCAGCACTTATCATGCATTACACATTGAATATAACAACCCTATGAGAAGTATTATTCTCATCCTCATTTTTTAGGGAACTGAAATACAGAAAATTTAAGTATTTTGCCTAAGATCACATAGGTAAGAAAGCAGCAGAGTTCATATTCAAACCTCAGCAATGTAACCCCAGAACATGTACTTGTAAACACAACGCTATACTGTCCCTGGTCTATTTTCAAACAACCTGTGAAGGTATGCGTGAACTGCATACTCTTTAAAAGACAATAAATAAATACAATTTCTCTCAGTAAAACTTTTAATAAGTTTTAGTGGCATAGGGTCAAGGTTAAATCCTCTGACAAGTACCAAAAATATATTTTGTTGATTACAAGAATGAAACAGTCATACCTTCAGATACAATTTGAAGTGATAAATACATAGTACATCCAATCTAGTTTTCATCTAACTAAAATAGTGCTTTCTATTAGCACTATGTGTTACACACTCCATGTGCTAAATAACTACTTTTTGCTCAATTTTTCATATAACCCCTGTTTGAATATTCCAGATTCAGTTAGCTCTCTATTTCATAAAGCAAACTATTCCTAATGATAGGTTAGCTTTAGGAGTAAAAAAGACTTTTATGATACAAGTTGACTTGGCTTTCAATAGGGAAGTAGTTTATCCTTCAGAAACATAGATACAAATATCCTTAACAAAATATTAGCAATGAAATCCCTGAATATGTAAAATGGATAATACATCATGACCAAGTGGGGTTCATCATAGTAATGCAAAGTTGGTTCAACATTCAATATGCAATCACTGTATTTTATTATGTCAACAGACCAGACAAGAAAAACCATACATATATAATCTGAAATATATGCAGAGAAAGCATTTGACAAAATTCAAAATCCATTCTTGACAAAAACTCTCAGCAACCTAAGAATAGATGGAAACTTTCTCAGTGTGATAAAGGACCTTTTCAGAAAGCCTGCAGTTAACATCACAATTAGTGGGGAAATACTGAAAGCTTCCCCACCTAAGATTCTGGGGCAAAGGAAAGGAAGAATGTCTGTTCTCACCACTTCTTTTCACCATTGTATTGGAATTCCTATTCAATGTAATAAGGTAAAAAAAAAAAAAAAATTAAAAAGAAAACTGCTCCATTTATTGACAATAATTATCTATGTAGAAAATCCTAAGAAATCTACAAAGCATATACTATAACTCCTAAGTTTAGCAAGGTCTCAGGACACAAAAACAATAAAAAGAAGTAATTGCATTTCTCTGTTCTAAAAGCAAATGATTAGAAAATATAAATTTTAAAAGCTATTCTGTTTATAGGCCATTTTTTAAAACATCAAATACTGTACTTAGGAATAAATTTAATAAAACTGTGCAAGACTTAAACACTGAAAACCTAAAAAACATTGTTAAGAGAAATTAGAGAAGACGTAAATAAATGAAGAGATAAACCATGTTCACGAATTGGAAAACTCTATTGTTCAGAGGTCAATTTCCCCAAATTGATCTGTACACTTAGGCTCATTCAAATAAAAATTCTGGCAGCCTTTTTGAAGAGCAATTTATAAGCTGATTCAAACTTTGAATGGAAATGCAAAGGCTTTAAAATAGCAAAAATAATTTTCAAACAGAAGAACAAAACTGAAGGATTTACACTACCTAACTTCAAGAACAACTATAAAGCTACAATAATAAAGACTGTAGTTTTGACATAGGATAAATAAAACAGATCACTGAAACAGAATAGAGGGTTTATAAATAAACCCAGTTATATGGCCAGTTGATTTTCAACAAGATGTCAAGGTAATTCAATGGGGAAAGGATAATCTTCTCAACTTGCTATCCATATGGGAAAAATGAATCTTGACCATCACCCCTTGTACTCTAGTTTCCCTTGCTTCCATTAAGAAGTCTTAAGAGCACAGGAAGTCTTATTTTTGCTCCTTTGCTCACTGTAAGAGTTGGTAAAACTATCTAGTCAGCCATTACCATGAGTGGAAATTTGTCATAATTTCAACAATCGCATTTTATTTCTGTATTTTGGTCTTTTTAACATTTTAATGTATTCTTATTTTTCCAATTTCATCTTTTATTTATGTAATATGTTAAACATGGTTATATTTCAGAAAATTCCTATATCTGAAGTTCTTGAGGGCATAAATTTATTATTTTTCCTAACTCTTGTCACTTGTTTCCTCTTTTTTGTGGTAGTAATTGATTTGATTTTTAAATTTTAATCTGTGGAACTCTGGGTCTAGGATTCTTTTCTAGAAAGAGACTTGTGTTTGCTTCTACCGGATGTCAGGTTACCTTACGTATCTGGATTGACATTTATTTAGGGTATTAGCTTGGGGTTTGTGAATTACCCTGGTAATATAAACTTGGACTCCAGGCCCATTGGAGAGTAGATAACAAGTTCTAATTTTCCTGAGAGCCTAGACAGAGACAAGCAAGTTTCATTTTTGCTATGAGCAAGCAGATTTTTTTTATGGCCACATTTTCACTGGAGGCACAGTTCCTTCAAGGGGCCCAGGATTATATGAAGGTCTTAAGTTCAGCTGCTCTCCTTACAGGTCCATTTGGTTTCTCTCATTATCTTGCACTGCCATCAATATCCTTGACTTTGACATTTGCTGCCAAGTTAGTCTGAGCTTCTTTTACCCACCACTCTTGTTTCAGTTAGTTAGTTTATGTTTACTATATTTTACTATACTTTCTTTTCTCTTTTTTATGTGCCTTAGAAGGTTCTCTTCCTTTTATGTGGCGTAAGCAATACATTAAAAGTGGTTTTGCTCTTGTTGCTGCTTATCCAGCACCTACGTATTTTTCAGTGTGAGGATTTTTTAGAATATGTAAGACATCCCTACTGCTGAAAGTAGGAAGCACACACAATATTTCAAGTAACTTTAACACTCCTTTAAATAACACAAATTTTAACTTGGTTCATCTCTTTACACTGATGCTTCAGAAAAGCAATGGAGTGAAGGAAGTCCTGTCTTTAGATTAGATTTCTTCCGAGTGATACCACAAAGGCCTTAACATGAAGTGAGGGAGAGAAAAAGTACCCCCAAAAGATTTTTATGTGAAGATACACATAGTCCTCCTACAACACCTCAAAACTAGACTATTTTTAGGCTTCCATCTCAGGTTCTTCACAGATGGTGAGGCAACATACACAGATGACTCATTTCAACTTCATGTGTGACATTCTGACGGAGAGAAGTTTTCTTTCCATTTGTGAGACAAATAATACTTTCCCTACTACTAGTATGGACTCCACATGCTGTTGATTAGATGTCCATACCATAGTTTCTTTCAATATAAATCCTTGGCATTATTAGTGACCCCCCCTGAAACACCACTGTATTTTTTCTATTCCAATTGCCCTTTGTGTTCCTTTCACAGAATCAGTAGTTCACTCAGCTACATATAACTTACTAAAAGGTATTTCTTTCTTTTTTTTTTTTTTTTTTTTTAGTAGTATGCGGGCCTCTCACTGTTGCGGCCTCTCCCATTGCGGAGCACAGGCTCCGGACGCACAGGCTCAAAGGCCATGGCTCAGGGGCCAAGCCGCTCTGCGGCATGTGGGATCTTCCCGGACCGGGGCACGAACCCGTGTCCCCTGTATCGGCAGGCGGACTCTCAAACACTGCGCCACCAGGGAAGCCCTAAAAGGTATTTCTTTAAGTCACTTCTAAAGACCATAATAATAAGTCTGGCCATGACAACTTCTGTAACCGTTTATTAAGTAGACAAAACCAAATATAAAGTTTATCTTTCTTGTATGTCTATTGCAATGAGACATAAGGAGAATATGCAGACATCTGCTACAGTTAGAGCAAACTGGAAAAACTCTGGAGATTAACTGTATTGGACACCAACTTGGAAATATATCAGTATTATACATTTAGAAAAATGAAATCCAGAGTTGCTACCCAGGTTCTTTGAGAAAATGTTTTGCCAATTCAAATATAAATACATGTGGTAGTAATCAATGTCTATGGATTTTCTAGGCTACTATTAAAATGAATGCATCTATTTGTAATGGTATACTTAATTTAAAACTTCTATTGTTTAAAATTCTAATTGTTAAAATACAAAGTTTCAGACACTTCAAATAAAGAGTACTAGCAGAATGAAAAGAATAAAGGAGAAGGTGAGAAAAAAGGAAGAGTAAAAATGTGAGAGAAGAAGAAAGAGAAAGCATAAAGTGGAAAAAAAGAATTGGGGGTGGGCAGAGAAGTAGTCTGAGAGTGAGAAAGAGTTGGAGGTTGAGAAGCAATAGACATGGTAAAATTATGCTGAGTGTGTAGCTAGTAACCTGTATGTAAAGCACTACCAAACTTATTTCTAAAACTTACACCTTTAGTCTGAGCTCCATATTAATGTTATAATCACTTCCTGCATTCTCCCATTGGATGAATGAGACATCTCAAAAATCAACAGGTTTACATCAAACCACCATGTCTTCCTAACTCACTCTCTTCCCCCAAACATATATACCTAAAACCTGCTGCACCCAATACTTCTCATCAAAGTAACTAGTATCCTCTACTCATCTACCAGGTGAGCTGTGGCAAATCCTTTCTTTTTCTCCTTGCACATAGATAGAAAATATTTCCCAGTATCTTTTGCAGTTAGGTATGGTCATGTGACTGACTCTACCAACAGAATGTGGATTAAAATGACATATGCTACTTCCAGATCTTAATCCTTCACACTCTCTCTCCAGGGGAAGACTCAGAAGCTCTAGGATGAAGAGGAACTAAAAGGAAACAGCACAGGTCCCTGAATGACTTAGAATAAAGCCTTCCCCTACGGCAGACTCTTAGCGGACTGATACATGGTTTGGGAGAATTATAAAGGCTTACCTTCCCAACTAAAATGGTAATTTGAAGTAAGAAACTCAGATAACAAACACCAAAAAAATGCATGGCATTGACCTATCAGTTGGAAAGCAAGCAGTAAAGCAGCAGCTGTCATAGGTTCTGAAAAGACGGTACTATATGTTATACAACGGCAAAATATTTAATAAAACTGTTGTCTGTTCTCCACATGACAACAAAATCTCAGCATCTAGGAGATGGAGCTGGCAAGAATCAGAATGTTGTGTGTTACTTGTTACTGACTTCCTCAGGCAAGGTATTACAGGAAGGAGAGGAGCTTTAAAAAGAATTGCCTTGTTTCAAGAAAGAAATTAAAAAACAAGAACGTACAGAAGTTTATAAAAGCCCACTGCTACTAGACCACTAGTAATGAAAGCTTGATAAAAGCTTCCAGCAAAAACTGTTCAGTAAAACTTCTCAGTGAAACAAAATAACTCAACCTTGTGTCAAAGATTGAATAAGGGTCCTAACCTCGTCCCCATGCTTATTGTTGCAGAGAGCCTCAGGTTGCCTCTATCATGTTGAGAGAGAAATATGAAAAGAACTAGGAAAGAGTGTGGTTATTGGTACATGGAACTGACTGGAAACAGTCAGATCAGGAGCCGACTACTGGCATACCTCGTTTTTTGCACTTTGTAGGTATTGCATTTTTTACAACTTGAAGGTTTGTGGCAACCCTGCTTCCAGCCTGTTATTGGTGCCATTTTTTTAAACAGTATTTGCTCAATTTGTGTCTCTGTGTCACATTTTGGTAATTCCCACAGTATTTCAAACTTTTCATTATTATTATGTTTATTATGATGATCTGTGATCTCTGATCTTAATATTATAATTGTTTTGGGCCTCCACAAATTGTGCTCATATAAGACAGCACACTGAATTGATAAATGCTCATGTGCTCTGGCTGCTCCGCTGACTGGCCCTCCCTCTTTTTGGACCTGCCTATTCCCTGAGACACAACAATATTGAAATTAGGCCAGTTAATAACCCTACAATGTTCTCTAAGTGTTCAGGTGAAACTTGAGCACTGCCTCTCACTTTAAATCAAAAGCCAGAAATGACTAAGCTTAGGAAGGAAGGCATGTCCAAAGCCAAAACAGGCTGAAAGCTAGGCCCCTTTCTCCAGTTAGCCAAGTCAGGAATACAAAGGAAAAGTTCTCGAAGGGAATCAAAAGCACTGCTCAAGTGAACACATGAACGATAAGAAAGCAAAACAGCCTTATTGCTGATACAGAGAAAGTTTTAGTGGTCTGGATAGAAGATCAAACCAGCCACAACATTCCCTTAAGCCAAAGCCTAATCCAGCGCAAGCCCTAACCGTCTTCAGTTCTATGAAGGCTGGAGAAGATAAGTTTGAACCTAGCTGAGGTTGGCTCATGAGATTTAAAGGAAAGAAGCTGTCTCTATAATATAAAAATGCAAGGTGAAGCAGCAAGTGTTGATTTAGAAGCTGCAGTGATTTATCCAGAAGATCTAGCTAAGATCATTAACGAAGGTGGCTACACTAAACAACAGATTTTCAGTGTCAATGAAACAACCTTATATCAGAAGAAGGTGCCATCTAGGACTTTCACAGCTAGAGGGGAGAAGTCAGTGCCTGGCTTCAAAGCTTCCAAGGACAGGCTGACTCTCTTGTTAGGGACTAATGCAGCTGACGACTTGAAGTTGAAGCCAGTGCTCATTTACCTTTCTGAAAATCCTAAGGCCCTTATGAAATATGCTAAATATACTCTGCCTGTGTTCTGTAAATGGAAAAAACAAAGCCTGGATGAGAGCACACCTGTTTACAAAACGGTTTAGTGAATATTTGAAGCCCGCTGTTGAGACCTACTGCTCAGAAAAAAATTCTCTCAAATATTAGTGTTCATTGACAATGCACCCGCTCACCCAAGAGCTCTGATGGACATGTACAAGGAGATTCATGTTTTCATGTCTGTTAACACAACATCCATTAGGCAGCCCATGGATCAAGCAATGCTTTCAATGTTTAAGTCTTATTATTTCAGAGATACATTTTGTAAGGCTATAGGTGCCATAGATAGCGATTCCTCTGATGGATCTGGGAAAAGTTAAGTGAAAACCTCTGGAATGGATTTTCCATTCTAGACGTAATTAAGAACATTTGTGGTTCATGGGAAGAGGTCAAAATATCAACATCCACAGGAATTTGGAAGAAGTTGATTCCAACCCTCATGGATAACTTTGAGGGATTCAAGACTTCAGTGGAGGAAGTAACTGCAGATATGATACAAGTAGCAAGAGAACTAGAGTTAGAACTGGAGCCTGAAGATGTGCTGAATTGCTGCCATCTCATGATAAAACTTTAATGAACGAAGAGTTGCTTCTTATGGATGAGCAAAGTTTGAGATGGAATCTACTCCCGGTAAAGATGCTGTGAAGACTGTTGAAACGACAACAAAGGATTTAGAATATTACATAAACTTAGTTGATAAAGCAGTGGCAGGGTTTGAGAGGATTAACTTCAATTTTGAAAGAAGTTCTACTGTAGGTCAAATACTATCAAGCATCATTGCATGTGACAGAGAAATCATTTGTGAAAGGAAGAGTCAATCAATGTGACAAACTTCACTGTTGTCTTATTTTAAGAAATTGCCACAGGCCCCCAACCTTCAGCAGCCACCGTAAGTCAGCAGCCATCAATGTCAAGACAAGATCTTCTACCAGCAAAAAATATTAGGACTTGCTGAGGACTCAGATGATGGTTAGCATTTTTTAGGAATAAAGTATTTGTTAATGAAGGTAGGTACATTTTTTTAGCCATAATATTATTGCACAATAGACTGTAGTATACTGTAAACATAACTTTTATATGCACTGGAAAACCAAAAAACTTGTGTGACTCGCTTTATAGTGAGATATCCACTTTCTTGCAGTGGTCTGGAACCAAACCCACAATATCTCTGAGATATACCTTATTTTTTGAGACAGTTGTACTGACAAAGAAATTATGAACCTGGTCTAAATACGCATGTAAGTGTTCAGGGAGCCTTCAAACATCTCTCAAGCAAGAGTGCGCTACGAAAGCTGCGCATCCTTTAAGAAAGGCAAACTCTCCACCATCTACTTCAGACACGGTCAAGGAGGATACGGACAGGCAACAATCTCCCAGAGGACAGAGCTAGGGGTCACGAACCAGGGAGCTTCTCCAAGACCACAGAATTGGGACTAATCAAGAAAATTCCCCTACCTCCAAGATAAGGGATGTTTCATAATGTGCACCCAGTGAATTTCAGAATTGCTACACACCAGTGACTGAGTGCTACCCATTCTGCCTCTTTCTGAATGGAAGTGTTTATTTGTGCTTACTTAGGCTCTGCAACACCACTGTATGTGGGTGGAAGGCAGGTAGAAAATCTGTTATTTTACTCTACAACTCACTGAACTATGAGAAGCAACATCTCTCACTATAAATCATCTAGAGAGTCTGCACTCTGAGCAGGATGAATGACCAGCTGGGGCTTTAGGTTGTCTCCCTTGACAAAATGATATCTTCTATACGAGAGAAGAATAGTGAAAAACACTCTTGGTGGTTGGAAGGGCACACTGTGTTTGTGTCTTCAGCAAAGTTTATTTTCTCCTCCTTTTGGACACCCAAAGATACTACATTTCCCAGGCTCCTTTGCAAGTAGGTATGGCCATAAGAATAAGTTCAGACCAATGAATGTGGCAGAAGTGATATATACAATCTCCATGAACGGACTCAAAGTCTCCCCACAATCCTCCGTGTTCTTTTTCTTTCTGTGTCAACAGCTGGATGGAGGTTCAGAGGAAGACTCTGAGGCCCTATAGCATAGCAGAGCCAAGAAATGGAAGGAGTTTGGTTCCCTGAAGGAATGATTTGAAACAGTGACACCCCCGCCCACCACTACCAATGTGCACTGGGCGGTGCCATGAGAAAAAAAAAGAAATCTTTATTGGGTTAAGTGCACTGAGACTTTGAAGTTGTTACAGCAGTTAGTGTACCTTGACTAATCACTCTCTCAAGCTGAACACTGAAAGTTAACCTCAATTTTCCACTCTCTCTCACCTCTTACGTATCGTTTTTATAATATGTCTACTTTGGTGCCTAAGTGTATTTCAAATCCTTCTCTTTCTCACTGCCCCTATTGGCACTGTCTTAATTCAGGTCCTCATAGTCTTGCATCAGAATTATTGATACAGTCTTCTAATGAATAGCCCTGTATTCCAGTTTACTGTGTATACTCCTAATCATCTTGGACACCGCTTCCAGCAAATTTTCTAAAATGCAACTCTCCCTACTCAAGATCCCTCAGTGGCTTCTAAATGCCTTCAGAGAAATTCTAAATGCCTTAGCACGGACTATAAGAGCTTTCAGGATTTTATCACTGTCTACCTAGTTGGCCTCATTTTCCCCCCACTCCAGCACATGCTCTCAGAACATCTTCCATACAAGAGTATTCTCTAGGATTTCCAATTATGCAGCTCCCTTAAGTAACGACCTATAGCTTGGTTGCCTGCTTAGGGTGTGAATAAAAAACAGATTCCTGTTCTCACTAAATTACTCTGGAACCCTCATGTTTTATCCACTGGTACCCTCATTCCTTACTCTTCATCCATGACCCCAACTTCTTTTCCTTATTACTAAATCGTTGGTCCATTTTCTGTCAGTGGCTTAATTTCACACATACTTAGAATAGTGGCAAATCCTATTTTTCCTCACGCTAGTCTGACTCCACTTGAATACTGTATTCCTAATAATGGATTTCAGGGTAACACCCTCCACTGTGCCAGCAGCTACCCTCTCTGCTCTTTCCCAAGACAATCAAGCCTCGACATTTCTCCTAGTTTTCCCACAATGGAAACTTTGTCTGTGCTCGCCTCCTTCTGGGAGTTGAGAACAAGACTGGAACCTGGGCTTCTTCAAACTTCCATTCCAGTGTCCATCCTCTTTATTTAGAATATGTCCTCCTACTATTTTGCCTGGAAATTCCCAGTCACCTATAAATCCCTATTCAAATGTTACCTCTTCTGTGAAACTGTCCTTGATCTTCAAAGCAGTTTTACCTTCTTTTCTTCATACTCCCATAGCACTTTTTCATACTCCTATTTTATTACTAATTTATTGTATTTCAACATTTTGTTTCTTGTTCATCTCTCTATAGGGTATACACTGAGGACAGAACATTGTCTTCTTCATTCTTGTTTGCATGGTTCCTAGCAAAAGCAGGTGTGTTTCTTGAATAATTAGACTCATAAAATCACTGATCCCAAAAATGTAGTTGAGGAAGAAGAGAAACAGTGGGGTTCAGCTTGTCAGCATGGAGTATTAAAAACACTGAGCTGGGTCAAAAGACCTGACTCAGTCACTATCTCCAGGAGCAATGAGCAAACCGTCCTAAACTCCTTAGATCAACTTGAAGGATTTTCCAACTCCAAATTCTAGATACCACCCAGACATATTCCTCCCATACCAAAAGTAGCGGGGAACGGGGACACATACAACAATTTACCACGGACAATACCAGACTCTGTGCAGAATTTTTGGAGTTTTCTGTGGTCTAACTCTGACCAACTCACTCTTCACACATTAGTACCAGTAATAATTTGTTAACCAGAATTTTATTTACTACATCTTCTCCCTCTAGTAAAATTAAAACTTCTTGTTTGCCTTCTCTAAACTCTGTATTTTCATGAACATGCCTTTTTTTATTTGGTCTGTCTGATCACCATCCAGCTTCCAAATGAGCAAGAGCTTCTTCAAAGGTTTTGCCATTTCACTGTTACTTCTGAATATGTAAACAGAAATACATTGCTTTTAAAAATAATTATTTCTAAGTCAGAAGTTAGCTGCTTCATGAGAAATATCTTACTTGTAGGAGAAAATTGCCAAAGATATTTGGCTTGGTTTAGCCCAACTTGGATAAGGGGCCCAAATCTGTCATAACTGATACTTGCCCAGGCTCATACTCAAAGAGTGAGGAACATATGTATGTTATCAAGCCATTATCTCGTTACCGCCATCAGTTCTGTGTGTGTGCTGGGCAGAGACGCATCTGTCTGTTCTAAGCCTGAGAATGAAAGCTTAATGCCAACAGTTATCAGGCTGCTGGGAAAATGGTAAAAGCTAGACTGTGGTAAGATTAAGATTCAACTGTCTACACAAGGAAGTTTAGAAGGCTTGGGGGAAAAATTGGCCTAGTGAGAAAGTTGATTTTATGCTCCTTTAACAAATTTAAAAGTCTTAATACACACACATAAATAAAGGTGTCCATTTTTCAGACAGGCCTGACATCTCACACACCTAATAGAAAGAAATTTTTATAGTTCTAACTACTGGTTATAGTTAAAAAGGTATCTCGAAGTTCCCACTATAGTTAGAAATGTGTCTTGAAGTCCTCTTTAAATTAATATATAATTATATATAATTTTAAATGTGTCTTCAAGTTCTGGGAGAGAAACTTCATCTTGTTCCCTTTTTATTTTAGGAAGATTTTAAAAATCAAAACAATGTCAGACATACGTAGAATGGGGATTTTGAATAGTTTTCCTTCTTTCCCACCGAGTCTTAATTATTGGGCAACCTAGATCCTATTCTCCTATATCAGCAGGAAGTTGCAGAAATGACACTAGCCAGACTGTGGGACTGTGGGAACATAGACCAAAGTATGACTTTTCCATGCACTTTTCTCCATTAAGCCAGAGCCATATAAGAAAGACTGTGGAAATTTCTGCTCTTTTTGGCTCCATTTTCCCAAATATACACTATCTGTGGTTTAAGATACAAGTCCCATATTTCTCTGAAATTCAAGAAAAGCCAAACTCCCCATAAAATTCATTAGTCAGTTAAGCAAATATCTAGTGTGTCAGTGCCTAGGAATATTCAGCAACAAATGTGATAATTGATTCAGATATTTTTGGTGACCCTATTTCCATTCCTTTAAATTTAGTATCAGAGCAAAACCAGTGGATACACATGTAAATTTTGATATCTTTAAAATCTCTACAGCAGATAGAGTTTCTATTGCCTGATTGACTCCTCAAATTCCTAAAACTAAAATTTTTTTCAACACAGCATAGTGACATATTCAAGGAGAGGGGATAAAAGGTAAATCATGCCCGAATACCTTTAGCATGAATAAAATTCTAAAACTGAGTCGACAGCCACAACCTCTCAACCCCCAAATTCCTCCTATTGAGAGTCACAGTCTAATTCCCCTCTCCTTGAACCGGGACTGGCCTTGGTGCACTGATTGATGAGTAGAATAAGGCAGCTGGGTTTTTCTGGCACTTCTGAGACTAGGAGATAAGAAGCCTGGCAACTTCTTCCCAGACCTTTGGAACACTCTATGTGGGAGCCCTAAGCCACCATGTAAGAAGTCTGACCACCTTGAGGCCACCATGCTGTGGAAGCTCAAGTCACGTGAAGAGATGATGGAGGGTGAGACCCTGCACGGGGAAAGAGAGGCCAAGGAACAATCAAATATGTGGCTGAGGAAGCCGCCTTGTAAGTGGATTCTCTAGCTCTAAATGCCTCAGCTGATGTCACAAATGGATTACAGACAAACCATCCACTGAGCCTAGATCAGAAAATCCTGAGCAAAATAAAAGGGCTGTGTGAAGCCGTTAGCTTTCAGGATGCTTTTTTTACAGCAATAGATAAAACAGAACAGAGTTTGGCACCTGAATTGGGATGTCATTATAACAAAAATTTCAAACGTGTGACATTGGCTTTTGGACCTCACAGTGAGCAAAAGTTGGAAGGACGTCTTCTCTGGGCTTGAGGGATTGTGAGGAAACAGTGACTGCAGGCTGGAGGGAAAGGCCACCTCTATTTCGTAATGGTAGGAAATTTGGCAACACTATGCCCTTGAGGAATTTACAAAAAAGAAAATATACCTCATGAACTGATGGATTTGTATAAAGAAATTTCCAGTTAGAATGCTGACAGTGACAAGCAGCCTCTTACACCTATGTATGAGAATGTACAAAAAGAAAGAACTGAATTTTTTAAAAAAGAACTGTTCAGCTTTCAAGCAGAACTGAGAGGAAATATAAAGGAGCCAGAACTTGCTGGATTAAAAAAAAAAGAACAAACTTTTTAAATCCTAGTTTTTCCAATCAGCAAAGGACTCTCAAAATAAGAAATGGCTTCCAGGTAAGTACCAAATTTGGGGCACCACTGGCAAAGCATTGCCACAAGGTAACTAAATCAAGGATATGGGTAAGAAAGATTAAAGGGTGTGTATACTAGGGCTTCTCAAGATCTTAAGAACCTGCCTCTCAGATCCTTTCTCCCAAACAAAAAATCTTAAGGATATTGTTCCCAATCATCCTGACTCTCCATCCTAGGTTTAAAAAAAAAAAAAAGGCTGATTTTGGAAAGAAGCATGGTCTGGCTTTGGACTGTTCTCCTATGGCAGGGCTACCATTTTTTGTTGGGTTTTGCAGAGAGACAGAAAACTCACCTCTCTAGCTCACAGGTCTTCAGACTTGTACTCAAGAAACTTCACCTGAGAAACGTATCCATATCTGGACCTGAATTAGCTGATCAGATCCCAGACTTCAAGCTAATGCTGAAAAAGGATGAGATTGAGAGGCTTGGAGATATGTGAATATATTGTGTGTTTGGGAAGAAATGTAAATAATTTGTGGCCAGAAGGCTGACAGTGATATTAATGTTGACTACAAATTCCTTGCTAGTATTGAATCCTGACTGGCCTTAGTGTCTTGCTTAATTAACTACAGAATATAGTACAGGTGACACAGTGGGACTTCTGAGGCTAGACTGTAAGACGGGCTTGCAGCTTCTGCCAGGGTCTATTGGAACACATTCTCTGAGCACCCTAAGCCATCATGTAAAATATCTGACCATCTTAAACCCACCAAGCTGTGAGAAGCATAAGTCATCCGCAGAGACCCTGCTGGATAAGACACCATATGGAGTGCAAGGCTGAGGAGCACTGAGGTGCCGAATAGGTGCATGAAGAAGCCATCTTGGAAGTGGATGCTGCCATCCCGAGCTGCCCTTGATGACATCATATGGGGCCATTCCCAAATTCCTCATCTACATTATTGAGAGGAAAGAAAGAGAAAGAAATGGTTCCTTGGGCTTCCCTGGTGGCGCAGTGGTTGAGAGTCTGCCTGCCGATGCAGGGGACACGGGTTCGTGCCCCGGTCCGGGAGGATCCCACGGGCCTCAGAGTGGCTGGGCCTGTGAGCCATGGCCGCTGGGCCTGCGCGTCTGGAGCCTGTGCCCCGCAGTAGGAGAGGCCACAGCAGTGAGAGGCTTGCGTACCGCAAAAAAAAAAAAAAAAAAAAAAAAAAAAGAAATGGTTCCTTTAAGCCACTAAGTGTTTTGGTTTTATTTATTTATTTATTTTTGGCTGCATTGGGTCTTTGTTGCTGGGCGCAGACTTCCTCTAGTTGCAGCGAGCAGGGGCTACTCTTCGTTGCGGTGCGCGGGCTTCTCATTGCGGTGGCTTCTCTTGTTGCATAGCAAGGGCTCTAGGTGCGCGGGTTCAGTAGTTGTGGCACGTGGGGTCATTAGTTGTGGCTCGTGGGCTCTAGAGCGCAGGCTCAGTAGCTGTGGCACAAGGGCTTAGTTGCTCCGCGGAGCATGGATCTTCCCCGACCAGGGCTAGAACCCATGTCCCCTGCATTAAGCAAGAGGATTCTTAACCCCTGTGCCACCAGGGAAGTCCCAAGCCACTAAGTTTTGATAGTTTGTTACACAACAGTAGCGAACCAGAACATTTTTCTTGCTTATTTCCCTACCATGTTCCTTCCCAATTTAAAATCTATTTTAGAATCTTTCCCATTAGTTTAAGATTTTGATATAATACACGTACTTCTAGAACTGCCCTAGTAGTAGAACTCATGGTGTTTTTCCTTTCACCTTAGATAAGTGTTTAACTACAAACATGAGTACTCCTTACTATTTTATCTTTTGAAAACATACAGCCAAAACTGAACTCATAATTCCACAGAGAGCTCTGCTTTTTAACCACAGCATATGTTGACGTTACCCATTAGCTGGTAAATGCCACTTTGTTCCTATCCTTTTTTTGCTAAAAGGAGATAAAATTTCTGTACTATCTTACTGTACTGGTCCAGATTATTTTTGTCATTTGGCTTAAAGACTACAAGTTTTCTCTTCCATTTGACTACTGCAACTGAAATGCAGCATCTGTGTCATGAGGAAGCCCAGGTCCATTGGAGAGGCCCTGTGCAGATGTTCTAGAGTACTGTCAGGCAGTAGGAGTTGGCAAGACACATCCAGCTACATGTCAAGATTTCAGTGGACCCCTGCCTACTGTGTGTCTCCCGTTTCCACCACCGCTACCACCGTTTTTGAATAAGGATGTCTACAGCAGTTATCTTATGCTTCCCCTTCCGTGGCACGTTAATTATTGGAGACGGGTAATTGTCTTTTTAGTTCACAGATATTCTGACCAAGAAGAATGAGACTTAAGGAGCAGTACTTGATGATCCATACCCACAGAACTCATCAGAACTGGACCCCATTTTGATAGTGAGATTCTGGACCTCAAGCCTGACTGAGTCTGAGGCTGAAATGAAGTGAGATTTTAGAAGTCTTAGAAGAAAGGTGAGTATATTTTGATGAAGAGATCACTATTGTAATAGCCAGAGTACTGACTTTAGACATTTTGCAAAAATGGCTATAGCAATATTTTTAGTCATACACGCCCTTCAGGGAACGGCCACTCCTCCATCAAGAATTAAGGTCTCTTTCTTTTCCCTTTGAAATTGGACTAGCTTTTACAACTGCCTGAATGGACAGAACGCGCCAGAAGTGATGCCTGTGTGACCTCCAAAGTTAAGTCATAAAAGGCAATATGGCACACACACACCCCTCCCTCCTTCTCCCCTGTCTCATCTCTCTTGCAAAATGCGCTCCCTCGGAACCCAGTCAACGTGTTTTAAGGAAGCTCGGGCCACATAAAGAGGCCCACGTGTCTATGCCATTTGGCCATAGTTCTGGTCATGGTCTCAGTTAGTCAACAGCCAGCACTAACCGTCAGAATGGGGATGGGCACGTCTTCAGATAATTCTAGCCTCCAGACTTCAAGCTGCCCCAGCTGATGTCACATGGGAAAGATTGTCACCATCGAGTTCTGCCCAAACAGAGCTCGATTTATGAACAAAATAAATGTTGTCATTGTTTTAAGTCATTAAGTTTCGGGAAATAGACTTTAGAGCCTATCAAGAACACAATTTTTCTTCCTCCAGTACCAGAAACACAAATATCCCTGCCACAACCTGTGTTTATCGAAACTATTGAATACTTGGATGAAGAAAAATTAAAATTTTCTGTGAGGATCACCTACTGCAGACAATCTCCCAGTCCTTGCCAGAACTGAAAGGAGTATTGCTGTGCTCAAAAACACAGATGCTCCCTGTTTATTATTAAAGGCAACAGGGTTCCTGGCTGGGTTAGAACTGAGACTCAGAATGTCACAGTGTGAGATCAGTCTCACCCTACTCCCCACACGGGCTACAACTCCTCGAATCCTCTCCACAATGGCAAACATAGGTACTCAGTTCCTCCATGGAATTTTTACTGAGTGCCTGGAGTACGCTAAGGACTGTTCCATAAGCTGAGCATACATCAATAACAAATAAAATAACATCAATAATAAAAAAAAAAAAAACCTGCTCCCCTGGACCTCAAACTTCTCTTCAAGAGGAACAAAATGAACAGGTAAATGAAAGAGTGTGTTAGAGATTATCACGCTGTGGATAAAATGAAGCCAGTAAAAAGGATAGGGCTACCAAGGAGGGAGCAATTTTAAAAACGAAAAGATGGCATGGAAGCAAAACCATGAGAGAGGTAAGGGAGTGAGCCCTGTGGCTGTCGGAGCCGGGGGTGGCCTTCCAGAACAAGGGCCAGGAGGAAGAGGTGTGTGTCTGGTGTCCTCCAGCATCTATGGTAGATGGAGAACCTTAGTGGAAGGCAGAGAGTACCGACGGACCTAAAATAATCATCAGTGAGGGTTTTTCATAGTACAGTAAATCCCCTACACATGAATGAGTTCTGTTCCGAGAGCGCATTTGTAAGTCCAATTTGTTCTAAGTCCAACAAAGTTAGCCTAGGTACCCAACTAACACAGTCGGCTACATAGTACTGTACTGTAATAGGTTTATAATACTTTTCACACAAATAACATTAAAAAAACACAAAAAATAAAACATTTTTAGTCTCACAGTGCAGTACCTTGAAAAGTACAGTAGTCCAGTACAACAGCGGGCATACAGGGGCTGGCATCGAGGGAACAGGCAGGAAGAGTTACTGACTGGACGAGGGAGAGGAGGTGGGAGTTGGTCGAGCTGAAGGATCGTCAGCAACAGGAGACGGAGGGCAAGCTGCAATGTCACTCACGGCTGACGTGGATGGCACAGGTTCTCGTTCCTTGCTGGATTCAATTCTATCGACCCTCGTGAAAAAATGATCCAGTGATGTCTGGGTAGTAGCTACTTTTTTTCTCGTCATAGATGACATCCTGGGCTTGAAATCAAGATACTGTACTACTGTACTCTATACAGTACTGTAAAGTACACAAAAGCACACTTGCAGAGGATGTACGCACGTGACAACGTACACCAGACATGGGAACTAACTTACGTGATTAGACATGCAAACACATGTTCACATCTTTGAAAGTTCGCAACTTGAAGATTCTTATGTAGGGGACTTACTGTAGCTCAAACTCAACATCATGGCGGTGAAAAGAACAAAAGCAATGATTCCAGGTCCAAGTGAAGTTGTACTTGAACCTACACTGCCCCAGCCTCCTGGAGTACTGTGCACTATGGGAAGTTGAAAGTTGTGTAAGAAAACTGAAATCCCTGAGTCTAAGTGACCATCTTAGGGTCTAAGCGACCCTAAGTCTATGAGACCATCCCCAGGCCAGGAACTGGGTGGTAAAACACAAATATTTAGGAAACAAAAATATTGTTAGGAACATAAATCATTCTTCCATATGACATCTCCTTTCCTTTCCTACATAGGACCTGGGCTCTCTACTCCAACCTCATCCTCAGAAAAATACATGATTTTAAGCACTATTTATTTTGAATTAATCAAGCTTACTGAAATGTTGTAAAAATAGCTCAAATCTTTTTTTCCTAAACAACTTGAAAATAATGTGTTAACGGATGCCTCACGACCCTGGCATATATTTGTGTTTATTTCATACAAACAAGGACATTCTCCTACATAACTTCAATAATCACCATCAAAATTATGAAAATAACACTGATACTTATCTACATCTAATTCTTAGAATTGATTCAAATTTCACCAATTAATAAATACAATTTCTGAAAGAACGGTGTGTTCTTCATTTATTGACTACCTACTCTTCTTTCCCAGGCAGTGCTCTGACCACTATTCTAGGCAGATGCAATGCATCAGTGAACAAAACAGATAAAGATCCCTGCCTTTGTGGAGCTTATATTCCAGTGGGTAGAAAGAAGAACAGATTAAAAAATGATAATAAGTAAATTACAGAATACATTGGACTTATACAAACAACTGCTATGGTGGGGGAAGGTAGAAGAGGGTAAAGGGATCAGGGTGGTAAAGTAGAGAAGTTTGCAATTTAAAACAGGGCAGCCAAGGTTGGCCTCATTGAGAGGCCAACAGCCACTTTTCTCCTAAATCTCCAGAAGCTGTAAAGGAAGCCAGGCATTTCACCATGGATGGAGTGTTACAGTACGTGCAAGTAAAGTACAGTGAGAGAAGGGTGAGGTGCAGGAGATGAGTTCAGAATAGCAAAGACTATTTTTATAAAGACTTTGTCTTTCATCAAGAGTGAAATTAGGTGAATGGATAAACAAGATGTTATATAAATATATACACACACACACACACACACACACACACACACACGATGGAATACTATTCAGCCATAAGAAAGAATGAAATATTGCCATTTGCAGCAACATGGATGGACCTAGAGTTCATCATACTAAGTGAAGTAAGTCAGACAGAGAAAGGCAAATATCATATCATTTATAGGTGGAATGTAAAATATGATACAAATGAACTTATTTACAAATGAGAAACAGACTCATAGAGTAGACATAGAAAACAAACTTCTGGTTACCAAAGCGGAAAGCTGGGGTGGGGGAGGGATAAATTAGGATTTGGGGATTAGGAGACACAAATTACTATACATAATTTGTGTATACATACTATACATGTATACATACTATACATAAAATAGATAAGTAACAAAGTCTCTGTCCTGTAGCATAAGAAACTATATTCAATATTCAATATATTCAATATCTTATAATAAATCATAACGGAGCCTCCCAGGCTTTCTCCCTGCACAGCTGCACAGCCTGGGAGCGATAGCCCTTCCCGCGCACCTGACTGGGCCTCTGGGGTCAGGAGGTGCTGCATGAAGGGAAATCTGAAGCACAGAGAAGTTAACTGTCTGGTCCAAGATCACAGAACTAAGCTGTGAGACTTGAGTTGGAGTCCTTCATGCATCACATCTTCCCCATCACTTAAGAAGCCATTGAGATACTTGCATATTTATCTGTCTCCTACCTGCCGTGTGGCTGGCAGGATCCTGGTGCTCCGGCTGGGTGTCAGGGCTGAGCCTCTGAACTGGGAGAGCCAAGTTCAGGACATTGGACCACCAGAGACCTCCCGGCCCCACATAATAACAATTGGTGAGAGCTCTCCCAGAGATCTCCATCTCAATGCTAAGACCCACGTCCACCCAATGGCCAGCAACCTCCAGTGCGGGACACCACATGCCAATCAACTAGCAAGACAGGAACACAACCCCACCCATTAGCATAGTGGCTGCCTAAAAACATAATAAGTTCACAGACACCCCAAAACACACTACCAGATGTGACCCTCCTCACCAGAAAGACAAGATCCATCCCCACCCACCAGAACACAGGCACCTGCACCTTCCACCAGGAAGCCTACACAAGCCATTGAACCAACCTCACCCACTGAGGGCAGACACCAAAAACAACAGGAACTACAGACGTGCTGCCTGCAAAAAGGAGACCTCAAACACAGTAAGTTAAACAAAATGAGAAGACAGAGGAATATGCAGCAGATGAAGGAGCAAGGTAAAAACCTACCAGAGCAAACAAATGAAGAGGAAATAAGCAGTCTACCTGAAAAAGAATTCAGAGTAATGATAATAAAGAGGATCCAAAATCTCGGAAATAGAATGGAGAAAATACAAGAAACGTTTAACAAACACCTAGAAGAACTAAAGAGCAAACAATGATGAACGACACAATAAATTTAAAATTCTCTAGAAAGAATCAATAGCAGAATAACTGAGGCAGAAGAATGGATAAGTGACCTGGAAGATAGAATAGTGGAAATAACTACCACAAAGCAGAATAAAGAAAAAAGAGTGAAAAGAGCCGAGGACAGTCTCAGAGACCTTGGGGACAAAATTAAACACACCAACATTCAAATTATAGGGGTCCCAGGAGAAGAAGAGAAAATCAAAGTGCCTGAGAAAATATTTGAAGAGATTATAGTTGAAAACTTCCCTAACATGGGAAAGGAAATAGTTAATCAAGTCCAGGAAGCACAGAGAGTCCCATACAGGATAAATCCAAGGAGAAATCAGCTTTACAACAAATGCTAAAGGAACTTCTCTAGGCAAGAAACACAAGAGAAGGAAAAGACCTACAAGAACAATCCCAAAACAATTAAGAAAATGGTAATAGGAACATATATATTGATAACTACCTTAAATGTAAGGTAATGCTCCAACCAAAGACACAGACTGGCTAAATGAACACAAAAACAAGACCCATATATATGCTGTCAACAAGAGATCCACTTCAGACCTAGGGACACATACAGACTGAAAGTGAGGGGATGGAAAAAGAGATTCCATGCAAATGGAAATCAAAAGAAAGCTGGAGTAGCAATTCTCATATCAGACAAAATGACTTTAAAATAAAGACTATTACAAGAGACAAAGAAGGACACTACATAATGATCAAGGGATCGATCCAAGAAGAAGATATAACAATTGTAAATATTTATGCACCCAACATAGGACCACCTCAATACCTAAGGCAAATGCTAACAGCCATAAAAGGGGAAATTGACAGTAACACAATCATAGTAGGGGACTTTTAACACCCCACTTTCACCAATGGACAGATCATCCAAAATGAAAATAAATAAGGAAACACAAGCTTTAAATGATACATTAAACAAGATGGACTTAATTGATATTTATAGGACATTCCATCCAAAAACAACAGAATACACTTTCTTCTCAAGTGTTCATGGAACATTCTCCAGGATAGATCATATCTTTGGTCACAAATCAAGCCTTGGTAAATTTAATAAAATTGAAATCATATCAAGTACCTTTTCTGACCACAACACTATGAGACTAGATATCAATTACACGATAAAAACTGTAAAAAATACAAACACATGGAGGCTAAACAATATGCTACCAAATAACCAAGAGATCACTGAAGAAATCAAAGAGGAAATCAAAAAATACCTAGAAAAAAATGACAATGAAACCATGACAACCCAAACCTATGCGATGCAGCAAAAGCAGTTCTCAGAGTGAAGTTTATAGCAATACAATCCTACCTCAAGAAACAAGAAACTTCTCAAATAAACAAACTAACCCTACACCTAAAGCAATTAGAGAAAGGAGAACAAAACAACCCCAAAGTTAGCAGAAGGAAAGAAATCATAAAGATCAGATCAGAAATAAATGAAAAAGAAATGAAAGAAACAATAGCAAAGATCAATAAAACTAAAAGCTGGTTCCTTGTGAAGATAAACAGAATTGATAAACCATTAGCCAGACTCATCAAGAAAAAAAGGGAGAAGACTCAAATCAACAGAATTAGAAATGAAAAAGGAGACGTAACAACTGACACTGCAGAAATACAAAGAATCATGAGAGATTACTAAAAGTAACTATATGCCAATAAAATGGACAACCTGGAAGAAATGGACAAATTCTTAGAAAGGTACAGCCTGTCAAGACTGAACCAGGAAGCAACAGAAAATATAAACAGACCAATTGCAAGCACTAAAGTTGAAACTGTGATTAAAAATCTTCCAACAAACAGAAACCCAGGACCAGAGGGGTTCACAGGCGAATTCTATCAAACATTTAGAGAAGCGTTAACACCTATCCTTCTCAAACTCTTCCAAACTATAGCAGAGGGAAGAACACTCCCAAACTCATTCTACAAGGCTACCATAACCCTGATACCAAAACCAGACAAAGATGTCACAAAAAAAGAAAACTACAGGCCAATATCACTGATGAACACAGATGCAAAAATCCTCAACAAAATACTAGCAAACAGAATCCAACAGCACATTAAAAGGATCATACACCATGATCAAGTGGGGTTTATCCCAGGAATGCAAGGATTCTTCAGTATATGCAAATCAATCAATGTGATACACCATATTAACAAATTGAAACCATAAACAAGATGAAAAGACAACCCTCAGAATGGGAGAAAATATTTGCAAATGAAGCAACTGACAAAGGATTAATCTCTGAAATATACAAGCAGCTCATGCAGCTCAATTTCAAAAAAACAAACAACCCAATCCAAAAATGGGCTGAAGATCTAAAGAGACATTTCTCCAAAGAAGATATACAGATTGCCAACAAACACATGCAACAGACATCACTAATCATTAGAGAAATGCAAATCAAAACTACAATGAGGTATCACCTCACATTGGTCAGAATGGCCATCATCAAAAAATCTAGAAACAATAAATGCTGGAGAGGGTGTGGAGAAAAGGGAACCCTCTTGTACTGTTGGTGGGAAAGTAAACTGATACAGCCACTATGGAGAACAGTATGGAGGTTCCTTAAAAAACTTAAAATAGAACTACCATATGACCCAGCAATCTCACTACTGGGCATATACCCTGAGAAAACCATAATTCAAAAAGAGACATGTACCCCAATGTTCATTGCAGCACTATTTACAATAGCCAGGACATGGAAGTAACCTAAGTGTCCATTGACAGATGAATGGATAACGATGTGGCACATTCCATTCCGATATACAATGGAATATTACTCAACCATAAAAAGAAATGAAATTGAACTATTTGTAGTGAGGTGGATGGACCTAGAGTCTGTCATGCAGAGTGAAGTAAGTCAGAAAGAGAAAAACAAATACCGTATGTTAACACATATAAATGGAATCTAAAAAAAGAAAAAAAAATGGTTCTGATGAACATAGGGACAGGACAGGAATACAGATGCAGACGTAGAGAATGGACTTGAGGACACAGGGAGGGGGAAGGGTAAGCTAGGATGAAGTGAGAGAGTGCCATTGACATGTATACACTACCAAACGTAAAATAGATAGCTAGTGGGAAGCAGCTGCATATGGCACAGGGACATCAGCTCGGTGCTTTGTGACCACCTAGAGGGGTGGGATAGGGTGGGAGGGAGGGAGACACAAGAGGGAAGGGATATGGGGATATATGTATATGTATAGCTGATTCACTTTGTTATACAGCAGAAAGTAACACAACATTGTAAAGCAATTATACTCCAATAAAGATGTTAATAAAAAATAAACCATAATGGAAAAGAATATGAAAAAGAATATAAAAATATGTATAACTGAATCACTCTAAGGTATACCTGAAACTAATATAACAATGTAAATCAACTATACTTCAATTAAAAAATAAATAAAAGAGTGAAATCAGGAGCCACTGCAGAATTTTCAGCTGAGGAATGACAGGAGTGGACAGTCAGAATTACTAGATGCAATGTTGAGAAACAAGCTGTAGGGGGAGATATGGCAGATGCAGGGGGATCTGTTAAGGACAACTACAGTAATCCAGGTAAGAGATTATGGTGGCTTGTCAATGGTAGTACCAGTGGGTAGGTGAAAAATAGACCGAATATTTCCAAGATGTAAGAAGGAAAAGGCACCTGCCTACAGGTCCAAGAGAGGGATGAGTCATGAGTGATGGAGAGAGACCTTTAAGGTGGTAGCAGGCAAAAGGCAATGCAGAAGACCAAGGAGGGTCAGTGCCACCACATGAGTGACCTCAATGGACACAAAGTGTGCAGCATTCCAGTGCAGCAGAGACCTGGAGCAGGCGCTTCAGAATTCTGGGGAGCAGTAACAGAGCAACCAGACTCAGGCAGATTTTGAGAAGCTTTATCCTAAGTGTCTGTTTCCTGAAATTAATCACATAATTTGGAAGGTCTGGCATGATGTTTTTGTCCTGAATTCTATATCAAAACTACTGATTCAGCTTTCCCGGTGGCAAAGCCTCAGAACTTCACTGTGTTTATTGTGGTATTTCATCTTCTCCACTTTCACTCAAAAACTGTGCAAGTATAAAGAAAAAGAAAAATTAAAGGCCAGAACAAATTACAAGACAGAAATGGAAAACTTCATAACACACATCAGCCCCATAAAGAGTGCTCTTTGTCGCAGTTCAGCTTCTAGCCTCCATTTAGGGGCTTCTTTCTTTACCTTTTAAAAGATTCAGAGGCATTATTGGCTTAAGGTCGTAATACACGGGGCTCTCCCCTCCGATGCATTTGGCAGGTATTTATGTTTGGGGAAATCTTTAGACTTAATACCCATCTTATTAATATGGTGAGGTTGTAAGCTCCTTGAAGTAATGTGGACATGGGTATTAACACAAAGATCTCCTGAGGCAATGTCCTCCCTATGACACAATTTTCCACTGACTTGCCCTCCACCCAACCAGCGAGGTAGAGTCCGGGCCTTGTGTCTCCAAACACCTACCATTTAATGAAGGAGGAAAAAATGAGGGGCTAGAGAAGAAGGGTAGATACCAAGTTTGCCTTACTCTGATTTTTTTTTCTCTTCCTCAAGAAAAGAAGCCAGTTGCCACTATTCTCCAAAACCTCCAGAAACTGTCAGAGACTGAAATTTCAAATATTCCAAAAAGCCTCTCTTGGTATATGAACATTTTAAGAGTATCCTCAAATTTTTGATAAATTTTATTAAAATGAGATAAATAATGTGTAAAAGGGGAAAAGTGATGGCTAAGTGGATTTATTTCCATTATCAGCATTAACATTCTCCAAGTAGGAAACATGTTCTCCATTTTTTCCTCCCTCCAAGTCCACTCAGTCAAGCAGTCCTGTGTCAACATTTCTATTAACAGTGTCTCTGGAATTCCTTTTCCATTCCTAGTCTCTGCATTGATGCCACTGCACCCCTTCTTTACTCTAGGATCACAGCAGCAGTCCCAGATCTGACTTTCTACGTCTGTTCCTTCTCCTTCACCCTAGCTTCCAAATTGATCTTCCTCGCACACTTTCATTAGGTAACTCCCCTGCTCTGAAACCTTCCATGATTCCCCAGTGCCTACAGAATGAAGCCCAAAAGCTGTGCATAGCTGCCCCCTGGTGGCCACCTGCTGATTCACTGCGCTAGATTCTAGACTCATCCTAGGCTGCAGAGAATAATAGTTTCTCGTGGAAGATGGAACACCTTCTTACATTCTAAAGAAGGCCAAAAGTGGGAAATTAAGAAGGTAGAAAGAAGGTTTCTCTTTCACCTCTGTAGAAGAAAGCACGCGTGACGAATAACCTTATGCTCCCAAGGAGGCACTAGTCTTCCCATATGGCTCTTTTAGAAGGAGCTTACATGGTGAGGTGGATCTTCTCCATTGTTTCCACCTTTGAGTATTACATCAACTGTGGAATTTTCTGGACAAAGCATAAATAAGAACTCCCTGATTTACAATTTAATTGGCCCCTTGACCTTCTTTCCTAAAAGCAGAATGCTGTAAATTTAGATTCCATTCTTGGAATGGAACATAAAATCCCAAAATTAATCAGAAAATAACGTTTAAAAACACAAAATTTGCTGTTCCACACATTAAGGATGTAAGACCAAACACTTAATGTCATTTCTTAAGCGTTTCTCTGGGGGATATTTTTCTTTTTGTGGTCTGGACAAGATAACGCGCCTTAAAATATAAGTGTAAAGGAGTTTTAACATGGAACAATTTTGGTCTCGGTTTCAGCTGAGGTCTTAATACAAGTAAGTGCCAACTACTCCAACATTCAAAAATACAATCTTTACACAGAATTAGCAAAGTAATGGCTGGAAAAACAAAAAACAGTTGTGACACTGACCCCTCAAAAAAAACCTATACCTTTATATAAAGTATACAAAGGGTATAATTGGAGGGCCAAGAGAAATTGGAAATTGTAGACAGGGTTTCTTTAGAGACAGTGGGAGCTGTGCTGCATCTCTATCCGCTCCCGTTTTGAGAGTGAAATGGGAGTGTGATATTGTCTTCCAACCTCAAGCCTAATATAGGGACCTTCAGAAGACCATTCAGAGAGCTCGAAATGTGCCCCCTGAGGTTTGAAGGACAGAGTGAACTGACATGTCCGATTCACCTATGTAATCCAAGGACAAGAGGCTGGCTGGGCAGCAGAGCACAAGCCGTAGCCTGAGAAAGAGTATCATCCCTCTGGATAGAGAGTCTCATGTGTGCATTTCTCATAACACCAAATGTAGGTCACAAGCAAGCAAGTGGCAGAGAAGTCATCTTAGATCCTGTGCAAGAGGGTCTCCTGGAGGGACAAAGAAACAGCAGAAAGCTGCTGGAGGAACTGCTGGAATTCTCAAGAAATGACAACTGAATCCTGAACAATCGTGACAGAAGATGCACTCATCTACATCAAGGAAACTCATGGATAAGACCCAAGAGATGGTGGAGGATGGCAGAATGTCTTCAAAGAACCCAAGCACCCTTGAGATGCTGTTGTGGTCAGTGTAAATCCTCATCATGTCAAAGACATTGGAGAAAGATCCCTTCTGTATGGAGCTTTCTCGAAAAACTGAAAATAGACCCACCATATGACCCAGCAATTCCAGTCCTGTGTATATATTGGAAGGAAACAAAAACACTAATTTGAACAGATACATGCACCCCAATGTTTACAGCAGAATTATTTACAATTGCCAAGGTATGGAAGCAACCCAAGTGTCCATCAAGAGATGCATGGATAAAGAAAACATAGTATATACATACAATGGAATACTACTCACTTATAAAAAGAATGAAATTTTGCCATTTGTAGCAACATGGATAGACTTGGAGGGCATTATGCTAAGTGAAATAAGTCAGGTAGAGAAAGACAAACATTGTATGATATCACTTATATGTGGAATCTAAAAAATACAACAAACTAGTGAATAAAACAAAAAAGAAGCAGACTCATAGAGAACAAACTAGTGGTTACCAGTGAAGAGAGGGAAGGGGGAGAGGCAACATCGGGGTAGGGGGGAAAAAAGGATTATTACGGGATTTTATGAAATCATGTGTGTGAAAATTTTCAAAATTGTAAAATATTATAGAATTTAAAGACTCTTTCACTCAATAAAAAAAAGCAAAAACAGAAAGATCCCTTCTGCCTCTTCTGCCGCTTCTTCCCTTACTAAATTAACTCTAGAGAAGTTAACTTAGTAAGGGTAGCCCAGTGACTGGGAAAGAGGAGTAGAGGTAGTAGGCATGGAAATAGAGAATGAGGTAACCATGCCCCTAGTCCCTGCATTTAACTAGATGTATTTCTCAACTTAGGCTCTTAATGACTAAAAGTGACTAGAGGGCTTTGTGTTACTGAAAGTGACCAAAAAAAATCATAAGCCTACTCTACATTTCATTTGGAAGCAGAAATATAACATTCCAACTGCACTAAATATTAGAGCAGAATGTCTCGAAATTTGATTGTCAAGGTTTATGAATAGTAGACGCTGGTGGTGGATGGGACAGTTTTCATGTAATTCAATCAAATTTTTCTACTTCAAGAATCCCTTGTTCTTCTGCTGGAGTGAGACCTACCTATTTCAAGAACAAATGTTCTATGGTTGCTTGTTAAGTTATAATTCCAGGTACTTTGTAACACAAAGATTTATGTGTCATAAAGACAAAATATTCTGGTCAACTAAAAGAAAATTATCTTAATATATGTCAATTATGACTCATGCAGTGAATTTAACATTTGGCACTTTATAAAAAGTTGTTTTCTCATTGTTTTTGAACAGCAGGGTCTTTTTCCTGCATGTGTCTGGTCATGCACGCACGAACTCTGCTTGATTTACCTGTATTCTAAGAACATTCGCCTTGAGTCTAGAAGTGTAAACCCCAGGTATTGGATCATTGCCACCTTAAGCTCACAGTTAACTGTAGAACTGAGAATGAATCTTGTCTTAATACTGTTATAATATGACTTAATATGAGTTATGGTCGATTCAACATCCCAACTGTAAGAAACCTCAGTCGCCATTAGGGCGAGAAGGTACCCTTGTATTAATGATACGCAGAGAGCCACAAGGGGGTCTGTGACTACTCCCTTTGCCCCTGCAGTTGGTTTAATATTTAGCAAGCACCTGCTGAATGAGGGGATACATGGAATACGGTGAGACGGAGGTGCTGGACATTAAAGAGAACTGTGTGAGGAAGTTTAGTTTTCACCCAACATCTGTCATTCATCATACCAAGTGAAAAGATAAAATTGGTTTCATTCTACATGTATTTTAAAGGATAAATAGGCACTTTCAAATATGAATACTACCCTGCCTGGAATTTGTGTAGCACTTGTTCATCTACTAGATTATAATATCTGCAAGAGAAAGGGACTGACACTTTTTAACCATCCAAAGATATGTGGAATATTGATCCTGCTAGGATGAGTATAAGAGTACATTAAAGGGCTTCCCTGGTGGCGCAGTGGTTGAGAGTCCGCCTGCCGATGCAGGGGATGCGGGTTCGTGCCCCGGTCCGGGAAGATCCCACATGCCGCAGAGCAGCTGGGCCCCGTGAGCCATGGCCACTGAGCCTGCGCGTCCAGAGCCTGTGCTCCGCAACGGGAGAGGCCACAACAGTGAGAGGCCCGCGTACCGCAAAAAAAGAGTACATTAAAAATCCAACTAAAATATTAAACCAAAAAATAGTAGGAGATAAAGATAGGTAGGTAAAATGTAGCCTAATTATAAAAGTATTGACTTACACTTCTGGTCATCTAACCATGATAGAGTAACAAGGACTGCATTTACCCACCTGCCTTAATTTTAAAAAGAAAAAAAGCAGGCAAAATATGTGAAACGACACTTTTTCAGACTGTGGACAGCCGGTAGTGTAGGATAGTGATCTCTGAAAGAAGATAAACAGGGTGAGCTCACAGTGGCCCAGCTCACTCTTGCCTCAAGCCTAGAAAGGGTTTTCCAGCACAGCTGAGGGAGAAGAAAACCACACAGGGCTTGATAGACCCCTTGAGTAGAGGACACATCTGAAAATCAGGAGACCAGGGCAGCTAGAATGAGCTGGGCAGAGTACTGTAGAGGACAGAGGTCAGAAATCCACAGAGGCTCCCGTGCTTGAGTCCTGAATAGTGAGTGAGGAAACTACGGAAGCCAGAGGAAGAACCACCAGAAAGAAGCAGGAGGAACAATCCCTGGAGTTCACACAGGGCTACGAAGAGCCCCTCTTCCCACCACCCAGAGTGAAGAGACCTTATCCTCCAGGGAGCAAGGAAGAGAGCCCTCAGAATGGTCCTACCTCAGCAGTGCTGCCACGTGAGACACAGACTACAGGCTACTCTGGACCTGCCTAAGAAGACCTAAAAGCAAGCCTCAGGAGGATCAAACAGATGCCTAGCAACCTAACTGCACCCCAGAGCAAAGCCCAGAAATATTTATAGTACCAAAAGAAAAAAAAAAATTCAGCACTCAACATTGTACAATTCACAATATTTGGCATTTAATCAAAAGTTATCAGGCATGCAAAGAAGCAAGAAAATATGACCTGTGACCAAGGGAAAAAATTAATATAAAGAATCATAATCATTTGGGATAGTTTTGTTTCCTGAAAGGGAGAGTGTAGGGGTCCAGGGGTGAGAAATAAAAGATTTTAATGAAAGATGTGAAAAAAAGAAGCTCAGTTGAAAGTCTTAGGTAGAAAATCTAGAAATGAGGTAATAATGTCCTTCCCAAGAGCTACTGCTCTTGAATAAGGGAGATACGAGATCTGTTTTAAATGTATGAACCATGGGGCTGGCATATGGCAAATCATGAAGAAAAAGATGTTTAAAAGCTCCATTGTTTTTTAAATTAATGTAACTTGGAAAAGAATGTGATCATAAGCCAACAAAGGAAAGCTAGAAGATGATAAGATCAGCCTTGGAGAAGTTGAGTGTGAGGTCATTGTGGGTCACATCCAATTGAAGACCCGCCATAGGAGACAAAAGAAAGACGGAAAGAGCAGAGTAGATGGTGCCAGCAACTCTGCCACCTGCTCCTCCTGCTTTCTGAGAGTCAGAAGCCCCAGGGAGGGTGGCTTTGTTGCTATCCTATACATTGTTGAGTCATCCAAGTTAAATCCAAAGAGGAAACCCCATTCAACAGCACAACTCTATGGAAAAACTAGACTTGTTTCTGGATAACCTGTAATTTTGTGGGGAATTCCCCCTAAAATCGGACTTCTGGGAAAGCCTGGAAACTCACAATTTGCATCCTTTGAAAGCTTGTAGACCCTTGCACTGATGCTCACTCTTTCTCTCCGGGCCCTGGTCTGCATCTCCTGCTATCTGTGCCCTCTAGGCCCCTCTGTGAGGGCTCTCTATAGACTAGCTCCAGGCAGGTTCCATCCTGACTGGGCCTGACGGCTCCCTTCCTTGTCAGCCTGTGCATAGTGAAATTATTTCCAGTGAGGTGATTACCCTCCCAGGGTATATATCTCATGCTCTAACCTAGGGACCCACAGCCTGCCTAGGAGTACCAAACCAGTAAGTTGGCATTTACTCTGGACTTCTGTTTCATTAACTGAGCTTCTCCTGGTTGCTCAGTCCAGAAGACTCATTGGCATGCTTTTCCCCTAAATGTCAGATGTAGTTTGCTTTAGTCACTCTTCAGTCCATATTGTGGAGATGAAAAGCGCTGATCTCCAAAACTTAGTTTCTCCTTCACAATACTTCTGTGGAAAGTACTTATATTGTCTCTCAGTGATTATCAGCCTGGAATCAAAGGACTGTAGACTGTACCTATTAGTTTCCACAGTAATCCTATGTATTCTGTTTTGTGCCTATTTAAATATATTATTCTGAGAAGGTAGCTATAGGTTTCATCAAACTTCCAAAAGCGTCCATGGCACAAGAAAGGTGAAGAAACCCAATGAAAGTAGCTGTCTCATACAGAGCTCTATTCTTGGATTCATTCGTATATTTGAGATATGGACTACCTAGTAAGGCATAAGGCATAAGTTTTGGGGAAGAATGGAAAGTAACAAGATGTGTAAGGCAGAGTCCTGGGCAGTTCACATCTACTTTGGATGAATAAGCCATATACGTGAAATCTATGTAAAAGCGGGACAAAATCACTTTCTACCATATTCCCCTGTTCTATTTTCTCCATAGGTCTAATAATGGTTGACATTATCTCGTCTGTTTCCACTCTCCTTGCCTGTTATTTATTGTCTATCTCTCCCACTAGAATATGTCTTATTCACTAAATCTCCAGACCTAGAATAGTGCCTGGCACATAAAGGGAACTCAATAAAGATGTGATGGCTGTATACACGAATAAGTAAATAAATGAACAGAAAGACTAGAGCAATTCTAAGACTAAACTACATCCAGCCAATACCATGCTAAAACAAAACAAAAAAACCTTATGACTCTTCATTTCTAGGTATCCATTTCTTTCTCTCCCCAAAAGTCCGCACTGAGAGAAGCCACTTACAATCTCTCCTACTCTCTCTCATGCAGGGAGTTCCCTTCACCCCATGCCGTGTGCCCTGTTTTCTTCCTTTGTCCTCCTGGACCCACCCTGCTCTCTACGAGTGACCGTCCTCACTGGGCGAATGTCACTCTTCTCCCAAGCAGCTGCAGGCTCCAGAATTTCTGGGGGATGAAATTCTCCTTGCCACACATCCTTGAAAGGCTAAATTAATAACGTTAACACCAACAAGCGCCTAGGACCTCAAAGGAGGTAGGATCAGCAGCCCCTGGAGTTGTCAGGAAAAACTTCATGGCAGGAGTGCGACTTGAGCTGGTGCTTGAAGGATTAGGTTTCGAGTTCAGACCCATGGCCTGTCCCAGGGCAGAGCCCCATGCAGTACAGATCAGCATTTGTAGCCCTCACTGGCTGACAAGTCAAACTCTGGAGAAGGGAATTGGAGCTACTATTTAAACAGGCCCAGAAGGATCCTCAGCACTGTAGGTCCATTCACAGCTTTAGTTCAAATAAAACTGAACTCGGAATTCTCTGAGTAAACTTCATCACCTCTCAAGCACTTATCCCTTCAGCAAACCGTGGCATACTCCCTGATTTATGAAATCTTTAGAAGGTGCTAAAGGGCCTGGAGGAGGATATTCAATTGCAAATTCCTCAGTGCCTCTCTCTCTGGGACTCTATCATGGCAGGAACACTCGTATTGGGCATTTGACTAGGACTTTCCATGCAAGGTACCCAGAAACTCTTCACACATATTATCTTATTATAATTCTTAATTAGAATTTTGCACTTTAAAAATGCTTCAGGAAGGCTTCCTGTTCCTCTAACATTTCCTCAGGTTCTAATCCCAAAAGTAGCCACCTACACGACGTCATGATACCTGAGCCTACGACCAACAGAGTCACTCTTTTATTTCCAGCAGGCCATGTTTTAAATACCAAGGCATTGTCTGGGATGGGTAACATCACAAACAGATAGAGCACTTTGTCAGGCCCAGCCTGGTCTCTTAAAAAGTAGAGAAGTTCCCAAAGAAAATGAATAAATTAAGATTGTGGGCAGAGAGTAGGAAAAGAGAGGATAAAAGTTTCAGACCATGAAAAGGGGAGAGTGTGAGATGGTTGGGCAGTGAGGTAGCTCAATGAAGTCAGGGAAAGCGATGGGGTAAATGGCCAAAGAGAAAGAGATGGTCCCCAAGCCCAAGCTGAGCTTACTGGATGAAGGTGTAGGTGGAACCAGCCTAAGTGCTCAGAGCAGCTGTCCAAGAAGTGATGAAACCAGAAAATGCCCTAGAACTCATGTTCTTAGTGATAATTTTAGAAAACAGAGAAAAAGAATTTAGCTATAAACAAGACAGAGAGAAAAATTAACCCTGATTCTTCTACCATCTCAACAAAGCTCTGCTATATATACAGTAGAGAGTACAGCAGATTTCTATTCTTCCATAATCTTAGAAATCATTTCCAAGGATAATTCCCATAAGCATGCTCTCTCCAGTTTCCAAACCCCTCTTCTTTCCTTCTGGAAGCCGGTCAGCATCTCACCTTTTAGCTCTTAGCAGCTCAGACCTGCTTCTACCTTCTCCTGTGGTCTCAGCTTGGTCCCCCTGCCCCCCGCCTTCAGCCCCAGCACAGATCCCCATGGCTCTCCTCCTCTCCTGTCCTCCTAAAGAACAGCAGCTGGTCCCCAACACGAAGTTACCATTCCCCTGCGCCCTTCTACCAGCAACTGAGTTGATGGCACTGAAATTCATCATTCTTCCAAATGTATGTGCTTTAAAATTAATTTTTTAAGCTTTTTTTAAAAAATTAACTTTTAATTCCTAAAATCTACCTCTCAGATATAATCTGCCCCTCTCTCATATACTCTGTGTCTTTCTCAGTTTAGTAAGTTAAGCTAGACACATTCTGTTCAAAGAACTGTATGAGAGTGATTATTTCCCTATCAAATTGTTCTCATTTGTAGCTGTTTTCACTATGAATAAAATAAATGCCCTAAATTCTATCTTTTCATTTCCACAATATGTACCCCAATTCTGAGCATCTTCTTTTGAAAATAAAATATTAATCTTGGTTCTTCTCTCCAGACTTCTTTTATAGCCGTATGGTTTTAAATTTTCATGAAAATGTAAACAAAAACTACTGCTTCTTTCTAGAACTGAATATTTTCAATAAAGTCACTTGCCTCAAACTGGGAACCCAGAATAATGAAACATGTGTTTGGCCCCCTGTCAAAAGAAATACTGCTTTCCTGTTCCTCTCACTGCCAGTCCCTCAACCAAGCACTGATCCCTGGGGATCTGTGGAGTTTCCACATCTCACTTACTTCAAGAGCTTAAGAGAAGGAATCTTTCTAAATTACCCAGTACTAAGTGATCAATTTAGGTAAAGTGCTGTCATTTCTTCATTAGAATCATTCTCCGGGACAGAATTATTACTCTCTTCCAATCACCTTCTTACTTTTTTGACTGAGATGCAAAAATTAATAGAATAACATGATAAACTGTGAAATAAAACAAACTGCTTTCCTTTTTCTTTCACCAATAAATCTCCTTGTCTCCCTGAGTTACATTTTGTCACTAAAACTAAAGATTCTTTCCTCAGAAATCCATCAAATTAACTAGGCACATTCAACTAAGTCAAAACACCTTGGTTCTATTCCAGAATCTGCTTCTAATTATGCAGTTCTAATTCCACTGGGTCTCAATTTTCGCATTAGTAAAATGAGCAAGGCAAGCTATATGATTACCACACTCTTTGCAAACTCATTATTCATTCGTTCGGTATTTATTGCAAACCTACTGTATGCCGGGCACTGTGTTAGGCACTGGGTATATAAGATGCCTCTAGGAGCCCACATAGCGAATGAGATTGAAATATAAACAATATCCATGGAGGAAAGGGAACTTGGAAGATACATACAGAGGAGATCTAAATATTCCCGGAGATGGGAGTGAGGGTAGTGCAAAAGAGATGACTGTTGGACAGGGACCTGTGGGGTAAGAGGTAGTCCAGCAAACAAAAAGGACAGGACAAGGGGCTGAGGATGGGGACAATGCCAAACAGAGAACGGACAACAAGATGATATATTGTTAGTTCTTTAGGCTTTCTGCAAACACAGACATATGAGAAGGAATGGCATTTTAGGGAAGGTAGAGATGCCTGGGTTAGGTGGAACTCGGTGCACGGTGAGGAATGGCAGTCGAGGAGCCACAGAGGAAAGCTGGGGCCACACTGCATAGGAGCCCTGCGTGCAGCAGGGTTTAGGCTTCACCTGGGCAGTGGGCTGCAGCAAAGGTGTTGAAGCTGCAGAGCACGTTGGCAGCAGCATGGGGATGGACTGGTGATAGCAAGTCTGACAAGATCAGTTGGAATACTCCTGTAAGAATCGAAGGAAGAGAGAAGGGGGACCCAAGATAAGGAAGTGGCAGTGAGGATGCAGAGGAGGGACCATATACAACAGATATCTCTGAGGTATCACTGACTGGCCTTGCTGACAATTAAAGGTGGGCGGAGAGTGAGGGGAAGGAACTGAGACGATCTGGATGTTGGTCCCGCTCATTAAGATGGCATGTGAAGGTGGAGGCGCAGTTACGAAAGGCAAGATAAGATGTTCAACTGGGGCCGTGTAGTGCATGAAACTGTCTTGAGGACGCACAGATGGTGCTATCCATCAGGTAGTTGCACAGTCAGGTCTGGAGTTCAGGAAATGGCTCAAGACTTGGAGGTTAAAGCCCTGTGGTTTCCAAGGGGGAGGGGGTGGGGGAGGGATGGAGTGGGAGTTTGGGGTTAGCAGATGCAAACTAGTATATATAGGATGGATAAAAAACAAGGTCCTACTGTATAGAGCAGGGAACTATATTCAATATCCTGTGATAAACCATGATGAAAAAGAATGAAATGAATGAATGAAAAGAATGAAATGAAAAAGAATGTATATATGTAATATAACTGATCACTTTGCTGTACAACAGAAATTAACACAACATTGTAAATCAACTATCCTTCAATTTAAAAAAAAACTGCCAAAGAAACAAAAAGGACTTGAAGGTTAATATGAACATCAATAATAGTATCTAGATGGTAGAGGTATTTTGACTTTGCTTCTTCTCCTCTTAATGTTTTTCTTACATCCCCTGCACAGTGATGTTAGGATCAGAGGCTTTTTTGGTTGACTGATTGCTTGAGTGGTTGTGGTATTCCAGCTTCTCAGAAAATTCACAGGACAGAAGGCTGCTTTCTCTTGCAATCTGAGGAAGGGACCTGGCCTTACAAATGGAAGAAATTCTTTTGGAAGGGAAGTAATTCCATCTTTGAGAATGGAAGTAAATTCTAAACAAAGCATCCTTGTCTAATGCCACACCACAAGACCATTTCCTAGGATCCTTAGAGGAAAATATCCATAGTTAAGTGTTCAGTGGATAGAGAAAAATGATAGAGCTGTAGGTAGATCCAAAAGAGTATACCAATGAATGTGTAATCTGAAAGTGGGGATTTCACTCCTCACTCAAACACCAAACTGTGCATTCAAGATTGGTGTCATTTACTGTATGTGCATGTGGGCAAGTGCTGAGGAAGGTGCAGTGGTTTTCAGCCTCAGTGGGACAGACATAACTGGTGAAAGGTGATAGATGGAGAGAAAGTGGCAAGAAAAAGTTGCAGGCTGTCCGTGCCTTCAAGGTGGGAAAGCTTAAGTTTTAAGGTTTAAGGTAGAGGGATAAAGGCAAAAAGGGAAACAAGCTTCCATGTCCCCTGCTCATGCTTAGAAAAGGATGGCTTCCTTATCATTCCAAATACATTTAAAACTTTCATATGGCCCATAATTTAGATAATTAAATTTCTATCTGGATCTTCCAAGTAATCTATCTGCTGGTAGTTAAAGTCATGAAGCCATGAAAGTAAGTGTTCTCCAAAGAAAATAGATAGAGTGAGAAGGAAAAAGGGTCAAGGATGGAAACAAATAGAACACTAAGACAGGCTCTTAAATTGTTTCAGGTAACAGACCATTGGAGAATCTGTTTATAGCTATGGACCATCTCCCCGGGGGAAAAAATGTTAACAGATTTTAGCATGGAATTTAATGGGATTCACTTACTCCAGGATTCAAGAATCCCAAGTCAAGGAGATGGGGGAGGGGTTCCCTGGTGGCTCAGTGTTTAAAAATCCACCTGCCAATGCAGGTGACATGGGTTCGAGCCCTGGTCTGGGAAGATCCCACATGCCACAGAGCAACTAAGCCCATGCGCCACAACTACAGAGCCTGTGCTCTAGAGCCCGTGAGCCACAACTACTGAGCCCGCATGCCACAACTACTGAACCCGTGCTCCACAAGAGAAGCCACCGCAATGAGAAGCCCACTCACTGCAATGAAAAGCCCACTCACCGCAATGAAGACCCAACGCAGCCAAAAATAATTAATTTCAAAAAAGAAGCTACTATAGTGTTTCTGTGCATGAAGAGAGAGACACTGAGAATTGGAAAGTGTATGTACAAAATGTTACCTGTCAATTATACCTCAATAAAACAATGTATATATTGTACATTCCTTACATGAGATTCCATGCATACACAACTCCGTAACATGGAAAACTATAAAGCAACAAAAATAAGCTACGGAGTTATGCTATACCATGGATGGATCTTAAACATTATACTATGTCAAAGAAGGTACACACAAAACAAGACAATGCGTTGTAAGATTCCATTTATATAATATCCAGAAAAGGCATATTTAGAGAAACAGAAAGCAGATCAGTAACTGCCTAGGACTGGGAAGAGGAGTGGGTCCTCCCTACAAACAGGCGTGGGGGAATTCAAGCCACTGAGCTGAACATTTATGGGGGAAAATTGTTTGTACAATACACCTTGATAATACTCTTTTTAAAAAGATGTCTCTAGAAGCAAATGAGCACCTCAGGATTTTTAAATGGAGCTTGGATATTTGGTAGGCATTGTTTCATGATATTTGGAATTTACATTATAAAATTCTTCTGTATCAAGTTTTGGACAATCAGATTGGTTCTTTTCAAGGAATCCTATTACCTCAAGCCGCTAGACTGAAGTTGTAATTGCAAAGGAGATTAGTCTAACAACTATCTTCCATTAAGTACTCTAGAAATCTTTGCAGTAACTTCCTGTGGTCAGGAGGGAATGTGTGACTGTGTGCGGTTGATATTCCATGGGGATGACTCCATTGTGCTACTATTCCTTGGATAGTTGAAGTGGTTTGGCTTAACACAAATAATTTTCTGTCCTTGGTAAGAATTTGCTTAAGTAGAATCATCATCATTACACTATTAGGTTGAATTTTAGGACTTAAGCTTGTTTTGCTGGCTTTTGGTCCATTTATATTTGGCTTTCTTAGGAATTAACCACAAACCATTAGTGAAAACAATACAGAGGCCTGGAGGAAGTCTGGGCAAAAACAGCTGAGGACATCCTTAGCAAAGTTTCTCAGACCTTTTCCTTGAGTTCTCCAAATACATTGACAAATTAATGACTTCTATTAAAAAATCATTAAAAAGAGAAAACGTCTGGAACTATTTCCAGAGGATCCTCTGAATTCTCCTTACATTCTCCCCTCCTTCATTCCCTGTTCCAGGACACAACACCGCACTAGATACACGTGGCAAGATGCCAAGACTGTATTAATTTTTAAAAGAAAAACAAAATTAAGTCCTAGCATCTATACAGAAAGAGGAAAGACCTGAAAGCCTCTTTTAAGTATGCCTGAAATCTACTCTACCGCTACCTCCAAGATTCTGATTAGTGCAATGAGGAGGGATGTAGGAATATTTTGCCAATGGGGTAAGGCTGCTTTGGAAGAGTCTGACATAACCCTCGGGTGGGCGAGGGAGGATGTGTGGCTGCCAGGTGAGGGTGAAGGGTAGCACGTGTTCTCTGAAAAATCTACCTAGTTTGCTCATAGGAGTTAGATATTTCCTCAATACTCCCACCATATCACTCTGAATATAGCTCCAAAATATAAATATTTTTGTGTTTACCATATTGTATTGTCTTTCTCCCTCTAGAGATACAACTGTAATCTAACACAGGGCTCTCTGCACAGTTCCTGGCACACTGCCTTTCAAAGGGTGTGTTCTGATGTATCTAATAAAACTGTAGAAAGGCTGTCATAGAAGTTTTTATAAATAAAAGTAATTATGAAGTGAAATGAATTTGTTGGAACAATGACATTGATTAACAACACATTTTACCTGGAGAAAGAATGTTATCATTAAGATTTTTCCATCAGATTTTGTACTCAGTAGCCACATATCTGTTTTTGTAAGCCAGCTGCTTATGTTAATGTGCAGCGTACTACATGCCTTTAGCATCAAAAAGAGTCATGTTGTCACTAGGAGTTTCTCCAATTAATGTCATGCCAAAGAAACGTTCAAGCATGCCTTCATAATGCTTGTGTAAAATTTCTTCCTGGTCATTACATTATGGCAAGTCTAAATACAGGATTTGCTGTATGCAGTGTTCTTAATTCTTTGCGTTGTGCCTTGTATCTATAGCTGTTGCCACTTGTTTTGCAAACCGGTCAATCTGTTATGGTGATGTCAATATTTGGAGTTACATAATAGTTTCTCCTTAAAGGTGAAAGGCACCATACCAATATCATAAAATATTTAGATCTGACAGAACACTTTATAATTAGATGCAATGTGCATTTGGAAAAGCCTAATAAAATGTACCCAATAAGAAATATAATAAACCAAGCCTGTAAGACCATCTCTTACTCTGTGTAATGCTTAACTCAACATCATGATTTTCACAGGAAAGTTGAACTCTAATGACTGAAGGGTCACTAGTAAGAGAAGGAAGGGGAATAGATGCGATCACTTCCCAACACTTTTATGAAGCTGATTTCCATTACGCTCAAAGCATATTAAGAGAATGTATTGATTAAATAAGTTACCACTAGTTATTTCATCACACAGTTAAACAACAGGAAAACTAGACCAACTGATACAGATCTGCCCATGAACACAGAGCAGGGGAAATGGCCACATTCCAGTCACTGCCATTTGGTGACACCTCATTGAAACACAGATAAGGAACAAGAGAAATGGTTGTGAACTTTCTTTATCCCGGATAGTTAAGAGGATGTTTACTTCCACTCACCTTAATGACTACATATCAGAAGTTCCTCTATATCTGACCTAAAGTAAACAGATCTTTTTATGATTTATTTCACTACAATTTCAGCTTTTATGAAGACTGTTGAGTCTGAAGCCTAGCGAGATGTGAATGGTCCTTAAGCAACAAGGGAGCTCAAATGCCCAAGTAGGTAGATAGCATGGCTCCTTGTTCAAACACATTTTTCCTAAGTGATCCACAGTGATGGCAGGAGAGAAAATGATGTCTCTTAGAAAGTCATGACTTGGCTAAAGTTAAACTAGCCTTAATAAAGAACCTAAGAGAGAGGAACTCAAAAGAATGTTTGAAAAGCTGTCTTAGAGATAATCAACGAATTCTACTCATTTGTTAGGTGTCTCAGAAGGAAAAAGTGGGGAAATCTACATTTGGGAGCCTCTTTAAACCTTCTAAAATAAAATGGTGATCACTACAACTGAAGAGTTTAATTAAAGGACTTCATTTTTAAATCCATATTTCAAGGTATACGTAATTTATATGCTTCTTTTCCTTATGTACTTTTGGAGAACTATATGATGTGAAAGAGATATGAGACATTTTTTACCAAATCTTTTTCCCTAAGAATTAGTAAGTAGTAGGTGTTTTGACTGGTAAAGATGAACCTAAATTTATTCTAAACTCAGAATAAATTTGACTAATGAAAACTGGATTTTGCTCATGGCCAAATGATTAGTTCATTCCTTGAGTTGATATTTTAATTCTCTAAAAATGTTATGTTGTTGTAAATTGCTAGACTTCCATTTGTTCAATGTGCTCTACTTTAGAATAACCTTCTCTCCACCTACCCTAAAACCGAGCATTGCTGTATGAGGAACGAGCTTGGGGTCTATTAAGCAGACCCAGAGTGGAACCCAGATTTTTGTCACCTACTCATGGCGTGACCTGAGAACAGTGCTTAACTTTTCGTAGGCTCAGTTACCTCATCTATAAGAAGAGGACAATAATAACTGACCCCAGAAAGTCACTATAAAAATTAAATGAGATAACATATTTAGAGTGTTAGGCACATATTAGATCCTTAATAAATATCATTTTGCTTTCTTCTTCTTGTAACATGGGAAATAATACATTTTAATATATCTAATGGGTTTTTATGTCCAGAATTGTATTGATAATATAGGACACAGTAGACTAAGAGAAAGTACCTATTTGCAAGGAGCTTACACTTCTGTGTAGGTAAGAAGTTGTAAGAAATAAGGCAGAGTTTTCCTCTCTCACCACTCCACTTTGTTTCATCCCTCCACACCTTTGGTAGGTAAAGGAACTTTCATAATAATAATTCATAGAAACTATACTTTGAGAGAATGTTAATATTAGCAAGAGAGAGAAACTTTGGATTTATAATCATCTACTCTACAAAATAAGAAACAAAACAAAAGCCGGCCCTTTAGGAGTACCGTTAGCATCTACAACACAAAATTAGAAGGGATTACAGACTTCTTGGTGGGGGAAGGGAGGGATGGCTTGGGAGTTTGGGATTAGCAGATGCAAACTATTATATATAGAATGGGTAAACAACAAGGTCCTACTGGATAGCACAGGGAACTATATTCAATATCCTGTGAGAAACCATAATGGAAAAGAATATGAAAAAGAATGTATATGTATGTAGAATTGAATCACTTTGCCGTACAAAAGAAATTAACACAACGTTGTAAATCAACTATACTTCAATGAAATTAATTTTTTAAAAAAATTAGAAGGGGGCTTTCTCTCTATTTTTACATGAAAACCAACAATAGTGTAGCACCCTCCAAGAGTACTGGCTTTGAAAGAATTGGAATGTAACACCTTTGCCATGGACACAGATTCTCATGATGGATCCCACTCACTGCTGGAAAAAAAAAAAAAAAAAAAGAGATACCTAGAGCCATTTCAACTGCAGAGGACATCCACAAAAGGAAGGCAGAGGGAGAGAGAAAGAATACGGTAGATGCTACTTGTAGACTGGAGCAAACAGATTAGTTGGTTCCCCTCTGGAGACTTCAGGAATACTTGAGTGCAGAGGGGTTTGCAGGAAGGTCTTCAGTTCTGCAAGCTGCAGCTGAAACAGGTCAAATTTGTAATGATAGTACCAAATGCTATCTGCCAGACATCATTCAATATGATTTACTCACATTAACTCGTGTGAACCCCCCAACTACCCTAGGAGGTAGGCACTATTATCATCCTCATCATACAAATCACGGAACTGAAACTCAGAGTGGTTAAGTGGTTTGACCAAGGGCAGGTAGCTAGTTAGCTGTAGAGTTGGCCCTTGTAGGCAGGCCACAAGGGCTCCAGGGACCACATTCTTTTTTTTTTTTTTTTTTTTTTTTTTGCGGTACACGGGCCTCTCACCGTTGTGGCCTCTCCCATTGTGGAGCACAGGCTCTGGACGCGCAGGCCCAGCGGCCATGGCTCAGGGACCCAGCCACTCCGCGGCATGTGGGATCTTCCCGGACTGGGGCACGAACCCACGTCCCCTGCATCGGCAGGAGGACTCTCAACCACTGCGCCACCAGGGAAGCCCCAGGGTCCACATTCTTAACCACTGTGCTAAACAGCGAAGTTGGTTAAGCTTGAGACTGAAAGTTAGGGATACAGACAATACATCTCCATTTTGTGAAATTGAATACAGTATATAAAGCAAAGATGAAAAAATACAAGCAAATGTTTACAACATTTACCTCTGATGGTGGCTTTACCTAAAGGTGGCTTTTAGATTTTTTCTTTATGTACTTTTTTTGGATATTATTCAACATTCCTGTCAATAATTGACATTAGAAGTCATTTTAAAAGGAAACTTTATAATAACTACACTAACTTTTCCTTACACAGTTCTTTTGTTTGTGGTACCTTATTAAGATAATCCCCAAATCTTAATTTTATAAACGTCATAATGGAGGAAAGTACAGATTCCACTTCATAGACAAAGAAAACAAAGACAGAAATTATTTACTCAACAGTAAATAATGTCCTGATGGACAAATATTTGGAATATGGCCACTAGTGTTTGCCAAATATTTATCAGATTTTTAAACTAAGTACCTAAAAAGAAGAGGCAGAAAAAGTGAAATAAATATCTGAAACACCATGAAGAAACTTAATGCAGAATTCAAAATAAAACCTAAGTTTCATGAGTGCAAAACCAATAATTTTGAGGAATTCTGAACTTACTATGGGTTGAAGCCCTAAGTGACGCAATGAGGACTCACACTTTCACTGGGATGGTCCTGGATTTCAGTGGACTATGACGCAGATCCTTAAAGAGACATTGTTCTATATTCTCCTACGGAGGCAAACTCTGGGGTGTTGTAAGGTACAGCATCACACCACTTAACACCTAGAGCAGAGGCGTCCAATGGAACATTCTATATCTGCCCCGTCCAATACAGTAGCCACTAGTCACACGTGGCTATGGAGCACTTGAAAGGTGGCTAGTGTGACTGAGAAACTAAACTTTAAAGTGTATTCAACTGTAACTAACTTAAATAGCCATGTGTGACTGGAGGCTACCATCCTGGACAGCACAGATCTATGGCTTTCCCACATCTTATCAGTTTTTGGCCAGTTTCTCCTATTCATTTTTTATTGAAGTACAGTTGACTCACAATATTGTACTAATTTCAGGTGTACAGCAGAGTGATTCAATTATATATATTCTTTTTCAGATTCTTTTCCATTTTAGATTATTATAGGATACTGAATATAGTTTCCTGTGCTATACAGTAAATCCTTGTTGTTTATTTTATGTATAGAAGCATGTACCTGTTAATCACCTACTCCTAATTTATCTCTCTCTCCCCTTTCCCTGTTGGTAGCGATGAATTTGTTTTCTATGTCTGTGAGTCTGTTTCTCTTTTGTAAATAAGTTCATTTGTATCATGTTTTTTAGATTCCACATATAATTGATATCACATGATATTTATCTTTCTCTGACTTACTTCACTTAGTATAATACTCTCTAGGTCTATCCATGTTGCTGCAGATGGCAATATTTTGTTCTTTTTCATGGCTGAGTAATATTCCATTGTATCCATGTACCACATCTTCTTTACCCATTCATCTGTTGATGAACATTTAGGTTGCTTCAATGTCTTGTCTATTGTAAATAGTGTTGCTATGAACATTGGGGTGCATGTATCTTTTCAAATTTAAGTTTTCGTCTCTTCCGGATATATGCCCAGGAGTGGGACTGCTGGATCACATAGTAATTCTATTTTTAGTTTTCTGAGGAACCTCCATACTGTTTTCCGTAGTGGCTGTACCAATTTACATTTCTACCAACAATGGAAATCCTATTCCTTTTTCATACATAAATATATATATATAATATCAATTCTACCATATTAATAGCTTCTAATAATTGATGTTCTTTCTCTCTCCCATTTCCTAAGCTACCAAAGTCTAGCCCTTAAAATATATACTTGGGCAAAATTCTCCAAAATCACCCCTTACAGAATGAAGTTTATTAGAGATTCTGAAGTAAGACTGTCAAGTTGATGGAACATGTGCTTACGTTCCTACCTCACAGGAAGATGGTGCTTCACCTTAGTCAAGCTCGAATCAGTGTCTCTTTTTTAATAACAGCTTTTTTGAGATAGAATTCACATACCATAAACTTCACCCCTTCAGAGAATATAGTTCAATGGTTTTTAGTATATTCAGGGTTGTTTAACCATCACCACTAATTTTAGAACATTTTCATCACCCCAAAAAGAATCCCTAAACCCCTTAACAAGGACCCCTTACTCCCCACTACCTCGAGCCCCTGGCAGCCACCGTTCTACTTTTGGTCTTGGTACTCTTGTCAAAGCACCACATTCCTTGAGCAACAAATCTGTACCAAGTAATCTTCATTTTTCTTCTCTCTTCTTCTTTTCCATGTATTTAAAATTTTCTTAACCATTTTAAATTGCTACATTGCCCTCAATTTCTCCTTGCCTATCCAGCTCAGTGACGCCCATGTGCCAGGGCTCTTTAATCCACCTACATTCAATGTCTTTTTTTTAAATTCTTTTAAGTCTATGGTCAGAGGCAACAGTTCTTTTATCATCAAAATAGGCCAAGTGAGGCAACGAGTACATGCTTAAGAGTCTGGGACTTGCGGGCTTCCCTGGTGGTGCAGTGGTTGAGAGTCCGCCCGCCGATGCAGGGGACACAGGTTCGTGCCCTGGTCCAGGAAGATCCCATATGCCGCGGAGCGGCTGGGCCCATGAGCCATGGCCACGGAGCCTGCGCTCCACAACAGGAGAGGCCACAACAGTGAGAGGCCTGCGTAACGAAAAAAAAAAAAAAAAGAGTCTGGGACTTTAAGAGTCTGGGACTGGTAGGGGAAGGACAGGTAGAATGAAAGTGTGTCTCGACTTCACTTTCATAAGCAATCTGAATGGTGTTATTCCTGCTCCCATCCCCAGCTCCATCTGGTACCGTTCCAGTTCTCAGCATTTGCAACAATGCCTAGCATATAGCACCTCTGCCGTGAATCATCGTATTTCTTTATGACATGTTTAGAGGCTTATTCCTCCCATAGAGCTACCCAGCTAGACTATCATTAATTTCTCTTCAAAAATTACCTATTAAATAGCATCCTGATGCCATATGTAATGTACAGAGATATGTCAACTGGAGTGTGTTTCCTAGATTGCTGAATTCAGTGAATTCTCAGAATTCTTCTCTTTGGTGAGCACCAAATTATAAGGAAGGAAGTCCCCAAAAATAATGGCTTATATGCTTTTCCCCACAGAACATGAAAATATAAATACCTTCATACATAACTCATGTTGGTTCTCTCATGAATGTTTGTTGGCACCTTTGTCCTAGTTTACCCCCAGACCAGACTTCTTCAGCATGCACAGAGGATTCCAGCCTCTGTGATGTTCTCACCGTGCAGACAGGTGAGGGGAAGGAAGAGAGGTGCTGGGAGGGAGATACAAGTCTCCACACATATCTTCCTTTCAGTTCAAGTATGAAAATGGAGATCAAAAGCCAAACCTGCAGACACACTGAACTCGGCCGGAGCCAAGAGTTACCTTTGAGATCGGCAGTTCCAAAAGGCATCAACAGGCATCCTCCTGGTAACTGCCAGGTGGGAAATGTCATCCCGTTGCTTGTGACAGACATGGCGCAGCTGTGCTTTGCTGAGGGTGAACACAGGCTGGCCCTGAGCCGTAACAGGGGGCCAGCTGCGGCCTGTGCTCCGCTTCCTGCCCACAAGCCTCTCCTGCTCAGTGCTTGTCAAACACCCCGGCGATTAATCACCCTGAAGAAGTGGGTCTAAAACGGCTGAAATTGCCTGTTGAAGATTAACCGAATCTATCAGATTTCCAGCCAGAATTAGGGGGTAGGGGTGCAGCGGGGCTGAAGAGTGTCTTTTCATTGGGGAAAGATTCTCAGCCAGATTCACTGCAAAGCTCTCAGGCTGGTCATTCCAATCCTGACTGAAACTTAGAGCCTCTTCCAGCCAGTAATCCTTATTCTTGAGGGAGAGACGGAGGAAGGACATACTATATTTATTTGCGTTTATGAATTCCTGGTGTGGAATCGAAGGTGTACAGCTCGAGCTAATACAGGCGGCCCTGTGGCCTCAACTGCCATGTGAAGAGTAACCTGTATGTATTCTGCCTACTGTTTGTATAAAACAGCTCTGCTGCACCAACACTCACCCTTCCCTGGGTGGAGAATTTCAGTCTCTGTCAGGGCTCCTGGGCCGGCAGTCTCACCCTCGGGGGAAGGTGAGCCTCCCAGCTGGGCTTGAAGGGCTAGTCTCGGCCCTCTGGGAAAGACACAGCCTCTAGAGTCACACTGCCTTGGGCAGAGGAGCTGCTTAGGCCACACACTGCAAAACCATCGGCTGCCAGGGAGCTGTGTGGCGCTCACTCACCCTATGCCTGAGGCCAAAGGCTTGTGGTGACCCCAGCCCTGGCATGGGGGTGATGGGCAGTAGGCATCTCCTAGGGTAACTCTGATCTCAGGACATTGGGTAACCCCTAGGGTATCTTTATATCCATATAGAGTCATTGTCCTTAAATACCCCAGCTTCAGGCCACCAGGGAAGCCTCCAGAGACTGTCACTTCACAGAGGGAAATGACTGTGTCTTCTTTCTAACCTCAGAATGTCTCATTCGACTGTCTTCTCATTCCTTTAAAAGTGTCATCACGGCATGATCTACAGGCAAGCTAACTTCTTTCTATTTTAATCTGTTCATTTATGTAACACTGACTTCTGCCAAACATGCTGTTGTTTTTATTTTAAAAGCTATGTTCGCATAAATATCTTCTTAATAACATAAATATTTCTAAATAACACCTAAGGCATATATGGACCACCCTTAAAATAGAATAACCCTTTAGGTTTTTACATGGAGAAAGAAACCCCAAATATACTGGAAGGCGAAAAAGCGAAAACAGAATGTTTTGAATGAGCTCATTTCCCGAAAGATAGTCATACATACAGAGAAAATAATTGGGAAGAATATGCATTAAGTTGTTGACAGCAGCTGTTTCTACAAGGAAAGATTATTGAGAACTTTTACTTCCTGCATTTTTAATGCCTGTAATATCTGAAGTGTTTTTAACAGATCTTGGTAGTTGGAAAAACAGTTAAGGTAAAAGTAACTGCCAGGCAAAGCCGATCATTAGCTGTGATTTAAGAGCAGAGAAAGCTTAAGGGCCTAAGGCCTCACCACTCAGAATGTGGCCCCCAGGATACAAACAGCAGGTCACCTCGGTGCGTCTTAGAAATTCCAAATCTTAGGCCCCTTTTTACGTCTATATTCATATCTACATTTAAGTGGAAGAAAGCATGGTCTGCCCATATTAACTATTACCTCCTTCACCTGATGCATGTGATTCCTTTTTATAATAATAAAAATAATTTCCAGAACTTAGAAAAATATCTACAGCTATTTTATTTTATAACTTGTACTAAGAGATAAACATATTTTTGTAAGAACAGATTTTCAACCATTCAATGACGATGGACTAGGTTCCCACTGAGAGGGAGGCACTTATCTCTTCACTGAGAAGGTCAAGACTGAATCCATGTCCTCCAAGTAAAAGAGACAAGAATAAGCAGTCAGATGGAAAATGTGTGAAAATGATATAAGTAGGACTGCCCTGGTGGCGCAGTGGTTAAGAATCTGCCTGCCAATGCAGGGGACACGGGTTCCAGCCCTGGTCCAGGAAGATCCCACATGCCGCGGAGCAACTAAGACCGTGCGCCACGACTACTGAGCCCATGTGCCACAACCACTGAAGCCCGCGCACCTAAAGCCGGTGCTCTGCAACAAGAGAAGTCACTGCAATGAGAAGCCCGTGCACTGCAATGAAGAGTAGCCCCCACTTGCCGCAACTAGAGAAGGCCCACGCAGAGCAACAAAGACCCAATGCAGCCAAAAATAAATAAAACTAAATTTTTTTTAAATGGCATAAATACAAGGTAAAAAGTGATAAAGAGCCACAACTAATCAAAAGGCTGTTGTGCTATTTGGCTGAATGAAGAGTATCCAATAATATCTTTGCTAATCTTGCTGACTTTTCACCACTCAGAAGCAGAGGAAGGATACTGATTGGAGTAACAAATTCTGGAGTTAATTGTGACCATAAAGGAAGGATAAGTTGGTGATGTAAAACTAAAAAGGAATTGGGGGTGGGAAAGTAACAATGTCATCTTGAGCTTATCATATTCACAACAAAAGAACAATGGGTACAGCTAGATTTTAGACAAGCCACATTGATCTGAGCATCTAAGATGAAAACAGTTCAATTAGAGGAGAATGTCCTGAAAATGAATCATTCGGTCTATACATCTGCCCATTGTCGAGACTGGAGGAGAAACACTTGTAAAAAAACGTAAATGGCTCTAACAAGAACTCTCTGGCGATTTAAAATTTTAGAAGGTCACTTACAAACAATAAATGGGTGTGTAGATGATCCAGGGTTTATGACATGCCCCTTCAACATACTTGTATTTGATTTGGGGCCCATGTGAATACGGAAATGATATTTAAAATTTTACTCCTAAGTCCAATTCATAGGAGCTTAGACTAGTGAGTTGAAGATGTAAAGTCTTTGGGAGAGGTTGATCTGTGTGCTCCCTTGGGAACTGGAGACTTGTAGACTGCCAATAAGAGAAAATGACAGACTATGCTGGTTATTTTCTGAAGGAAGAAAATAAAAGGCTGGATAAAAAAGGTGCTTTGAAGTTATCATTACACGCATGACTTTGGTGGACAGCCCTGGAGGCTGGGGCAAGAGAGGATGCACTGACCATTTAAGAATCAGGGGCTATTCGTGCCTACAAGCCTAGAGTCTGCCACACATCTGGAACATTTCAATAGAGGCCTCGCAGATAAGATTGACAGCTTCATGTCAGACACAATTAGAGGAACCAGGGTTTCAATCCCTGATATGTAAGATGAAAGTAAAGTAGGACAAAAGCAGAAATAATAGCAACTCTTTAGATAAAAGTGAATAGGTCAGAGATGTTTGTGAAATAAATAAGAGAGATCCACCCAAGTCACCCTCCTTTGAACCCAGCAATGTCTTGACAACGCTCACTGACATTCCAACACTTGAGCATAAAGAAATATTTCAGCAGAATCATCCAACCAGGATTCTAGTCCTCAGTATTACTTGTCATTTCTAAAGAGCAATATCAGAGCTTGTTAGTTGATCTCTATTAATACTTAAATGGAAATATACAGAGATCGTGTTTAACACGTTTCTCACACATAGCTCTTCTCCCCAACCCTCCACAAAAAGAAAGAGCCTCTGATTTAATGGATAAAAGATGCTGCATCATTCGAATTATTTAACATGTGGTCTATTTCACTTGGATTTAACTCTGTTTGAAAACCTTCAAATTTTTGAAACCAGTGCTGTCAGACTAAAACAATGGAACTAAAGGCATTGGTTTATATTGTTACCTCGTTTCAAGTAAAGATTTGAGGTGACTTACAGCCAAAAGCATGTGTAATAAAATTAATAGTATAGAAATTTAAAGAAAAATTAGAACCCAAGAGAAGGAAAACAAAAAAATATGACTACTCTGTGCTTTATGGTTTGCAAGATTGCTGTGCATGAATTGTCAAACCCTGCCCTGGTCTTTCTGGTAGAGAATAATTGTTCTCATTGTCATGAAAAAATATAAAATCTCTACCTATGAAATGATGTAGAAAAAGCACGTGTCGGGACTTTGCTGGTGGCACAGTGGTTAAGATCCGCCTGCCAATGCAGGGGACACGGGTTGGAGCCCTGATCCAGGAAGATCCCACATGCCTCAGAGCAACTAAGCCCGTGCACCACAATTATTGATCCTGTGCTCTAGAGCCCGTGAGTCACAACTACTGAGCCCGTGCACCGCAATTACTGAAGCCCACACACCTAGAGCCCGTGCTCTGCAACAAGAGAAGCCACTGCAATGAGAAGCCCGCACACCGCAGCAAAGAGTAACCCCCGCTCGCCGCAACTAGCGAAAGCCCACGCACAGCAACAAAGACCCAATGCAGCCAAAAATAAATAAATAAATTTAAGAAAAAGCACACGATTGCTTTCTTTCTTTTGTTAATATATGGACAAGGTGGGGTCAACACTGATCTCTGGCTTTTGGGAAATCCTGCAGCATCGACTGTGCTACTCAAAGTGTATTCTCAGGACGAGCAGTAACAGCATCACCTGTGGACTTGTTAGACATGCAGACTCTCAGCCCCAGCCCAGACCGGCCAAATCAGGAGCCGCATTTTTTTTTAACATTTATAAAATTCATTTTATTTTGTTTTTAATTTTTATTGAAATGTAGTTGATTTACAATGTTTGTTAGTTTCAGGTATACAGCAAAGTGATTCAGATATATATATATAATATCTATCTATTATGTCTATATATTATATAATATATATGAATAGTCACCCCTAGGGATGCTTCTAAGTATAATATATATATATATAATATATATATATTCTTTTTTGGATTATTTTCTGTTATAGGTTATTACAAGATACTGTAATATATAGTCAGGAGCTGCTTTTTAACAAGATCCCCAAGTGATCCACATGCACATTAAAGCTTCAGAAGCACAGATCAGTGACATTAATGATCCCATACTGTCTTGTTTTTGCATAAATGTTTAGTATGTGTCTACCTAAGCTTGTAGCAAACTATCAATTGCTCAGGGCAGAAACTAGCTTATTCCTTTTTTTCTTCCATGACACCAAGCACACCGAGAACACTGTAGCAGAAATAAAATAATTTTTCAATGAATAAATCATCATAAAAGGAAAAAAATTAGACCAAGAGGATCAAAATCAATTTATACAAGATAAAACTATAGTATATATTATACACCTTAATAACTTGATATTATTTTAAATAACATTAATAATGACTAATATTTATTACTTATTTGTGGCAGGTACTAATAAGCACATTTTATTATCTTCTTCACAGCACTATAAAGTAGTACTATTACCCTCATTTTATAAATGGGAAAATTGAGATTTGAGATTAAACAAAGTGTCCAAATCAGCTGCTCAAATGTAGTAGAACTATAGTTTAAACATAGGGTGTCTGATTACACAAACCATATTTTTAGCCACAATTGTCTAATGAGAGCTTCTTTGTGCCTGGGTTTCTGAGTGATATAAAACCCCAGGACCAAGTAATGAGATTAGAAGGTAGGAAAGCTCATAATGGATCAAGTGATTGGATCAGATCCAAGTTGATAAATGAGTATCTCACATTTTTAAACAACGATAGCATGCTTATATTTTTGTGACTCTGTAAAATCACAGGCCTGCTTTTACAAATTTGAGAAGTATATTCTAGTATCAATGGAGATGAGACATAGGGAAATGAACTGGGTAATAAGTCACAGTAAGAAAGCTTATATATTACAGTGCTCCGAACTACAAAATATTTAATGAATATTCATCCCTAGGGATGCTTCTAAGCATAAACTATCTATGTTTCCCTAGACAATAGTTGCCAAAGATACTTTATCTTTTCTACAGCTAGGGAAACTGAGGCTCCAATAGGTCAGCATGAATCAGAGGTCCCTTTGGGTGACATGTGTGTTAAGTTATCCATGTTTGTCATGACCCACTACATTTTCTCTCTCCTACTGATGGAAACCATAAAGAAAGAAGAGAGCAGGTGTGTGTATCTATTTACATGGGTGTGAAATATGTATATAAGGAATGTCAGACTTCCCTGATGGCGCAGCGGTTAAGAATCTGCCTGCCAATGCAGGGGACACGGGTTCCATCCCTGGTCTGGGAAGATCCCACATGCCACGGTGCACCTAAGCCTGTGCACCACAACTACTGAGCCTGTGCCTGTGCTCTAGAGCCCGCGAGCCACAACTAATGAGCCCGCGTGCCACAACTACTGAAGCCCGCGCGCCTAGAGCCCATGCTCCACAGCAAGAGAAGCCACCGCAATGAGAAGGCTGAGCACCGCAACGAAGAGTAGCCCCCGCTCACAGCAACCAGAGGAAACCCGTGCACAGCAACGAAGACCCAACACAGCCAAAATTTAAAATAAATAAATAAAAAAATTTTTAAAAAAGGAATGTCATCACAGGTGAAGATGAATGTGTAGGTGGAAAGATACATGAAAGGTGAGGGTCGTGACCTGCAAGGAAGATGATACATTCCTCCTAAGGGCTGGAGTTTTCTTTTATTCCTCTTAACATCCCCAGTACCTAGCACTATATTTGGTACTTAGAAGGTAAGTTTTATTGTATGAGTACCTACTGTGTGCTTAGCTAGTAGGTACTCAAGAATTACCTGTTGAAACTTTACAATCACATATCTAGTTCTGAGTACCAGCCTGACTAGTACAATGATTTTAAGTTGTTTCACCAGTCTACGCCTCAATTTCCTCATCTGTACAATGGGCACATGAGGCTAACTTCATTAAGTTATGAGGATCAAGTAAGATAACGTAGGTAAATTGCTTAGTATGGCCCGCGTCACACTAAGTGTCCAATAAATGCAGCTAGAAATGTGAACCTTCCAGTGAGGTTACATTCAACCTCAGTTTTTACCCATAACATCTTAGCCTATCTTATGATTTTTTCAGATGTGTAGACCAGAAAGAAACATGAACTGACTGCCTTTGAGTGGCAGAGCCAGGACCATGACAGACCTTTGACCAGGTCTACTCCTCCTTAGTCACCATTCACAGGAAAAGGTCTTTCCTTAAGATATTAACTGTGTACACCACTTCCGTTGCAGAAGTAGGCTGCTCATGGTTTTGTACTGCAGGAGATCACTCATTCAACTAACCCCAAATCCAGATTTCCTTGAAACTTGGTGCCTTTGGGTTCTTTATATTCCTTTATCTGGGCCCTAAAAGGACATACCTGGTAGACAAATTACCTGGAAACTCAAGCCTTGTGCTGCATTCTTTCATGAATGATGAAAACAGGAGGAAATGAATCCAATGTGTCATAAAGGAAGAATTAAGCCCTGGAGGATGGCAGGGTTTCTGAGGTCATTCAGACTGTGACCATTATGATCATGGTGACAAGAGGCAGTGTAGTGAAGTGGTTAGAACAGTTTTAACTACAATATGGTATCCTGGAGGGAATCCTGGTACAGTAAAAGGACATTAGGTAAAAACTAAGAAAAACTAAATAAATTACGGACTTTGGTTGATATTAACATCAATATTCGTTCATTTTTTAAATTTATTTATTTTTTTTATTTTAGGCTGCACTGGGTCTCCACTGCAGCACACGGGCTTCTCATTGCAGTGGCTTCTCTTGTGGCGGGGCACCAGCTCTAGGCGCACAGCCTCAGTAGTTGTGATGCATAGGCTCAGTAGTTGTGTCTCGCAGGCTCTAGAGTGCAGGCTCAGTAGTTGTGCATGGGCTTAGTTGCTCTGTGGCATGTGGGATCTCCCTGGACCAGGGCTCGAACCTGTGTCCCCTGCATTGGCAAGCGGATTCTTAACCACTGCGCCACCAGGGAAGTCCTGGTTCATTATTTATAACAAATGCATCATACTAATATAAGACACTAATCATAGGGGAAACTGGGTGTGAGGTATGTGGGAACTCTGTAACATCTTCCCAATTTTTCTGTAAATCTATAACTGTTCTAAAAAATAAATTTTTAGAACTTGGGGAGAGGGAATTGATGAGGGAATAGATGAAACAGGATTAGACCCAGAAATAATAATTATTGAAGCTGGGTCATGGGTACGGGAAAGTTCATTACACTGTTCTATTTAGCATGCTTGACATTTTCCATTGAAAAAGTTTTTTTTAAATAACTTTCATTAAGAAAATAAGATTAAGAAATACTGTCCTAGACAACATTTCCCCCACAGTTCTATTTAAGCATCAGTAAAATTACCAACTAGTAAAAAAATTTTAGAAATAAGAGACTTGATTTTGACATACCAACTCAATCTAAAGCACCATTTGTTTACTAAATAAAGTCCTCTCATGTGATATTTATAGCTACTACAGACAGAAGACAGCCGTGCTCTCTAAGGAAATAGGTTTGTATGTATGCATAAATTTGCAGATGCTATACATCTATTTCAATTAAATTGACCCATATTAATATTCCAGAGTAGACTTACTCTCCAGCTTTAAGATTGTTGCTTCTGATTGCTTTTTTATCTCCAGCCACTAGGCTTGGGATGAAGGCTATATAATGAGCTAGCGAGTGTCCACCACAAGCAACCCTAACTCATATATTTTACATGACTTATTACATAATGGATAATATGTAGCTTTTTTGTTAAAAGTTGAGTAAATAACAGAATAATGGTACTTGACATGTTAAAAATCTTTCAAAATGATCATGAAACAAGGAAAAATATACTCTCTCACATATCTTCTAAGACAATTTACTCTCAAAAAGACTAGTCAAACTACATAGTTAAATGCAATAAAATAATAATTAGTGTAAGGGTACCTTACAATGAGGGTAGAAATAAGTATTTTATAAACAGGGAAACTGAATGAGAGATTAAATCCAAACTCACAGAACTGGTGAGTGACAAAGCCAGATATATAAACGGAAGTCTGAACGAAGTTAGAGCCCATGGTTTTTGAATTAGATCAGATGCCTTTCTTCTAAAATATTCAATATAAAGACTCAAACTGAAAAAATTAAATTGCACCCTTAACCTACAGTCAACATCTTTCTTCTCTAGGATAGAGACCAATGAGTCAACACTAGCATTCCAGGAATTGTGCCACCATGTTAGAAGACATATGTATAGCCTAGGTTTTGTTCTTCTTCTCCTTCAATTCCCCTGTGCAACTCATTCTTCTTTATATTTATCAAGGTAATGCTATTATTCTTTTTGCTATATTATTTAATCCCCAAACAACTGTTTTCACCTTTTTTGTCATTGGCAAAGTTATGGAGGGTTATAGGGTTATTGAGTTCCCACCTTACAACACAAGGGAGTTTTGCTATTATTTATTAAATGTGCTGGACTGCAAGTGTGCAAAATATCTGCATACAAAAGCAAGGTTGACCCAATTTAAGAAACCGCCTGCAGGGGCATAAATAGAGACACAGACGTAGAGAACAAACGTATGGACACCAAGGGGGGAAAGCGGCAGGGGGTGGTGCTGTGATGAATTGGGAGATTGGGATTGACATGTATACACTGATGCATATAAAATGGATGACTAATAAGAACCTGCTGTATAAAAAATAAATAAAATAAAATTTAAAAATTCAAAAAAAAGAAAAAAAGAAACTGCCTACAAGAAGAATTATGTGGGAGTTGCACAATCCAGAGTTTGCTATTAACGAAAGAGGAGTCTTGACAATATACTCTACAATCCCGTCATTTCAAACCTCGCCTCCTTGATTCATATATTCCGTTGCATATTTATTGACAAATATTTATGAGATGTACTTCAGGCTTGATAACACTCTGAGAGTGGCCTAGGGAGTAACTCCCAAATACAGTGCCTCCCTCCACTGTAGTGCATTCGGGTAGATGAGAAAGAAGTAAGAGAACACTGGATGTGAACAACCCCTTCAGCAAACCACTCTGTGTCCACCGCCTTTCTGACAGCATGATACTACTTCACACCTGCTCAATGAAGACCTTGATGAAAGAATGAATCATACCTGTAAACCCTGGACGCTTTCTGAACTAAGGTTACCATATACAGATTTCACCCAGGTAACACATTTTTTTTTTAATTTCTTTCATTTATTTATTTTTGGCTGCTCTGGGTCTTCATTACTGCGCGCAGGCTTTCTCTAGTTGCAGCGAGTGGGGGCCACTCCTTGCTGCGGTGTGTGGGCTTCTCACTGCGGTGGCTTCATTTGTTGCAGAGCACTGGCTCTAGGCACACGGGTTTCAGTAGTTGTGGCTCGCAGGCCCAGTAGTTGTGGCACACAACCTCTAGAGCGCAGGCTCAGTAGTTGTGGCGCACGGGCTTAGTTGCTCCGTGGCATGTGGGATCTTCCCAGACCAGGACTCGAACCTGTGTCCCTGCATTGGCAGGTGGACTCCCAACCACTGCACCACCAGGGAAGCACCCAGGTAACACTTTAACAAGCTGCATGATTTCTGTGTGCCACCAAGAAGACTCCCTGTTTCGCCCTGCCGTTATTAGTGTAGCTTCCAAGGGAAAAAGCCAGTTTCTTGCCAGGGGCCTCAGTAACATGTAGAATTCTCAGAAACACTGAATTCTAATGCCAGTGTTAATCCTCGGCGATCTTTTTGAAACTCTGCATGGTTTAGCTTTACCTACAAAAGCCCTAACAGAGATTTTCTACAGAACGAACATCAGCATAGAGAATAATTATAAGGCCTTTTACAAAAACAACTGTTAAGACTATTTAGAGACAGCCAGCAACGTACAAACCTGTCCCCACTTGCTGAGAAACCCAGAAGCTGTTCTGCTGAACCAGCCTAACTCACCCAGTAGACAAGCCTCCCAGCCTAGCTCATGACGGGTCTTGTCATAATTCAGCTGGAGCCACTGGTAAATATCCACCTGTCTATTACTCATTAATAGAGACAGGATGTCAGCTGTTTCCATGACTTGGAGAAACATAGGCTTTTACCACCTTCTGGCTTACTCTCAAAGTAATATTAGAAACAATAAGGCAGACAAAGAAAAGAAGGACAGGAAGATGCAATGTCAAAAATAAAAATAAATTATCATTGTCTGATGGATACAAAGATTACAAAGCAAGCCTTTAACTTGCTTTACAGGTTTTCGTAATTCAACTTCGGCAGTTTGGTAACCTTCTTAGGAGATGGAGAAAAATAAAAGTCTCCAAACTGATTTATGTATTAGCACATTTTATTCTGCTAAGGCTGATAGGTATTTTGATCTTCGGAAGTTATTAACCCCCATCAGTGATCTTTCGATTACATAACTGGTGCTGACATCTGTTTGGGCAGTAAATAATTTGTCACACAATGTTTACTTATGATATGATTAGAGATCTTCTAATTTGAATATTAAACAGAATTGCTTCCTGTCTTCAATTTTAATCTCAGGATGTACTTTCTGTGTCAGGTACCACACCGGTGGTTGTAACAAATAAGTGTACATATTCAATGGTTCAACCAAACACAAGTTTATCTCTCACTCATCTAGCAGTCCAGGGTGTGTGTTCTGGGACAGCAATGAGCTTTCCATCACACGAGGAGTCAAGGACCCAGGCTCTGCCCAGGCCATGGCTCTCCCCTTCTCCCATTCCTTAGAAACATGTCATCATCGGCATTCAGCAGTGGGAAGGGACAAGAAGCATGAAGAAGGTACAGCCCTGATCAGATGCCTTGGCGTTGAAGCAACACACATCACACGTGGGCAAGGGAACTAGAATCAAGGGGACTCTCACGTGCAGTCCTTACTGGGAAGCCACTTCCATGGCGTCTACACCTTGGAAGGAGGAACACAAATTCTAAGAGACAAGTGAGCGCCCACTCTGCCGCAAGCACAAACCTATAGGGAAGAGACACACAAAGCGAATTATTCCCAAATGCCTTCCAATTCATTGGGCAATGCCTGAAATTTTACAAAGTCTTTTATTTAGGTCCAGACTGTGACCACCTGTTACAAGGTAAACGTGCTTCCAGCTGTTCAGTTATTTACATCGTGAACGACTCTCTACTCCTTTCTTTAGAGAAGATATTGGTAGCGTGAAAGAGGCATGAGAAGAGGAGAGCCTGAGTACATGGAGGGGAGTAAAAGGACCAGGAGGATGGCTGTGGAATTCCTTCCTCTGAGGTCTTCTCAAACCTATAGCCAGAGCCCTGGGACCCACAGAGATACCTTCATCCTCAGCGAAACTGCAGACAAATTCTGACCTTAACAATGAAAACTGAGGATCCTGAATTAAGTAGTTCTGGAAACTCAAGATCAGTCACACCTGCAGCCACTCAGGCTCTGGTCCTATAACCAAGACTTGTGTTTGGCCTTCGGTCAGCTGCCGTGACAAAGTCCCCGCCTTAAACAATTCCTATAACTGGCTCTTTGCCTCCATATCAGAGTAATGACTTAACTTTGAGTGGCAAGTTCATGGGCATCAGTCTTATATAATCTTTGCAATAATTAATGCATAGAGGAGGCATTAGTATTCCCTTCATAAAAATGAAGTAGCAGAATCATAAGCAGGTTAAGTACTCATTCAATTAATGCAGCTATTACATGGCAGAGCCAAGAGCTGAAATCAGACCTCTCATTCTCCATCTAGTATTCCTTCCACTAGGAAATACTGTCTTACTGAATATGCTTCTTCTAGGCCTCAGGTTTTGGGCCTATTTGCTGGCACAGTCCCCTAGCCCTCTCTGTGTCTAGAGTTCTGTTTCTTTGATGCCTTTATCCCATAGATAATTAATTATGGATCATTACTATCTGCCAAGCACTTCCAAACCAAACAGGCTGCTTCTCCTTATAGAGGTTAGTCTATTCACCAACAAATAAGTGTATACTTTCAGATAATAAGTGCTACAAAGGAAACAAATGGTAAAATATAAGAAATGCAAGTGGCAGATGTAGAGACATGGGAGGAGGAAACCTACTTGGACAGGGCTGTCAGGAAAGCCTCTCTATGGTGTCATTTAAGCCAAGACCTGAGAGATGCTGGGTCAGCAGTGAGAAAAAAGTGGTGGTATTTGTGGGTGGGAGTCTCTGGACCAAGAAAGAGACAGACAGGAACAAGGAAGGGGAAGGGAATCCATGGAACTGAAGCAGGGTGGGGGAGAGGAGCAAAGATGTGTTTGGAGAAGTAGCAAGATCCAATCATGGAGGAGTTTGGATTCTATTTGGTTTACAGTTGGGATCCACTGAAAGGTTTTTTAAACAGGAAAGTGATGTGATCACATGTATTAAAAGATTAGTCTCCCTGTGCTAAGGAGAACAGAGGGGGAGAGGGAACAGATGAAGGCACAGAGGCATTCAGTGGCTCAAGGATGAGAGGATGGTATCTTGGAATATGATCGTGGCAGACAGATGGAGCTCAGAGCAGAGCTGAGATGTACTTTGGAGGGAGATTGACAGGACTTGCTGATGGAATGGCTTTGAGCACCAAGAGAAAGGGAAGAATTAAGTTTCTCTTTTCCAGCTTTTGGCTTGTGCAACAAGTTTCTAAAGGTAGTATCTTTCTTTTTTGATATAACTTTATTTTTAAAATTTTTATTGGAGTATAGTTGATTTACAACATTGTGTTAGTTTCAGGTGTACAGCAAAGTGAATCAGTTATACATATACATATATCCACTCTTTTTTTTTAGTTTCCTTTCCCATATAGGCCATTACAGATTATTGAGTAGACTTCCCTGTGCTATACAGCAGGTTCTTATTAGTTATCTATTTTATATACAGTAGTGTGTATATATCAATCCCAGTCTCTCAATTTATCCCTTCCCCCCATCCCCTGGTAACCGTAAGTTTTCTTCTACATCCGTGACTCTACTTCTGTTTTGTAGATAAGTTCATCTGTACACTTTTTTTAAGATTCCACGTATAAGCAATATCATATGATATTTGTCTTCCTGTGTCTGACTTACTTCACTCAGTATGACAACCTCTAGGTTCATCCATGTTGCTGCAAATGGAATTTTTTTGTGTGTGTGTGATATGCGGGCCTCTCACTGTTGTGGCCTCTCCCATTGCGGAGCACAGGCTCTGGACGTGCAGGCTCAGCGGCCATGGCTCATGGGCCCAGCTGCTCCGCGGCATGTGGGATCCTCCCGGTCCGGGGCACAAACCCGCGTCCCCTGCATTGGCAGGCGGGCTCTCAACCACTGCACCACCAGGGAAGCCCCAAATGGAATTATTTTGTTCTTTTTTATGGCTGAGTAATATTCCATTGTATATATGTACCACATCTTCTTTATCTATTCCTCTGTTGATGGACATTTAGGTTGCTTTGATGTGCTGGCTATTGTAAATAGTGCTGCAATGAACATTGGGGTGCATGTATCTTTTTGAATCATGGTTTTCTCTAGGCATATGTCCAGGAGTGGGATTGCTGGGTCATATGGTAGCTCTATTTTTAGTTTTTTAAGGAACCTCCATACTGTTCTCCATAGCGACTGTACCAATTTACATTCCCACCAACACTGTAGGAGGGTTCCCTTTTCTCCACACCCTCTCCAGTATCTATTGTTTGTAGATTTTTTGATGACGGCCATTCTGACCTGTGTGAGGGGATACCTCATTGTAGTTTTTATTTGGATTTGCATTTCTCTAATAATTAGTGATGTTGAACATCACTTTTATGTGCTTTTTGGCCATCTGTATGTCTTCTTTGGAGAAATGTCTATTTAGATCTTCAGGCAGTATCTTCTTCAAGTGCTCACTCACCCTGATAGTAAACCTTGGTTACACTTTTGGATCGGGGAGGGATGGGACTTGGCTCATTTTACAGTGACTGTATTTCTCAATTCTAAGATGCATTTTTTCCATATTTTTATGCGTCTTAACGTTGATATCAAAGGAAAGCTCCAGAGCAGTAAGCTGTAACAATACTGTCATCACTTGTAAATATGTGAACTTAGCCTAGAGTAGAAGCTATCTGCTCAGACTGTCAAGTCACCTAGGTTATTCACACTAATTGCACAACAAATGGTGCGTTTTAATGTCTTATTTAACATGTTTGCATAGAGATTACACTATAAAGCTGTCTTGAAACAATAAGGTATTGTGCAGAAGAATAAGAAATAAATAAAATAAAGCTGGAAGACACAAAGTTACCATAAGTGAACCACATATTTGACTCTGGAAAACTGTTTGTTTTAACATCAAACAATGAGCTAGTGTTTTCCAGGCTCTAAAACCAAAAAAGAGCCCAAGAAGATAAACTGGGGCTGAGAGGGTGGGGAGTGGCTGGAAGAGCTGTCATTGAGAAATGTATAAATGTATTGTCTGTCATATGGCAGGTAATGTATTAAAGACAGTATAAGTTGCTCAATCCATCCATTTTGTGATTTCATCATAGAATTTTCAACGCTAGTAAAGGTTAATTTGAGCCATTCAAGTACTGAACATCTATCTGACTAAAACATTCAGCTGACTTTCAAAGAAGCTACTTGAACTCCAGTGAGATGAAATTCAATTAATTGTAGGAAGATGATATGCCAGACATTTTACTTGTACAGTAAGCCCCCTACATACGAACCTTCAAGTTGCAAACTTTCAAAGATGCGACCGTGCAGTCGCCTGTCCAGTCACGTAAGTTAGCTCACATGTCTGGGGTACGTTGTCACGTGCGTGCATCCTCTACAAGTGGTTGTGCTTTTGTGTACTTTACTGTACAGTAGTACAGTATCTTATTTTTGAGGCACAGGACCTAAACGTAGAACGGTACACAAAGGTTGTAACAGCCGCTCAGAATGCAATCCAGTGCTACTGTGTCATCTATGATGAGAAAAAAAGAGCTACTACCCAGACATCATTAGATCGTTTTTTAAAGAAGGTCGATAGAATTGAATCCAGCAAGGAGCCAGAACCTGTGCCATCCACGTCAGGCGTGAGTGAAATTGCAGCTTGCCCTCCGTCTCCTGTTGCTGACGATCCTTCAGCTCTGCCACCTCCCACCTCCTCTCCCTCCTCCAGTCAGTAACTCTTCTTGCCTGTTCCCTCGATGCCAGCCCCCGTATGCCTGCTGTTGTACTGGACTCCTGTGCTTTTCAAGGTACTGTGCTGTGAGACTAAAAATGTTTTCTTTATTTTTTGTGTTTGTTTTTTATGTATTATTTGTGTGAAAAGTATTATAAACCTATTACAGTACAGTACTGTATAGACAACTGTTAGTTGGGTACCTAGGCTAACTTTGTTGGACTTACGAACGCGCTCTCAGAACAGGACTCGTTCATGTGTAGGGAACTTACTGTACTTTGATTTTCTCTGCTTTAGCAAGTAAGAAATGATTTTGATTGTCTTGTTGTGGGGAGGAACATCTTCACCCAGGAAAGCTAAACAGACATTGGGTGTCTAATGTCTAAACCCTACCCAGTATGCTATCACAGAACCAACTATCTGTATTCAGAGGGTTAATGCAACCTGATCTCTAGGTGGGTGACCAGAGAGGATAAGGGGCAACCAACCTGCATACAGTAGCTCTGGGCTGAGGGGGCAACACCTCAGCACTGATGCAAGGACCAGCCTTGACAAACCATGCTGACCCATGCCAGGAGCTAGGTATGAAAATAAACAAATATCAATGATGGCCTCACATGCAGTGTTCTTGGACACACCCATGGTTCTTAATTCAGGTAGCATGGAATTATATACAGGCTTCACTGTTAGAAAAGCAATTACAAAAATCCCAATTCAGGGAATAAAAATGGCATCAATTTTATGATATTAATGTAAAGTACCAATAAGCATCAGATATGCAGATAATGCTAATGGGATTAAGGATTTCCTTGAGGAAGGATCTATTCCTCTTTAACAATGTTTTAGTTGAGGACCACATCAATGAAAAATAATTTTGTTGACCCTTTTTTTTTTGCGGTACGCAGGCTTCTCACCATCGTGGCCCCTCCCACTGCAGAGCAACAGGCTCCAGACGCGCAGGCCAGTGGCCATGGCTCACGGGCCCAGCCACTCTGTGGCATGTGGGATCTTGCCGGACCGGGGCACGAACCTGCGTCCCCTGCATCGGCAGGTGGACTCTCAACCACTGTGCCACCAGGGAAGCCCTGTTAACCCATTTTTGATAATTATTTGAAGATGCCCAGTAATTGGTCTGGGTTGACATCACAGGTACCAATACTGCATTCATTGTTTGCCTATTCTGAGCAAGACACGGTCAGTGTCATTCATTCTTCCTTAAATATCATAATTCTGTTACGACCCACTGTGTTAGCTCAGGAAATGTTTTCTAATAAATGTCAGACCACCCCCACACAAAAGATTCTATTCCCATGTTACTGGTATGGAAACTGAGGCTTAGAGAGGCTTTGAGACTAAAGTCACCCAACTAATAAGCACGAGAGCCAAACTCAAACAGTTTTTTCTCCTTCTTCAAAACTCTTCCTATTCTTGTTTCCATGTGGCAATCTTCCTGAGAGGTGGAAATATTTGAATGGGATTCTTATCAGATATACCAGAACATATGGTTATTGTGCTTGCTTCAAAGTATACTTCCGGGGGCTAGTTAGCCCCTAACCACCAGTTTCAACTTAGAACTCTTTCCTGGAAACTGCCTTCAGAGCCTGTTTACAAACTGCAGAAGATAACGAGTCTGAAGTTTATAATCATCTCTCAGAAAGAGAATAAGTAGCTGCCTCCTCTGTGTGAGTTTAGGGACATGAAAAATGCCTCAATATCTTCCCCAGATAACTCTCTCACCCACTGGGTGAAGCCTGAAATCCCCCCAATAAGAGCTTAATCCCTTTAATTTAAAAGTTTGATCCCATGTTAAAATGGAAAACCCTGCAAGAAGAGTAACAAAGGATCTAAAAGCAAAGTGCCAAGCTGGCTCATTCTCACTGCAATTATTCTAATTCTCTCTTATCCTATTGTGAATGCTCACTTATTCACGTTTTTTTTTTTCTCACTTTTGCTCCTGAGTTTGAGAAACAAACTCATGCTGGAACGCTAATATCTATGTTTGTAATTAATGTCTTATTTGCCCTAAGTAATTTGCATATTTTAATAGCAGTTTTCTGGAAATACATTTTTTTTTTTGGAAATACATTCTGATTGGTAAAATTTTCAAGCCAATAGAAACTATTCTTGCTGATGTATCATCCCATGCTGATCATCATTTTTCAATCTCTTAAATTCCATTTCTTCTAATTAGAATATGATTTTGGAGAATCAATCAGGTTTCGTATGGAAACTTGTTTTGCAGTCAAAAATTCCTAGGAAATTTCAATCTATCCCAATTGTTTTCTACAAGAAGAAAAGTAGAATTACTGTGACTCTTTGTTTGGCATGAGTAGAGGTCTTTTAAAAAATTGATACAATGCATTTGCTATTCCTTTTAGCAACCATGCAGAATTATTTATTTTACTACCTATAACTGAAATACCGTAAAAAATCTTATTTCCAAACCACAGAATGACATTTTAGAATTTAGAACATGGATGTTTTTATCCTCTTACACGACCAAACAGAAAGTAGTAAGTCCAAGCATTCAAATTAGTAGTGCATAAAATATCCTAAATACTCATCAAATATCGCCTTCACTTTGTGCTGCACAGACATGCACGCAGATATGAACAGAAGAAACACAGCCACGTCTGTGTTTGTGAGAACAGGACCTCATACATCAAAAAAGACCATATTACATTCCCATTTTCTTGTTTCCTCAAGTTCTGTCACTCATTTAACATTGACTTAATACTTACAAAAGATAATTGACAGAAAGTCTTTCTATCGGAAAGCCACAATTTAGGTCACATACTTTGCTTATTCTGTTTCTAAGTCTTGAAGCAAGTGGCAGTGAAAAAAGTTATTCTCACACCCAGCCTGCGGTGATCAGTATTTGAAACAAAAGGGAAAAACAAATCTATAACCACCCCACTTAATCTTTAACCTTGACTTTGTCCCTATCCAATTCTTATAACTAAGAATATTCAGAGGAATTATTTTAGATTGGAAGGAATAAAGCAAAGACAGAGAAAGAGAAAGAGGAAAGAAAATAAAATCAGTGTTCTGGACAGAGTTACACCTACTTACAGTAAAGCAAAATAATTAAAGACAGACCCTCTTTGCTTTCCCCCCCTCAAGCACACGGTTAAATAATTTGCAAAATGGTGGGGCAAAGAATCTTTGCTTTCTTCTTGCATTCTCCGCTTTCAATGTCTCAATACCTTCAGCAAGTTTTTTGGTTCATCAAATCCCCTCCTCGTATTCTATTTAAATGACATTAACATTTGCCCACTGGGAATAGGACTGATATTATCAACTTACTTGTAACAAAAGCTATGAAATTTGAAACAGACTGTGGGAAAATGTTGGCTCAATGGACAGTACTATATTTCTGTTTCTCTTTTCTGGGCCAGAATGTCAAAGAGATAAGTCTCTGAATTCACACAAGTTACTTTCCCTGCCCTGGTTGAACATTGCATGGCAGATGGCCGAGTGTGGACTAATGTTCTTTAGTAACTTAAGTGTGGGATGGAACCAAAGCCAAGTTATTATCTTCACTTTTTTTTTTTCCTTGATCAGAGAAACAGCTTCAAAACTCATGACCCCATTCTTAAACAGTGAAATGTCTTCTTTTAAAAAATCCTGGGTCATTTTAAGTAACAAACCAGGGAGAGACTATAGTCTATGCTTTTGTCACAAAGCTACAAGAGCAAGAGGTTTTTAATAAATAGCTATTTTCCAGGCAATATTTTTCTTTCATTGAAAAATGTTTTTATAATCTACCTACCAAATAGTATGTAAAACATTCTTTTGTATACATTTTATATAGAATGTATATAGAGAAATAGATGTTACCAATATAGCACACGACTCCTGGGTGCCCCTCCTTGAACACCTCTCCCTTCCCTCCAAGGACAATCACCATCCTGAATTTATTAATCATTCCTTCCCTTTTATAGTTTTATTTTGTATATGTGGTCCTTTCCTTTTATAGTTTTACTTTGTATATGTGGATCACTAAACAATTTGTTAGTTTTGTCAGCTTTGAGCTTTACATAAATAAAATCATGGAGTATGCATGCTTACATGATTTGCTTCTTCCACTTAATATATTTTAAGATTCATCTATGTTGACATTGTAGCTTTCATTCATTTATATATACTGCTATATAGTATAAATACACCAGAATTTATTTATACATTCTATAGTTGGTGAACATTTAGGGGTTTTTTTCTGGTTCTTAACTCCTCAGAATCACGCTACTATGAACATTCTTGTACATGTCTGATAATGTTGCTGTGCAGGAATTCTTCCAGGAGTTTTATCAAAGGGTCCTAAACACAAATTCTACCTTTACTGGATAGAGGTAAACTCTTTTGCAAAGAGACTCTACCAGTTAACACTCCCACCAGCAGTGGATGAGGTTTCCATTGATCCACATCCTTTCCAACACTTGGTACTATCTAACTTTTCATTTTTGCCAGTTTGATAAGTATTATATGGTATTTCATTGGAGTTTTATGCTTCATTTTAGTGATTACTAATAAAAGTAAACATTTTCATATGTGTGTCAGCCAGTCAAGTATCCTTTTCTATAAAAGACAAGTTTGTTCATGTCTTACCTACTTTACTATTGAGGAAATTTGTGTATGTCTCTCTTCTTTATTAGTAGGAACTCTTTATATATTTACAGTACCAATCCTTTGTAGCTGTAGATGTTCATAATATCTTCTCCCAGCTTTTTGCTCATCTTTTCATTTTCTTTGTAGTTATCAAAAGTTGTTCACTTTAATGTGGTAATTCATCAATTATTCTATGTATGGTTTGAATGTTTAACGTCTTAAAAAATCCTTTCTTGCCCAAAGACTATAAAATCATATGAAATAAGTGATGTGCTTGTTTCCTTTACAGTTCTATTCCTCCCTTCCTCTTCTGTCTGCCACCTAGCCCATGCTAGGACCACTTTCTTGATTATAGCCCAGTCTAGTCCTACTCCCTGGGAACAATTCTCTATAACTCCTGGCTCTGTGCTCTTGGTTCTACCCTCTGAGTCATCCTTCCTTTTCCATAAAAATAGCCCAAGGTTATAGCAGAGTAGAATTCTAAGCTTGTTCCTGTTAGCAGTAATTTGGAAATCCAAAGTCCTCTTTTCACTTTGTGCTGGCTCTGTGCTCTTCGTTCCAAGTTAGTATGAACAGATATTTAACTTACCAGTATAAAATGCTAAGACAGATAGCAATAAATTAAAAGTATACTCAATACTTATATAAAGAGATAATTAAGAAAATATGCAGTTTTAATCTCCAATGCCAGGCAGACTTTAGTCAAACACAATCAACCACTTGCTAGCTCTGTAAACACGGGCTCCTGTTAAGTTCTCTTTATTTCCGTTCTATTATCCTAAAATGTGGATAAGGAATGTAAATGAGTCAACGTTTAAAATACTTTCAGGACCTGCTAAGTGGTGAAAACTAAATACATTTTGGTTATTGAACAATGACTCTTATTCCTTCCCACATAGCATTTATGTTCAGATTAACAAGAAAAAGTTGACAGTAAGCAAAGAAGAATCACAAGCTATTTAGCCATTTTAACCAAGATTTTTAAAAATATAATAAGTAGTGGTAGAATTGTTTTTGCAGTTTTATATCGTTTCATTTTATTTATTTATTTATTCGGGGGGTAAAAGCAGTACTGTTTAATGAAAAAAAGCACTGAACAGAGTTAGAAGTCTTGGCTTTTCATACTAGTTCCTCCTCTGACCAATAACTATTTGATGTGAGTAACTCACAACCCTCTTGAGGCTTAGTTTTTATATCTGCAGAATAGGAATTCTACCCCTGCTCTGTTTTCTCTCCGTGGTTATTGTCACTATCAAATGATACAAAGAGGCTGTCCAAAGGAGACAGAACCATCACTGAGTTCTGTGATGTGTGGTCTCCCTTTTAGACCTCTCAAATACCCTGATTTTGAGCAACTCACATATAATGAAACAGACTCAGAAAGTTTAAGTAACTTGTTTCGGCTTACTTGCTAAATAGTGGAGCTGGATTTGAATCGAGATGTGTCTCCAGCCCACACACTTTCTCATGACACTGCACTTGAAAAACGATCATCCTTTTGGCATTACGTCCTGGATCGTGTTAACCAGGATGAATGGGGCGGACTCGGGAAGACACACCTGGAAGCAGGTGTGCTCACAGAGGTGAGGGTGGGGAGTGAGTGGGGCAAAGCCAGTGCTGGAATGAGAGTCAGAGAGCCAGAGCCTAGGTGGGTAGCAGCAGAACAGTCGGATAGATGTAGGAAATCTAAAAGGAGGGAATCAAACACCTGGATGGAATGGCAGCCATGAGGAACCCACAGGTGAAGAGGCTTGCAATCAAGACAGATCAATTAGCTTCAGCATAAGGACACCAGCAGCAGACAGGTGAACCCCTGAGTTAGAGATCACAGGGAGGGAGAGATTTTTATCTGTTTTGCTCACTGCTGTACTCCCTATGCCTGGTAGATAGTAGGTGCTCAATAAGTAATTGTTGGATAAATTTGGGGGCTCTAAGAAGAAGACAACAGAGTTCCAGAAAGTTACTGAGACAGTGAAGCTCAGTTATCAGAACTAAAAGATCACTGCCCCCTAATCAGCAGGAATGACCTACAGCCAAGTCAAGAAACCCTGTCCTACAGGGACCTCTGATTTAAAGTCAAAAATAAACCTTGGAATTCAGGTAAGGTTAGCCCAGCAGGTGGGAGTCAAATGACTTGACTACAGGGTGGGAGAAAGGACTAGGGGAGAAAAATCAAGCCCATCCCCTTCTCAATCTTACCTCACGTTGCTTCATTCAAGTCCTACCTGTCCTAACCCCATTCCAGCTGCCACCTCCTCGCTGGATCAGTGAGCACGGGCATCCCGGTACATTTGTAACTGGGCTCTGAAAACATTATCTTCAGGTAGCCAGATCCTAGTCCTTGCTCAAAGCTCTCTTTGGAGGAAGAACCCTAGCTCTCAATTCCAGCTGGTTCCTGCAGAATTCAGTCTGTGTTTCTGTGGCCTCAATTCTCTGGTGGCCCTTTCGTTGATACGAAACGCAAATTCATAATGCGATTGTCTTTTGATACAGAGCGTTGCCATCACTGAAAAGGAACTATCAGAATGTACCTTTAACTCTCCCTGGCAGAGAAGAATGTCCATACTGACCCCTCCCTAGAGCCGGACCCAAGTCTGTCCTTGATGTGTGAACTTATGGGAAAGGACTGTGCTTCACACAGGCCCATCCTCAGTTTTCACTTTCTCCCCTCCATCCCCTCCATGTCAGTGATCTCTCTCTCCTCACTCCATCCCTAGAGCTTAGCAGGAATTGCCATCTTGTTTCATGGCCAGAACGGACTTTATGATGTGCAGATGGTATCCTTATCCTGCTAACTGTTCCCAAATATGAGTTCTGGAAAGCTGCTTTATTTTCAGAACCTCTTAACTCAGGATAAGGTATGGGTCCTACAAACTGCTAGAAAGCTTTGGACTTTGGTTTAAGGGAACTACTCATAATCTGCTCCAGTTATTGAAAATAGCAAAATAAAGGTCCCTGTGGTCTTTTAGTATGTCGGTCTCCAAATACCGAGAAAATAATGTATCAGCTGAGTTGGACAAATGAGTTGGTTAACAATGCTCTGAAAGGAGATAACACTTAACCAACATCACCCTCTGTGCAGTAGAAAAAGAAGGGCCATAATTAGCACAGAGGATTCATATTTATTTTTCCGTTATGACCTGAGCTTAATCAAAATATACACTGGTCTTATTTATGTCTATCCAACACAAAATAATTGAGTAAAAGCAATCATTATCTATCTTTATTTTAACACCTGATGTAGATGCAAATACTCCTAGAATGTCTACTGAAGCTTAACGATCAAATTAACCATAGCAATTCCCCACAGCAGAATATTTAATTATATTCTAAAATGTGGATAAAGGGAAACAGTAAAAACATTGATTTGGAGACAGCATAAAAGGCAGATGTCATCAGTAAGATTACACTTTGAATTTTATTTAATGTAGGGCAAAAAAGAAAAAAATGCTTTTCTCCCAACTATATTTTTTCATAGAGGACATTGGCACTTTTTGTCCCTCAGAAAATTACTGAATGGAGGAATACAAATGCTAATAAAAACCTTTTGGCTTCTTTTCAGTTCCTAACACATACTCTAGAGTTCATGCTACGGTTATCAGGAGAAATCTATGGAAAATAAAGCTGAACAGAACTGCAGATCATCACCTGGCTTAACCTTGTCAAGCAGGGATGAGACCGGAAGTGCCAGGTGACACTGACTGACAGAAATGAAAACCCGTGAAGAAAACACACTGAGGAAAGGATAGTGAAAAACTTAATGAGATCTGTACCCTACCATGGCCAAGATCAGAGAAAAGTGATATACGCATTATGTGTTCCAGCAAACAGATAAGTTCCAGCAGCATTTTTGAGCCTTTCCACAACCCTCTTTACACAGTCTTGATGATGTGCAGAGGGTCATTTGGAGAGATAATATTTCTAATTGTATAAATTATATTCCTGATGTCCTAATACCAAGGTTATTACAGTTCAAAAATCATTCAGTGGATTATGCAAGGTCATAAATTAAAGAAAAAAGATTTGGAAACCACAGGAATTTTTAATTTCCTAGGATTTTTTATTATATTCTTTTTTTTAAATTGTGGTAAAATATGCATAATATAAACTGTACATTTTTAAATGTGCAGTTCAGTAGTATTAAGTATAGTCACACTGACATACAACCAATCTCCAGAACTCTTTTAATCTTGCAGAAAACTGAAACTCTATTTCTATACCCACTAAACAACAACTCCCTCCCCCCAGCCCCTGACAAACACCATTCTACTCTCTATCTCCATTAATTTGACTTCTCTAGATATTTCATATAAGTAGAATCATACAGTATTTGTCTTTTTGTGTCGGGCTTATTTCACTTAGCATTATGTCCTCAGTGTTCATCCATGTTGCATATGTGTCAGAATTTCCTTCCTTTTTAAGGCTGAATAATATTCAGTTGTAGCATGTATCACATTTAACCATTCATCTATCGTTGGACACTTGGGCTGCTTCCACCGTTTGGCTGTTGTGAACAACGCTGCTACAAACTAGTCTTTCCACTTAAATCCTATGTTTGTGCCTCAGACCTGCAATCATGAAAAACTGCCATATCAAGTCCCTCACATTCCTGCTGAATGGGAAGACTGACCACAAAAATGTGATGCATCTCCTACTAAGATACTGAATTCTATTAAAGAACCCTGCCCCATCCCTCCTCCCTTCTGTTGTTTTAATGTGTACCTATAAGACACTTACAAAAACCTTAGGGAAGAGGCATAACATATGAACTTTGAAAAATTATATCCCACCTGGGGTGAAGGAGGTGTGTCAGAATCTGGGGCAAGGGGCCAATGTGTATGACTTGAAAAATCCTGTACTTTATCCTGACACACATAACGTCTTGAGACCTACACCAATGGCTCCCTGGCTTTAAGATTTGACTGCCCAGTTAAATGTAAAAAAAATATTCCTTAAAGAAAAACATTAAAGTAGTTTGGAATTTAAGGAAATTCCTTAACTGTAAAAGATTTAACTCAATGAAAAATTCATTTCTTTGCTAGAACAAATAAAAACTATCTCAAGCACATCCCACAGGAACCATTTCACCCATATGGTCTGTAACGTGAAATTAGCACCTCACTAGTTACAAGTCAAGTTCCTCCCTTCCTGCCACATGACCTTCACCAGACCCAAGAGAAAGAGCAGGAGCTGTTAGATCCGTTTCAGGGGTAAGAAAACTATGCGCTGGGTGGGTAAATGAGCTGCCATAGGCACCATGATCAGCAAATGGCAAAAATCAAATGTAGAACCCTAGACTTTTCTGTGGAACACAGAACTGAGAGTGTTTAGAAACCTTTATAGCAATTTACAAAGCACATTCTGTCTGTTGAATCTACAAAATAAATTAGGGTTTGTACTTTATGTCCTGGGAGTTTTCTTTTTTTTTTTTTTTTTAGCATCTTTATTGGAGTATAATTGCTTTACAATGGTGTGTTAGTTTCTGCTTCACAACAAAATGAATCAGTTATATATATACAGATGTTCCCATATCTCTTCCCGCTTGCATCTCCCTCCCTCCCACCCTCCCTATCCCACCCCTCCAGGCGGTCACAGAGCACAGAGCTGATCTCTGTCCTGGGAGTTTTCATTTCATTTCTCATAATTAATTTCACTGTATTCTAAAAAGTATATCAGCCCACAAAAATTTGAGAGTTAAAGGAACTAATCCTTCACCACAAAGAGTTTGAGAAGCACGGTTGGACTCAAATTCCTCTCAAAAGCAAATCAACCCCTAATGGGTGTCGGTGAAAATAAGCATGTATCAGGAATTCTATACAGCATCTCAAAATACTTTATAAGTAATAGTTAAGAAATGCAAATATTCACAAAATATGAGAATTTTCTAACCAGCTTATCAAAAACAGCATACAATGCACAAAGAGGTAAAGACTGCACTTCAAAATAGCAGATGTCAAGGACAGAATCTGAAAGTGAAGGTTAAACGTTACCATCAAGGACACAAGATGGTTTGACAAGGCATAGTTCCTTCTTCATGGCACATAGAAGAAACCACAGCCCTGCGCCACCACTGCCCCGTTGCTGACCATTCCAGGGGTCTCTGGTTGTCAACCATTCCTTAGGTCACTGAACCCCCCTGCTGGAGAGAACATCCAGTGTCTTCTCGTCACCTAGGGTCACTCTACAGGTCAGGAATAAATGGCAAAAGGGGCGTCTTTGGCACCCAGCTAAATAACCACGTCATCTGCTTAGTGCAATCCTGTAGTGTTTTCTTTTTTTCTTTTAGATAGTAGTTAAATTCAGGTTCAATACAATTTATAGCATTAAAACCAGATTCTTTTTTGAGGTAATAAACTAGGTTCTACAGTTTCTCTCTCTGGTAAATTGGTCCTTTAAAGCCGCAAAGTTTATAACAGATCTGCCATGAACACTCTTGTAAACATGAATTGTTTCATATTCAGGTTTCTTTTCGTTGCCTTAATTTTCAGGTAATTATACTCTTTTGTTCCACCCCAAGCAGCACGTTACCTTCCTTGGTATTTATACATCCCAATAATTGCAGATGGTTATCAAAGCCTATCTTTGCTGTCGCTAAGCCCAGATGAACCTATTTAATTCCCTTACGTGTCCTCTTAAGTCAGTCCCTCCAGCCCCCTCAATCATCTCCCTGACTCCTTGTCGGAACGTTTTCCAAGAAAACGTCTACATCTTTCCTGGTCTCAGCCTCCCAGAACAAATGTGGTTTTCAGGTGCCATTTCATCAGGATCACTTCCCTACCCTGGGGTAAATCTCTTGAATTCTTCACATCCCTTTGGTCTTTTTCCCCCTTCCTATATCCAGCGTGGTTCCAAGGTATTTTGCTGCCCAAGGCAAAATGAGGCTTCTCTTCTTTTATGCCATGTAATTGGATTTATTTCAGAAAGTTTGACATTCTCTCCTCCACTCTCCCCACTCCTCCTTCTGTTCCTGAATTATAGATACACTGCTAAATTATCTGGCTGCAAAAGACCATCAACAAATCCAAAGTCTTGTAGTATTTGGAAAGGTCAAACGCTCTAGGAAGCAATAAGTGTGGACTCTGATAAGTCATTTCTAAAAGCCTCGGTGTCCTGTCTTTAAAAGCGGGCAATGACAAAAATAAGAAAATGTTTGTAAAAATATGAAAGAATATACAAAATTATTTGTAACAGGGAAGGAATTCTATAAAGTAAGCTTTTTGTTCTTTTTTATAATAATTCAGGCTTTGTTAGAAATAACAAGGTCACAAAATGACTTAGCAAAAGTAAATACTGCATGTGGAAGAAATGCTACCAGTAATCCAGACTTTATGCTTCCCCTCTCAAAAGTCTTCAAAATCATGAAAGGTCTGTTGCTTAAATATTATCCTGTATATTTAAGGACTATAAATATAGTCCTATCCGGGAAGGGATTTTGTATAAGGATGAACAGTTGGCCTGCTGGACATAAGGACTGCCTCACTGGGAGAAGGGAGAGCACAGAAAGCCCCTCCCACAGGTAGCAGTTCAATTGTTAAAACTTTCCCAAGTGGAGATCTGGGCCTCCGTACCATGCCAGGGAATGCATGCGCTGATGCCACATACCAGACATTTGGATGCATGTTGCTAGGATCAATAGATGCTTTGGGGAAAGACCATAAACTCCTGAGAGTGACTGTCACCAATTAAAGTATAACTGTTCACGCCAGGGAACTCCTTAAGCTGTACACAAAGAGACTCTCATCTTTTACAACCAGAAGGCAAGAAAAATTTAGGATCCAACCCCAGAATTACTTTAAGAGCAGCAGAGCTCCAGGAGAGGTTGTATTCTCAATCTTGACCCATTCATGACTCCAAGGTCAGGGCTCTGATTCTGAAGTAGTGGGAACGTAAGATATGGGGTGAAGATATCTGAGTGGATACATTAAAAAAAATCTTAAATCCTAAGATTTTCCTGAGCCTTCTGGGCCTGCAGAAGTGGTCCACTCCTCCCTGTTAAAGGCTAGTGTCAATTCAACTAGTCACTAAACAATCTATGATGAGGAATAGAAGAGAGTTTTGTTCGAGCCAAGTTGAGGACTCTAGCCAGGGAGACAGAGATTCGAGAAACATTCGAATTGTGTTCCACTGGACTACAAAGCAGAGGAGGCTTATCTAGGCAAAAACTGCAAAATTGCACAAATTGTTTGTCAGGAATTAGGACTGGAGCTGGCAAGAAGTAAGGGTGCTTGTTAAACAAGGATTGGTCACATAGTGACAAGGGGAGACCTCAAGACCATAAGGTTGCAGCTAGGAGCTGGTAGCAGATAACTGTTTTGAGAACAGCTGGTGGTATCCTTGAATCTGATACAGTTCAGAAAATTCAAGTTCTCAGGGATGCAGAAACACGTCCGAAACCACATCCATAATGGCCACTCAGCTCCATCTTGGATGCCTGAGCCACAGTTACTCCATTTGATTTGTAAACGATTTTAAATATGTCATCACTAGTGACAGACCTCCCTTTCTTAAAAATTATGAAGGAACTTCTGCCTTACAAGATCACACACACACACACACACACACACACACACACACACACACACAAAGACAGCATTCTTGATCTACTCCCACTTCCTGGCCACCAGACAATAACTAGGACTAAGTCAAAATAAAATCCTGCTGAAGAAGTATTGGATCTGCTAACAAAGCAAAGAGATTATACCTTAATATTGCCTCAGGGCCCAAAGATGTACGAGCAGAAACTGGAGGAGTACAAGACGGAATTCCAAGTACCACATCAATAGGAGCAGAACATACAACTGGACTAGAAAGAGTTTCTAGGATGGCAGCACTCTTCTGTGATACACAACTTCACACACCGGCAAGGATCCAGGGAGATAATACTCATACATTGCTAGGACGGCTCTGGGAAGCTTGGAGAAAGTGATAGCACTCACTAAATGAGTAGAAATGCCACAACTATCATGGTTAATAGTAAAGAAGGGGTCAAAAGACTCAGAGACGTGGGCATGCTAGAGTGGAATATAAATGGTAAAAATGAATGCATAAATATTTTCCCTTACCTTGGAAAGACACATGTATACATTGCTGCCAGAATTTTCTTTCTAAAACTCAAATCTGATCACATGACTCTTCATTCTCACATACCAAACAAAATTTAACTGTTTTATTCTTTTTATTTTTATTATCTGTGCCTGGCATGTATTTGCCATATCAAAAAATACTTGTTGAATAAATGAAAGGACCTGCTGAGCTCTCAAGACTCAGTTCCTCCCGCTACCTTCTCTTCTAAATACCTCTCATTTGAAAGGACAGACACGATGTCTTTCTCACCCCTCTCCAAATACGACAACCATTCACAGCCTGGACCTCTATATAAGCTGATCACTCTGCCTCAAATGCTATCTCAACCTTCTTTCATCCATTCACCCAACAAATATTTACTGAGTGCTACACACACCCTCCCTGCCAACTCCAATTCACTCTTTATGACATCCTCTCTGAGAAGGGATTCCTGTCTTCCCCAAGATAAGCGGGCTTCTCTGGGCCATGGCACCTTGAACCTTCCCCTCTAGACACCTCCCCTTTGAACTGCTATTTGTCAGTTTACATGTCTTTCTCTCCACTTCACTGAGTGCACTCAAAGCAGGAAGACCACCCTCTAGCTCGGACCCCAGTGAACAGGAAGATGTGTTGCAGATACCTATTTCTTTCATCTGCCTGGTCTCATTTTCAACGTTTTTGTAGCAACACTCCTGCTTCTTTGAGGAACTATTGCACTCTCCCCCTGCCCCCCACTCTGTGTGGCTCCAACTTCTAATCCCAGTTCATCAGTCATGGGTATCACACATGCCCTTAGTCACAGAGGTGGGCATGTGACCCAAGCAGGGACCTGTGTGGTCCCTGCACAGGAAGGAGCTCCCTCTTCCCAAGGGGTGGGGGGGTCACTAACTTAAAGCAGCCTGTGGCCATGACCTCCTGCTCTCAACCACGTGAAGGAAGCACATCTGAAATAGGGAGAATGCGGCCAACAGGCAGAGAGAAGTAGAGCGGGGATAGCAGACCTAACATTGTTTTAGTCTCTGAAGTCCCTGAGGCCGGATGCACCCCGAGTCATTCAGGTAAATCATCCCAAAACATTGTTGAATGAACACAAATGAAAATTTTTAATATACTTTCAAAACAGTGTTCATTGTCAAAACTCAAATCGGACATATTAAATTATTCGATAAATTATTATCGAGCCTCTACTGTGGGCTGGGCCTTCTTTTAGATGTTAGGCTGGCACAAGCCACTTACTCTCTTCATAATATAATGCTAATTCGAAATTAGCACTTACCTCCAAAAAAGGAAACAAGCCCTTAGAATTTTATTAAATATTTGTATTTTAGAGTGATAAGCCCAGTCTTTTTTACTGTATCTATTCTTGGTTATTGGGATAATTTATGTTCTAATGTGAAAGCAGATAATAGCCCTCCAAAATGGTATAGATATTGGATCAGTCATGCAAAAGTCAGCTAAACAGTAAACATAATATATCAAATGAGGTCAGGAATAAAAATGTATATTTTACCCACAATTGTATATATTTACCCACAAGAATTAAGATGGATTTGATTCTCAATAAGGCAAGAATGATAATGTAAGAATCGTATTACTTGTTAATGATCTAACTAACTTGCCACCTAAAGGCGTTGACACATTTCCCCTGAAATAGAGTAGCATGGAGTGGAGGTACCAGATGGCACATTCAAGAGGTCAGTGTTCTCTTGGAAAGCATGCAGCCTGAAACTTAACATCCCTAAAGATGTGATCTATCCCAAACAGAATACAGGATTCCTACCACCTGGTACTGTGAATCCTGACTGTAGAATTTTGGCATTCAAGGATTAAATACATGAGGTATAAACTCTTAGAGAATAACTCAAATCAGTGACATGTATTTTTCCCAAGGCACCAAATAACAAGGCTGGTAATTTCAAGCAAATCTCTTAGCTAGACCTATGTGTGTTTCCCAAATCTGGCTATGTCTCAGAATCACAGCTTTTTAAAACTAAAGCTATCTGGGTACTTACTTACCAGTCAGATTCTGAATCAATGGATCTAAGATAAAGCCTGAGCACCAGAATTTTTTTTTCAGTTCCCAAGATCAAAGCGATGTAAAGCCAGACTTGAGATCGAGGAAACAGCCCAGCACTCCTATCTCAATAAATCTTTCTTTTCCTCTACCAGTCATCATGCACACTCAACTTTTTTTGATGTCCATTAAGTGAGATATAAAATTTCAGCTAATATTGAAGAGATGGTTAACTTGCGTCATGAAGCTATACTTAGGAAATGTGATGTTTTTCCATATCCAAGAACTGGGGAATTCATGAAGATCTTAGAACACAACCCTCCTGAATATCAAGAGTCTACTACATCTTATAAATTTTAAGATTGCAACGGCAGCTACATTATATTTAAAAATCTTGAATTTTAGAACTCACATAGACTTGGGAACTCATTCAGTCTAACTTCCTCATTTTACAGAAGAGAAATCAGAGCTATTGATGTTAATGTATTAACATCATTAATGGATTTTATTCAGATGGCAGATGAACTCTGAAATGTATATTTTAGTGTAAATTTTTCAAACTCTGCTTTGGTGAACACAGCAATGTCCTAAATCACAAAAGCCTTCCAAAATACTGAAACTGATCTGTGGAGTCCATTGTGCCATTGGGTCAGTAAATAAATTGGGAGCTGATTCCATCTGTAAAAGCCTCTCAGTTGGCAACCATGACTACCTTCCACCTATTAAAATGGTCAGTTGATCTGATCATTTATAAAGGCTCTAATTTGAAAAACAAGGAAATTTCTATAAATCAAGTTGAAAAAAATGTTGACAGAGTATTGTGTTCTAAGATGGAGCATATTCTAAAATGGGGTGGATCATAACATAGGTTTGTGGCTCAGGGTTACCTCCAGGAAACACTCAAGGCTTCTGAAGTTTGATTAGTGAATCTAAGCAGAACATGTAACTTTCTAATCATAACAAACATAATGTTCAAAAAGAATACTACTTATTGGTTTTCAAGAGAATTCTACATCAAGTGAAACTGATACAACATTTCTTGTAGACATGCACAAATTAGTTCATTTGTATACAGTGCCAGCTTTTATAACATTGAGAATAAATACACTACAAAGTTCTCAAAAGTTATCTTCAGATGTTTAATACCTGTATAATTGAGGAGACTTGTGGCTCTAGGTGACTTATAGTATGTCACCATTTTATATAGCAACACTCCAAAGAAATCTGTCAAGTTTAGACTAAGTTTGTACAAGGCAAGACTCAGTGTGAAACCTATCTCAGATCACTTCAGACATTTTTAGCATACATATGAAGCTGGCCAGAGACAGAATGCCCACACCAGATCTACAGCACCTACCATCTGTAGCATATGTCATTGGTCAACTGTGCTTCAGACCGTGGGGGAAATATTCCTGAGATGTCGGTGATTTTCTAATTTGTAACAAACAGAGACACAGAACCAGGCCCAAAAGGGTCAGAACTTGAAGGGGGATTATTTCTTTTGTTCATTAATTTGTTTATGCAATAATCCCATATTAAGCACATTCATTACAAATACAAACTAGCAACTTAGATCTGGAACTTTCCATTGATAAGTTAACAGGTTATATAGTATAACCTTGTCTGTTTGAGATTTACTGAACTGGAAAAAGAAAATTTATTATTTCAGTGTAAAAATTGACTTAGAGAAAGAAAAATACATATTCTCAACGAGTTATTCATACTGTAGAAATTATTGAAACTGTTATTTAGGAACTATCACAAGACTGTGCTCTAAGATTTTCCCAATAAGGAAAATAAATCCTCCCCTGAGTCTCAAATCAAAACCAATAAGTTCAAGTACAAAGTCAACAAGTAAGGTCATCCCATCTGAGAAGATTTCTTTAAATAGTGACATAATACAAGGTGGATCCCTCCTATTACTTATTTAGTAATTTCATCTTAGCACATCCGAAATTTTAAGAAATAGTAATTTTTTTCTATGCCATCAAGTTTACTGGTTATTCATTCATGAATAATATCAGAGGTAACAAATGCTACATTTAGGAAAAACAATGTCACATGCTATACCAGGAAGTTTTTAAAAGAAAAGAATGGTTTGGAAAAAAAAGAACTCAACACCACATTAAAGAAATTTTTATTCTAAATATATTAGAGGAAGTATTTGGAGGGCATGGGCTCATATTTCTAGTTCAGAACTTCCTTTCAACTCTTTCTACTCAGTCAACAAGTTTCTCATTCCAAAAACACGTCTAACCTCACCTAGGCTGTATAATTTTTCTAAAAGCACTCAGTTCTCAAAATGGCCAGTGTCCCAAACCTTTCTATTTGAAAAAAAAGGGCAAAAGACAAAGAAGAACTCAATCTAATCATTTGAATTTCTCTTTTTTCCTATTCAAGAATGAGAAGTATTTCAAAGTAAAAGGTTAGTGACATGTAGAAAAATCCTTGTGCCATAATGCACAGTACAGAAAATACTTAGGACACTTATAATATAATATTGTGTTACCATAAAATGTTTTATTTAAGTCCCTCATCTTTCTCAAAAATAAAAAAGCTTGGAAGAACCCAACAGAAAAAGACATCTTAACATCTTAACAATGATTAAGAAATGAAATTATAAAATAAAAACTTAAGCATTGAGGAGAAAGCAAATATTCTAAAAACATAATTGAGAGTGACATTTATCTGTGATCATCCTGAGAGGTAGGGATAAAATAAGAAACACAATCACCTATGTTGATCCTTTGAATGTAGAAGTGGAAGCACATCAATTTCTTGACTAAAATAGTATTATTAATATCATCTAGGATTTTATACTGTGTGGCTCAATAGCTAATGTTCTTGACAATGGTTTTCCAACAAATACAGAAGTCCTCTTTAAATGACTCTTTCTTATATAACCCCCAGCTTTCCAGAGAACACATCCTGGAGATAAAAATAGGGTCATGAGAAGAGTATTCTCCAATTCGATGCCAACTGAGAAAGTGCAACCCATGGTAAATTCCTCAACAAATGAAAAGTCCCCAAGAAGGGCCTTCTTGGCTACAATTTGCCATCCACAATTTTCTTTCTCTCCTGTTCTATAGTGACAGCTCTGTCACTGCTGAGGCCAAAAATGGTGGCTACATCACTGTAGCTCACAGAAGTGGCCATCACCAATGGTTAGCAAGGACATTAACGTTGTTGCTAAGAGCTGATGTCTGTCCTGAGACTGCCACCTTCCATTTCAATACACTAAGCTTGACTTTACCTTAGGGGCTTGCCCTAGCTATTCCTCTGCCTGGGAAGCTTTTTCCTCATGTCTTCATATGGCTAACTCCCTCAGGAGCCCGTCTCTCTGCTCAGATAGCCTATGTTTCCCTGAACATGCTACCTAAAGTTATCATTATCCCCCAGTCCCTCTCTATCCCATAACCCTGTTTTATTTTGGACTTGGACCAAGTCACCAAAACAATCAATCACTCCTTCTTTCTGATTCTTCCTAGAGGACCAAAACACAAAACCAATCAAATCAAAACAAACAAACAACAAGAAAAACACTTAAAGTTGGCCAAGTTAATGGGCAGATAGTGGGATGAGTTCCTCAAAGTTGTGCAGCATCAAATAAATAAAAAGCAGTCAGTGTCCTCCTTCTATCTGGTTTTGAAAGTCAGGTTTACTTCCGATGGGTCCTGATTGGACCTTGTGCAGCAATATAGCAAAATGTTAAAAGGTAGCAAATATATTTCAGGAGGTTTTTCCCAAATTAAATATCTGCACAAGGGGCTTCCCTGGTGGTCCAGTGGTAAAGAATCTGCCTTGCAATGCAAGGGATGCAGGTTCGATCCCTGGTCAGGGAACTAAGACCCCACACATCATGGGGTAACTAAGCCTGCAGTGCCTCAACTACTGAGCTCACGCACCTCAACTAGAGAGCCCACGTGCCGCAAACTACAGAGCCCACAAGCTCTGGAACCCGCGCACCACAACTAGAGAGAAGCCCGCGCACCGCAACGAAGAGCCCACGCGCCCCAACAAAAGATCCCACAGGCCTCAATGAAGATCCCACGTGCCGCAACTAAGAGCCAACGCAGCCCAAAATAAATAAATAATTAAAACAAATAAATAATAAATCTTACCCAAAAAATCTGCGCAAATTAATAAGGTTAATGTACTACTAACCTCAAATTTTCCATTTGTCCCCAAAGTACAATCAATTAAACATACTTTTTTAAAAGAAAAAGTGCTGATCTCTAGAACAGAGGTGTCGGCACATGTGGTACAAATAGGAAGAATTTTGACTGAAACAAGTACATCTCTGAGAAACAGGCACTCTAAAACTCAGAGCAGTGAGGAATCCAGAAAGTTTGGTTAGGTGTGAGAGGAAGTTCTTTACTTAATGGCAAGCCAGAGCATGTGAAGATGGCAGAACTATTTCATAAGATTACACAGTGGCTCCTTACAAACTGAAAGGATTATTTAGCCATAATCTCCTTACTTTCCAAAACAATGACACTGTGATTACAGCGCATGCCCAACACTGATAAGAATATTTTTATTACTCACCAAGCTGACCTCAAAAAGGTTCAGGATTCGTTTGCAGAATTTAAGACAAGATTTAAACAAGTAAATAAGTATTTGTTTAGGTTGTCCTTTTTGAATGTTGGCATGAAATTGAGGCTGGTTATGAAATGTTAATATGCTGACTGCCATGGTGTTACCTGAACTGGATGACCTGGCATTGCTATTGAAGTCTCAAGGCCACAACAAGGTATATTAAACTTTGGGAAATACAGCCACAGGACACACCAGCAGAACTTGCAAAACTCTGCTGTGATATCGCAAGGACTGTTTAGTTAGTATTTATAGTTGATGTTTCCCAGCCAAGTCTCTTAGTACAAAAAAGTAGACTTGGCATTGCAAGGACTCATCTACCCTCTCAGACTTCCAGGACCAAGTATTCACGAGACTTCATGAGAGTAAACTTAATTTTTTTCCATTAATGTCTGTTACAAAATTGGTGAGTGACTTGAGGAAAATATTTTGACCAAATCTAAAGATCATAAACAAAAAAGAGTTGGTGGGGGGGGATTCAAATTACACTTTTTCCTATTTCCTAAATACAAATTTGTCCTGAGAAGTAGAATCAAACATCTTTAGTTTAAAAATAAAAACTACGTTTAAAAAAAAAAAGAAAGATATACCATGCTCTTTGATAGAAATGCAAAAGTATCAACTTGGATTTTTCCTAAATTAGTATGTAAATTTAGCTTAATTCTAATAATCATGCACATGGATTTTTTTTAATTAGATAAACTAAATGAAAAAGAAAATAAAAAGTTAGAAATAAAACAACAAAAATTACCACAAAATTTGATGAAATAACAATAGAATATTTCTATATAGTAAAAAAAAATATGTGTATATATATATATATTAAATCAAGTCAAAATGCTAAAAACAAACTGGAAATATTATTTGCAATTCATGTACACAATGGGGAAAGGACAGTCTCTTTAACAAATTGTGTTGGGGATACTGGACAGCCACATGCAAAGGAATGTAACTGGACCACTATCTTACATTATACACAAAAATTAACTGAAAATGGATTAAAACCTTGAACCTAAGACCTGTATCCATAAAACTTGTAAAAGAAAACATAGTCGGTAAGCTCCTTGACACAGGTTTGGATGATGATTTTCTGAATCTGACACCAAAAGCTAAAGCAACAAAAGCAGAAACAAACAAGGGGGACTACATCAAGCTAAAGAGCTTTGGCACGGCAAAGGAAACCACCAACAAAATGAAAAGGCAACCTACTGAACAAATGAATGTATTTGCAATTCATATATCTGATAACGGGTTAATATCCAAAATATATAAAGAACTCATACAACTTTATAGGAAAAACAATTTTTTAAAGAGCAGAAGATGTGAAAAGACATTTTTCCAAAGAAGACATACAGATGGCCAACAGGCACATGAAAACATGTTCATCATTAATCATCAGGGAGATGCAAATCAAAACCACAATGCGATATCACCTCACACCTGTTAGAATGGATGTTATATCAAAGAGACAATAAATAACATGTTGGTGAGAATGTGGAGAAAAAGGGACTCTTGTGCACTACTGATGGGAAAGTAAATTGGTGCAGCTGCAGTGGAAAACTGTATGAAGTTTCCTTAAAAAATTAAAAATAGATCTACTGTATGATCCAGCAATTCCACTTCTAGGTATTTATCTGAAGAAAATGAAAAGACTAACTCAAAAAGATATATGTACCCTTGTGTTTATTGCAGCATTACTTACAATAGCCAAGATAACCCAAGTGTCCATCAAATGGATAACTGGATAAATAAAATGTGAGATATAAAATACACACACACACACACACACACACACACACACACACACACGTGCACACAATGGAATATTAGCCATAAAAAAGAAGGAAATCTTGCCATTTGCAACAACATGTATGAACCTTGAGGGCATTATACTAAATGAAAGAAGTCATTCAGAAAATAGAAATACCATATGATTTCTTGTATATGTGTAATCCAAAAACAAAACAAACAAACAAAAAAAACCCACAAAAAACAAACTCATAAATGCAAAGAACAGATTGGTGGTTGCAAGAGCAGGAACAGGGGATGGGGAATGGGTGAAATGAGTGAAGGGGTCATTAAGTAATTTTTTTATAAAAGAAAAGTGGCATTCTTGGAATAGGCTGCATACTCACAAGAAGTAGAGAGATAAAAACACTAGATATACTTATTTATTATGTGATATGATACAAAATGGTTTGTGGAAAATGCTTTTGAGACACCATATCTATGGTGGTAAGGAACTAATTTGGGATCTAATCATCATTCTTTAGAAAAGATTGTAATCCAAGTTAGAGTTAAATAAATAAGTAACCTTAAAACAAAACTTTTAAAAACTCAGTATGGAAACTTACGTTATAACACAACACAACTGAGATTTTATGGACGTGGGTGGTTAAACATGTGGGCCACTGAAAATTTAGTTAATCTGAAAACTTTCGGAATATATTTCCTTATATGTATTTGTCTATAGTAGGGTTAAAGTTTTTAATCTGTAGTCTGTCTAGTGATCAGAGAGGTAATAGTTAAGGAAAAAGAAGAAAGAAAGAAAATGCCCAAAACAAATTGAGAATAATATTTGCAATTCATGTCAAAAAAAAGTCTAATTTCTCTAATACCAGGAGCTTCTAACTATCAATAAGAAAAGACCAACAAAAAGCAAGCAAAGTTTAAAAGCAGATTAGTCACTGAACAATAAATACACGTCTCCTAAAAATATGAAAAGATCTTCAATAAAGAGTAATTTTAAAATGCTAAACTCTACTGAAATTCCATTTTTCACCCACCAGATTAGCAAAGTTCAAAAAGTTTGATGAGGTACAGTGATGGCAAGTATATAGTGAACCAGGAATTAAATTGCTGCTGGTGTGTAAATGAGTCCAAACTTCATGGAAAGCGATTGGCAATATCTATCAAAATTTACATGCACATACTTATGGAAATTCCGCCTCTAGGAATTCATCCAGTGGAAATACTTGCATATGTGCAAAACAATATTTACATAAAGATCTTCACTGTAACATAGTTTGTATTAGCAAAAGTTCGGAAACTGCCATCAGTAGGGCATTGCTTAAATAAGTGACAAGTCATCTAAACCATGGCAGCACTCTTGCTTTTCTATATGATGATCATTCTCCAACATCTGTTTTGCTAACAGGCCTTACTTCGCTAATCCTCTCCCCAGCCCTAGGAGATTAGTCTTGAAGTGTGCAAATCGATCATGGTCATTCCATTCTCCCTGTTGGAATACAATAAAACCTCCAGACCACTGTCTCTGGAGGAAACCAGTGGCTGGGGGATAGGAACTGAAAGGAGATTTACTTTTCTCTAAATGCCTCTTTGAACTTTCTGAATTTTTCAACAAGGACAAGTATGTATGAAAAAAAATACATAAAATTTGTAAATAACGTCATCTTCCATTTCTAATTAAGAAAACTGAGGCCTAAAAATTATATTTTTGAAGGTTTTGAAAGTAGCAGCAGAAATGAAACCTAAGTCTATGTACTCTAGCTGTAAAGTGAGTCCCAGCAAGGCCCAGCCTATCTGGATATAAGGTCTGTTGTTATTTGCTTTAATATCATCTCTTTTCCCTGGTGAATATGCAGAATGGTTTAAATACTGATAACCGTAAATTCAGGCAAAAGAGTTCAAATTCTGTCTCTGCCACTCCTTGAGAGCTATATGAGTTTAAACAGGTAATGTACTTATTTGCACCTCAGCTTATTCATCATCAAACAAGATAACAATGAAACCTCAGGGCTGCGAGTATTCAGTTACAGTTGACCCTGGAGCAACACAGGTTTGAACTGCAGGGGTCCATTTGTACGCGGATTTTTTTCAATAAACACAACAGTACTACTTACCCCTCCTTGGCTGAGTCTGCCCACGCAGAATCGTGGATGCGCCCACCTTGGGACTTAAGTAGCAGTGGCTTTTGATATCCATCACGGGTCCTGGAACCAATCCCCCAAGATACCAAGGAAGGACTGTGGTTTAAATGAGATAAATTAGAAAAAGCTGTTAGCCTTGTGCTGGGCTTTAATGAGTGCTCTAGTGGACATTGGTTGTTGTAATGTGCTCACTTAGTGAAAGTAGATTCAAATGAAGTTTTGGTTCAATATTTTGGGAATTTCTCAGCACTTCTTAAAATAATCTGAAATACCGCATCAGGGATCGTAAAACGAAGATTGCGATAACTCCTTTTAAATCAGCTAAAAGAGTATTCTGAGCAGTATTTCTCACACTTAAGCTTTGCCTGAACATTGGAATTACCTGAAGAGTTTTTTAAACTACTGATGCGTGAGTCCCACCTTCAGCGACTCTGATTTAATTGGTTTGGGCTGCAGTCTGGGCAGCAGAATTTTTAAAGAATTTTTAAAGGTCTAATGTGCAGCCACGGTTGAGAACCACTGGCACAGACTCTTCATAAATCATCTGCTCTTATGTTATAGCTATTCTATGGTGTTGGTAGAGGTTTTGAGGGCTTATATATTTCCCTCAAAGATTACAAGTTTCATCAGGACAAGAATTATCTCTTTCTTTTTCTTTTCAACCTCTGCTTTCTATTTTTCCTTTCATCTTATTAAGTGCCCAGGTGAATCTCTATCTTCTTCTGTTGATTGATTGGCTATTAAAGATTGCAAACTCTGACAGCAGCTGGAAGCCTCCCTCCTTAAGAGTTTTCCTCAGGCTCTTTTCTGTGGCTAATGGCGGACTCCGGGAGGACTTATGCCAAGGAGTACTTCCCAGAACTTCTACTGCCAGTGTCCTTGTCCCTGCGGTGAGCCACAACCACCCTCCGCCTCTGCAGCAGACCCTCCAACACTAGCAGGAGAGGCCCTTTAATCATCAGCACAATGTATGGCACATGCAGAAATCGTTTAGACAAAAAAGTGTTTCAAGAGAGATTCCAGGAGAAGGGGAAGATAGTGGAGGAGTAAGACGCGGAGATCACCTTCCTCCCCACAGATACATTAGAAATAAATCTACACGTGGAAAAACTCCTACAGAACACCTACTGAACGCTGGCAGAAGACCTCAGACTTCCCAAAAGGCAAGAAACTCCCCACACACCTGGGTAGGGCAAAAGAAAAAAGAATAAACAGAGACAAAAGAATAGGGACGGGACCTGCACCAGTGTGAGGGAGTTGTGAAGGAGGAAAGCTTTCCACACACTAGGAAGCCCCTTCACGGGCGGGGACTGCGGTTGGCGGAGGGGGAAAGCTTCGGAGCCACGGAGGAGAGCGCAGCAACAGGGGTGCAGAGGGCAAAACGGAGAGATTCCCACACAGAGGATCTGTGCCACCAGCACTCACCTGCCCGAGAGGCTTGTCTGCTCACCCGCCGGGGCGGGCGGGGCTGGGAGCTGAGGCTCGGGCTTCGGTCGGAGCGCAGAGAGAGGACTGGGGTTGGCGGCGTGAACACAGCCTGAAGGGGGCTAGTGCGCCACAGCTAGCCGGGAGGGAGTCCGGGAAAAGTCTGGAGCTGCCGAAGAGGCAAGAGACTTTTTCTTCCCTCTTTGTTTCCTGGTGCGCGAGGAGAGGGGATTAAGAGCTCTGCTTAAAGGAGCTCCAGAGACGGGCGCGAGCCGCGGCTAAAAGCACGGACCCCAGAGACGGGCAGGAGACGCTGAGCCTGCTGCTGCCACCGCCAAGAAGCCTGTGTGCGAGCACAGGTTACTATCCAAACCTCCCTTCCGGGGTGCCTGTGCAGCCCGCCGCTGCCAGGGCTCCGGGATCCAGGGCCAACTTCCCCGGAAGAACGCACGGCGCGCCTCAGGCTGGTGAAACGTCACGCCGGCCTCTGCCGCCGCAGGCCCGCCCCGCACTGCGTACCCATCACGCCCCGCGGCCTGAGTGAGCCAGAGCCCCCGAATCAGCCGCTCCTTTAACCCCGTCCTGTCTGACCGAAGAACAGACGCCCTCCGGCGACC
>NW_020174917.1:1533691-1548373 GCF_003031525.2 Neophocaena asiaeorientalis asiaeorientalis | reverse complement strand
GAGACGGGCAGGAGACGCTGAGCCTGCTGCTGCCACCGCCAAGAAGCCTGTGTGCGAGCACAGGTTACTATCCAAACCTCCCTTCCGGGGTGCCTGTGCAGCCCGCCGCTGCCAGGGCTCCGGGATCCAGGGCCAACTTCCCCGGAAGAACGCACGGCGCGCCTCAGGCTGGTGAAACGTCACGCCGGCCTCTGCCGCCGCAGGCCCGCCCCGCACTGCGTACCCATCACGCCCCGCGGCCTGAGTGAGCCAGAGCCCCCGAATCAGCCGCTCCTTTAACCCCGTCCTGTCTGACCGAAGAACAGACGCCCTCCGGCGACCTACACGCAGAGGCGGGGCCAAATCCAAAGCTGAGTACCGGGAGCTGTACGAACAAAGAAGAGAAAGTGAAATCTCTCCCAGCAGCCTCAGGAGCAGCGGATTATGCAATCCCACTACTGGGCATATACCCTGAGAAAACCATAATTCAAAAAGAGTCATGTACCAAAATGTTCATTGCAGCTCTATTTACAATAGCCAGGAGATGGAACCTAAGTGTCCATCATCGGATGAATGGATAAAGATGTGGTGGGCTTCCCTGGTGGCACAGTGGTTGGGAGTCCGCCTGCCAATACGGGGGATGCGGGTTCGTGCCCCGGTCTGGGAGGATCCCACGTGCCACGGAGCTACTGGGCCCGGGAGCCATGGCCGCTGAGTCTGCGCATCCGGAGCCTGTGCTCCGCAACGGGAGAGGCCACAGCAGTGAGGGGCCCGCATACTGCAAAAAAAAGAAAGAGAAAGGAAGATGTGGCACATATATACAATGGAATATTACTCAGCCATTAAAATAAACGAAATTGCGTTATTTGTAGTGAGGTGGATGGACCTAGAGTCTGTCATACAGAGTGAAGTAAGTCAGAAAGAGAAAGACAAATACCGTATGCTAACACATATATATGGAATCTAAGAAAAAAACAATGTCATGAAGAACCTAGGGGTAAGACAGGAATAAAGACACAGACGTACTAGAGAATGGACTTGAGGATATGGGGAGGGGGAAGGGTAAGCTGTGACAAAGGGAGAGAGCGGCATGGACATATATACACTACCAAACGTAAAATAGATAGCTAGTGGGAAGCAGCCGCATAGCACAGGGAGATCAGCTCGGTGCTTTGTGACCACCAGGAGGGGTGGGATAGGGAGGATGGGAGGGAGGGAGACGCAAGAGGGTAGAGATATGGGAACATATGTATATGTATAACTGATTCACTTTGTTATAAAGCAGAAACTAACACACCATTGTAAAGCAATTATACTCCAATAAAGATGTAAAAAGAAAAAAATTTTAATTAAAAAAATAAAGAGTTTTCCTCCTCAGGTGGTTACCTGCTTAGTGAGAATCACATCAGGTGGGGCACATCTGCCACACTGCTAGGGCTCCTTCTACAGGCAAATATTTCAGAGATGCATGTGGTTCTCAGCCAAAGCAGTCAAGTTCCTTGTTGTTTTTCCTTTCCTCCCATTTGTTTTCAACTTTTACTGAATTAAATAATGATGCACATGAAACTGTGCCCGGAAGTAACTATCTTGGTTCTTGCCTTTAGGCGTTTAGGGAAGGAGTGTGATACAGCAGAAGAGCACTGGATTTGAAGTCAGGGTGTGGGTTCAAGTCCTGGTCTAGCACTTACGCTGAACAATCACTTTGCATCATTGCTAGGTCTCAAATTCCTAATGCATGAGATGGGTAATAATAATATAGGGTTGTTAGGATAATGAGATTAGGTGTCTTGAAAGCACTTTATAAAATATAAAACATGTTTCAAATAATAATTATTATGATTGTGAAAGGAATAAGTGAAAACCTTAGGCAAAGGATTAAATCGGTTCCATATAACAATCATTTAGCATCCCTCATTTAGAAGAGAAATAATTTCCCCTAAGTCTTTCCTTGTTTGCCAAATCTATCAGATCCTACATCCCTGTCTAAAATTTAACGTGGTTATCCTTATTCTCAGCCCTGTAAAATTTGTCAACTAAACATCTAAACACAAAGCAAGTATGTCATTGTTGAGATATTCCTTTTCTCAGTGAACTCTTAGAAGGAAGATATGATGTAAAAAGCAAAAGGAAGGCAGCTAGTAGGCATTCGCTCATTTATTCATTCCGCAGGTGTGTACTGAGAACCTGCCACGTGTCTTGAGAGCCTGCCGGGTGGCCAGGGCTATGTGAGGAACTGTGGTGAAGTACCAACCAGGACGAGCGGGGGAAAAGTGATAAATGTTACAACTAGGAAAGATGGCGATCATGAGCAGGAAACCTCACGGAGTCAAAAACTATAGAAGTGGGCTTCCCTGGTGGCGCAGTGGTTGAGAGTCCGCCTGCCGATGCAGGGGACACAGGTTCGTGCCCCGGTCCGGGAAGATTCCACATGCCGCGGAGCAGCTGGGCCAGTGCGCTGAGCCTGCGCGTCCGTAGCCTGTGCTCCTCACAAAAAAAAAAAAAAAAAAAAAAAAAACTATAGAAGTGAAGCTTGAATTCACCGTCCAAATGGGGCTGGGCAGGATTGGTGCCCAGGCATGGAGAACAGGAAGGTCTGGGTGAGAGAGAGTACGATTCGTTAGAATAGCTTAAAGAAATTGAGCATACCTGGAGTGTGTGAGAGGGAAAGTGGTGAGAGAAGAGGCTGGAAGGGTAAACAGGAACCCTAAACCTTGGAACCCCTGTCAAGGGATTTGGATGGTATCCTAGGGGCATTGGGAAATCATTAGAAGATTTGAAACAAGAGTGGGAACCTCAGATTTCTAGTTTTTTTTTTTGTGGGTTTTGCTCTGTTTGGTTGCAGTTTGGAGCATGCTTTTGAAAGGAGAAGGAACGAGGCAAGGAAACTAGTTGTAATACTCCAGGGGGAAAATGCTTGTGATCTAGTCTTGTGACAAATGGAATCAGAGAAAGGAAGGGAGCATTCTTCCTAAAACTCAAATCTGATGATGTCACTCCCACACTTGAAACTCTTCAAACTTTACCCATTGTGCTTGGGATAAAATTTCAAAAACTCTTAAGACAGCTTAAAGGGCCCTTCACGTTCTGGAACCCCCTTCCTCCCCGCTTACACACCGACCCTCTCTGCTCCTTGTATGTACTAAGCTCTTTGGACCTTGAGGTCTATTACACATAAGCCACCTAGAAACTTCATAAACTGTTTGGTTTACTGAGGAATAAATGAATGAAGTGAATGATTTAAGAGATATGTATCAGTTAGGCTTGTAATTGATAAAACTCGGAGGTGAGAAGGACATCAAGGATGAAACAGATGTTTCTGGCTTGAGCAACTGGTTGGTTTAGGGATCCTCTGAAGAAGAGGCAGAGAAGATCGTTCAGTTTGGCTTATATTGAGCTTGAGATGGCTGCAAGTTAGCCAAGAGGCGATCCTAAACAGGCTATTGGACCTCAGTACTTAACATACACCTGATTCTGTGCCAGGCACTTTCACACCTATTATCTCCTGTAATTAACTAAAGCCAAATATAGGTGAAAAACAATTAACTATATGATCTAATTTTAAAACAGGCACTGCACTAATTATGTTAATCCAGACTATGAGTAGCCCACATCTATTCATCTGGGGAAATGAGAAATTTATCCCTGGAGGAGTTTTAAACTATTGATTTCAATCGCTTCATTTCCAAAGTATCCCTATGGCACAATTATGGGAAGACTTAAAAAACAAAAACAAGCGTAGATGGGTTGGCGAATAATTTTATTCCCATGGAGCCATTTTAGCCTGTCCCAGTCTTTTGCATGAGTAATCATGGGGCCCAGCTCATTTTAAATAAGCCCAACAGAGGTAAAGAGGAAAATGCCCTACCACCTTCAGCTCAGCCAACATTCTGCATTCCATATCACCGTCAACACCAGTCCCTGCAAGGGTTCTCCCTTCCTACTTTTGACAAAGTATTAAAATCCAGACCTGTGAAATATTTCTTCTACCTCATTTATATATTTTATGTATCTTTGTTTCATCTCCAGGTGCAACATTAGCATTCCAGAATCCATTTCCATTGCATCCTTCAAACCTGCGGACTCTAAGTTCCCCAGCAATAGAACCAAGCTCCTTGCTCCATAATATTTTAAAACAATGTTTCTCAAAATATGATCTATAGCTCAGCACGCTGGAATCAACAGGGCTGATTTCTTGAAACACAGACTTGGGTCCTTACCCCCAGATCTACTAAATCATCATTTCTCAAGACAGAACCCAGGAATCTGCATTTGTAAAAAGCTACCCAGGTGCCATATATTCACACTAAAGTTTAAGAATTCGGATAATTTTTCTTAAGTAAGGTAGACAATTCTCACTACACATCTTGCTATCAGAAATAGTTATGCCTTCTCACAGAGAAGTAACATACCAGAACAATAAATACGTTCAATAAGTTAATAAAAATTTGAATCCACAAGTAAAAACAAGAGACTGTTTTAACACTCTGAATTGGACTCCTTGAAAGAAAATTTTAGAAGATTTTACCCACCTACTGCTGCCACTAGAATAATTGCTGGAGAACAAATATTTTACACAGAACTACTAAATACCAGGTAAGTGTTCACTGATTACAAAAAAGTAAGCTAATTAAAGGGGGTACTTTATTTATTTTTTAAATTTTATTTCATTTTTTGTATACAGCACGTTCTTATTAGTTATCTATTTTATACGTATTGGTGTATATATGTCAATCCCAATCTCCCAATTCATCCCACTAAAGCGGGTACTTTATAATTAAGGTATCTTATTGAGAGTAGGGAAGATTCACGTTACAGAGTAATTCCTGTGTTATGAGGGTTTTGTTTTTAGATTCTGTTTTGTTTTGTGCGTATTTGTTTGGTTTTTGGTAAGTGCTTTTCACATACATTTTCTAAAAGGAATGGCAGAATTGACTCACTGAATTAAACCCTCAACTATTGCCCACAAACCTTCATTCAATGTCTGTATCTTTCCCATAGAAAGATTGTGTGCATGTGTGTTTATATATATATTTAATACTCAACCTAAATACAGATATTTCAGTGTGTTTAAAACTCTTGTTTTCCGAGACAAATAAATACTGTTATTTGAGAGATGCTGGACAAACAGAGATATGTGAGACTTAATCTCTGCGTTTCCCTGCATTTTTTAAATTTGAAAAAGAGAAGACAAAATCACTTTTGTGAACATTTTCATTCACAAAGCTGCAGTCTTTCTTTTATTATTCAGATACTGAAAGGTTAATTTTTAAGTACTTTTCGTTTGCGAAATAAATAGAAAATTCTATTATCCATCAATTAAACATAGGTAAGAAGTAACAGACTTTGAACAGAGGAGAGATACATATTATGCATGCAAGGAAAATTAAAACTCGAGATGCTGCCGGGGTGCGGGGCACGTGCTTTGATGTACAAAAGAACCATTGTTCGTGTGGGACAAAACCTCCCCAGTATGGAACAGAGATAAAAAGGCGGGAGTTTCTAGCAGATCAAGGTCAACTGAGATCTATGAATAACATAAATGCTATTAATCTAGTACCGAATGAATCACGGGAGTTCAGCAGGGTATGGTTATGTGGCAGAGTTCGTGGCAGGAGTGTTTTATGTCACTTTTGTATTAGATAATGAGCATATTCATCCAGATTCCTAAATACCATCCAAACTGGCACAGAAGAAGCCTTAAGGAGCTTGAGAGAACAAATCAAAGAACTAGATCTGAAGCTCAGAAAGGTAATAGGGATGTTCAAACAGTGCGGCAAGTTATGTTTGCAGGCATCCGTACAATCTCACCCTGCAGGAAATAGCGTGAGAAAGGATTTCTTAGTTGGATGGCTAGCAGCTTATTATGTATAATGTTGCCTCCCTCATTATGTCCTAGTTTAATACTTAGAAACGATGCAGACAGTAATACCTTAAAAGACTGGATGCTGGAAAACATGGAATTCTTTTCCTCTGATGACTAATTTAAAATACAAAATGAGCTACTTCTTTCTTCGGGGAAACATTATAAACTCAGTAAGTATCATTCTGTTTTTTTCAGATTAGAATCTACCTAAACGCTTGGGATTCCTTTCATCTAAGTCTTATTGAAATATATATTTATTTTATATATATATATGTTTATTTATTTACATTCCACATCCATTTATATTTTTTAGTCTTTATTGGAACATAGTTGATTTACAATGTTGTGTTAGTTTCTGCTGTACAGCAAAGTGAATCAGCCATACATATACATACATCCACTCTTACTTAGACTCTCTTCCCATATAGGTCATCACAGAGTATTGAGTAGAGTTCCCTGTGCTCTACAGTAGGTCCTCATTAGTTACCTATTTACATATAGTAGTGTGCATATGTCATATATATGTGTATACATATACATATATATATATAGTAGTTTGTATATGTCAGTGTGTACGCGTATATTATAAAAGCACAATTAAAGGAGTTGAAAAAAGGAAAAAAAGAGTTGAAAAGGAAGGAGAACTGGGCAGAAAACAGAGGACTTGTAACTGGTGCTAGTAAACGAATCCAACAGAAAATAGGAAGGAAACAAAAGAAAGAGAAATAAGAATAAAAGAAAGTAAAAGTAAGGAAATAATATAAAGATGAATTTTTTTAAAGTAGACTGCAAAGTAGTACACCTTTCACTAAGGGACTGCATTTCCATCTACCCAATGGAGCATAAAACCTTATAGAAATACATTAAAAACTCACAAAAAGCAAGCACCATAGAAGATTGGCCCATGATGACATCTTAATTTGAACACAGCTGGCCACATGTACTGAGCTCCTACCACTTAGACCCTGTTTCCACTTTATTCATTCTTTTATTCAATAAATATTAAATGCCCTGAATTGGGCATTGAGGATACTGCGGTGAACAAGACATACATAATTCCTACCTCATAAAGCTTGTTGCTTTAAGACTGATTTTGGTGGTTAAAGAGGGTTGAATAGTGTTCTCTAAAAATTCACATCTATCCAGAATCTCAGAATGTGACCAACTGGAAATAGGGTCTTTGTTAGGATTTTGAGATTAAGTCAACCTGGATTCAGAGTGGGCCCTAAGTCCAAGGACTGGTGTCCTTACAAGAGGAGCAGATGTAGAGACACAGAGAAGGTGGCAGAGGGAAGGTGGGGGCAGAGATTGAGGTGATGCATCCACAAGGCAGGGAAAGTCGAGAACTGCCAGCCGCCCCCAGGAGCTAAGAGGGCAGCACGGGATGGTTCTCCCTCTGCTTGCAGAAGGAACCAGCCCTGCTGACTCCTTGATTTCAGACTTCCTGGCCTCTAGAACTGTGAGAGAATGAATTTTTGTTGTTTTAAGCCACCCAATGTGTGGTCATTTGTGATGGTAGCCCTAAGAAACTCAGATAGTGATGCACAGAATTAATGCAGACGTCAAAACCCAGACTACAGCACCACTGAACATGTGAGCAGCCAGAGGAAACAAAAATGCAGACATCAACAAAATCCTTAATAAAGGAACCAAAGAATGAAGGTGGGCTTGCCAACAGAAGGGACTTTAAGATCATCTAGCATCATCCTATTCATTTTAGAGCTGAAGAAACTGAAGGGATCTGTCCTTTGGCTTCCTTTCTCCTTCGTCTCAAGTGAGATGTAGATGGTCTCTTCTGTGTCAGGCAGGAAAACTCTGGCTGGCTGACACCCCGAATGATTCAGCTGGATTCCCAGGGAGTGGGAAGTTCTCACCAGTAAGATGGTAACTATAAAATGCTTTTATTCTAGAGCACTTAGCCTGTAGGTCACAATGGGAGAAGCAAGAAATATGGACTCCCTGTCCTTTAGAAACACATCCACAATCCCAAATATGAGACCTGTTACGTTTAAGCTATAAGTCAAACAAGTATATTTTTGGTTCCTTGGGTTAAAACTAAAGGCTTAAAACAAGGCAGAAGGAAGGGAAAGTGTAGAATATTTCCACCAGTGGCATTTAAAACGAGGGCAGGATGTTGCTATCTGGCTGATAGCAGACCAGTTCTATCAAACCAGAAAAGCCGGACAACACACACACACACACACACACACACACACACACACACACACACAGCCTATTTAGTTATGTTGAAGGACTACGAAAGTAGCCAAAAGCTTGAGGGGGTCAAGATCCTGGGCAGAAGGAAAGTTAATTGAGAAGCCGGAGAGAAAGTGGCTGCTGAGATGCAAAGAAACTGAGCACAACCGTGAACGGTCTCATGGGACAGGAGAGTCAACAACGGGAGCTCAAGACCATCAGGAGACCCAAGGTGCGAGGAACCAAGATCCTAGAGAGAAGGGAAACACAGGAAAATAAGCCGCTTTTGCTCCTGAGACACTCATCCGTTCGTCTGTGGTGCAGTCCAAGAGATGAGGAAGTAGATCCAAAAGGTGCTTTGCTAAGCGGCTGAAACACTGAGCAGAGCTATTGGCAGCCTTACTGCACTGGGAGATCAAAAAAATTAAAAAAAAAGAGTATGGGGGCTGCCAACGTGGAGGTGCCCAGGTAAACATTTCAGGGTTTCAAGTGAGATTTCCTACACCTTCAAGTAAGGGCAAACCCCAAGTAGAGACGCCTTAAAGATTGGAACTCGGCCCCAAGTCAGCTTGTTCCCTAATTGGTTTAAGGTGATCTGCCTGTCTACTACCTGCCTTCCAGAATCTAAAGAAATTCTCTCTGAAGAAAGAGAACATCTTCGAGCCTTTCTACAGTTTTTCACATGTGAGGTCCAGCCTTCCCTGGAAGGTGAGCAGACACACTCGAGAGAGAGAACTAGAAGGAAAGAAACCATCATGGAACCAGACCCAGTTATGATTCGGATATGGAAAGGATCAGACCCAAACTTTAAAACCAGAGCAGATTTGCACATCCCTTTACCACAGACAGTCCACAAAGCATCACAGACAACCTTGTAGTGCATGAAACTAGAATGGGACCTAGCTAAGCATCTTGGTGACTCAGAAACTTCTCTTCTGAAGGCTGTTGTCCTGAGGGAGAAGAGGGAACTCTGAACCATTGGGAACCATTGCCCCAGAGGCTCAGTCCTGTACCCCCTTAGTGGCTGAAGCCAGTATTTCCCCAAATACTGCCAACCTGGCAGTCTGCATAAGGGATATGCAGACCAAGTCCTGGAACAGGGATATCCTTGAGGTAACAGCTTCTGGGACCAAGACAAGCAGGCAGAAAGGAAAGTGAGGGGGCCCCTCGCTTTCCCCACTGGCAGCATCAGAAAGGCTCCGAACGGAGAGAGGAGCTCTGATGCTGACAGGTGCCAACCTGGGAGGGAACCACTGGCTCCACGGTACCAGGACAGGCGACGGGCTTTGCTCTGGTCACTCACGTCTGTGCTCTGGGTGTCTTTTTGCATGCTAAAAACCAAGGACAGGGCTTTCGCCCTCTCTCTCCCTTCCCCTAATGACTTTTAGTGGTGAAGCAGTTAAGGCAGTATTCCTCCTCTTGGCTGGGACTTTGCATTTTTTACTGGCACCGTCTTATCCCCAGAGACAATAGCAGATTGTGTGCCGTGTTCGCAGAGGGATCTTGTCCTGGCAGGCAGGCTTCCAGTCAACACGCTTAACATCCTCTGCAGAGACCGTGCCGCGTGCCTTGTTCCAACCTGACTTTCAAGTGTCTTTTATAAAGACAATCATCCTAATCACAATGGGCAACTGCGTGAGGAACTTGCACAGATCTGAAACCAAAAATATTCCTAAGGAAGTCTGAGGGAGAAGCAGAGAAAGAGAGAGGATGCCCCAAAGGGTAGTAGGGAAGGTGGCCTCGACTGAAATCCTGGGACCAAAATGCTCCTGACCTCCTGCCTCTTCCCTGATTAGAAAAAGCCCTTCTCTTCCTCATACCTCTGACCTGGTTAACAGCCCTAAACAGCTTTCTGTTGGGTAATTTTAACCACAGCCATCACCCAGGTGAGGAGCTTTCCTGGCAGAAAGGTAAGAAATTTCAAGATACGCAGAACTGCCAACCAGGGCCCGAGGGTCTGTGTCCCCGACCGGCAGCCACGCCCTGAAACCACAGTTCCTCCCCAACAGCCAGGGGGAAAGCACCCCACAGGTCACCCCCAGGAAAGGCTCTCTCGGGCGACGAGAAATATGAACTAAGAGAAACAATGACTAAAGCCCTCGTATAGTCACAGTTCATAAAGCACAAAGCATTCTGGACTTCCATATTTCAAAAACTTATGTGAAGAAGACAGATTTTAAACATAAGGAGACAAATTCATCAAGGTAAAGCAGCTTGCCAGAGGTCACGTGGCTGGAAGATGACAAAGCTGGTTATTCAAATAAACTTTCTGGGGGAGAAAAGACAAATCCATCACACAGAAAAATTCCCAAATAATTTACGGAGATGCTCTGCCCTCAAGGAGGTGGTACATAACTGCCCACTCCGTACGTGTGGGCTGAGCACCGTGACGACCTTCCAGGAGGACGGCGTGGGATCGTGAGGGTAAGTTCACCGTGGAGAAACCTGACACAACCTCCGCCATCAGGTGGTCAATGGCAACATCAACACTGATAAGTCACAAGGATTGGATGTGATGAGAGTGGCACTTTACCTCTGTGGTCTGCCTCCCAAAAACCCATCAACGCAGTCCAATCGTGAGAAAAACAGCAGGCAAATTCCAACTGAGGGACATTCTACAAACACCTGACCATTCTACAAACACCTGACCAAACACCTGACCAGCACCTTCTCAAAACTGTCGAGGTCAGCAAAGACATGGAACGTCTAAGAAAGTGTCTCAGCCTAGAGGAGCCTAAGGAGACATGATGATTAAGTGTACTGTGGTATTCTAGACAAAATCTAGATGGGAAAAGGTCATGAGGTGAAAACTAAGGAAATCTGAATAAATTATGGACTTCAGTTAATGATAATGTATCAATAGCGGTGCATGAATGGTAACAAATATACCATGCTAATGTAAGATGTTAACAATAGGAGAAACTGTGTGCCAGGTAGATAAGAAAGCTCAGTAGTATTGTCTCAATTTTTCTATAAATCTAAAACTGTTCAAAAATTAAAATTTCACTTGACTAAAATGCCCGAATATCTCTGCCTAACATCTTTCTATAACAGCATACAGTTCTGTCTCTTATTAAGCAAGCATTTTCTTGGTATGTAACTCAGTTAATTAAGTCTAGCTCCCTGACCAGACACTAGATTCTGAGAAAGTAGGGACCACGCCTGGTTTTGCTGAGCATTTGACCCCTTCCACTTTGCACAGTGGCTGGCCCCTAGTAGGTGCTCAATAATGCTGAATGAATGAAACTAGTTCCAAGGGTGTTTAGAACAGCTTTCTCTAAACACATTAAATTCAAACATTCAAAGCTAGGGCAGAAAGGATGCTAAAATATTTAAAGTAGCAAAACAAGAAAACAGGATCCCAGCACTGATTTTAATTAAGGTATTAATTCTGATGGTGGGGATTAACATGGACATTTAAGAACAAAGCACAAAAATATCAAAACACTTAACACACACACACACACACACACACACACACACAAAGAGCAAAGCACAAACCATATGATCCAGCAATCCCATTCCTGGGCATACATCCTGAATAGATGTATATGATATCACTTATATGTGGAATCTAAAAAATAATACAAACAAATCTATATACAAAACAGAAGTAGATTCACAGAAATAGAAAACAAACTTATGGCTACCAAAGGAAAAAGGGAGGGGGAGAGGGATAAACCAGGAGTATTGGATTACCAAATTCAAACTACTGTACAAAAAATAGATAAGCAACAAGGATTTATACCGGGAACTATATTCAATGCCTTATAATAACCTATAATGGAAAATAATCTGAAAATATATATATATGTATAACTGAATCACTTTGCTGTATACCTGAAACGAAAACAATATTGTCAATCAACGATATTTCAATAAAAAATAAAAAAATTTAAAAAGAGCAAAGCACAAACTAGAGCAAGGTTACAAGCATGAGTTGGAACCCACATTACAAAGAAGAGGAATCAAAGAGTCAATGAACTTCAAGATACATACAAACAATCTGGTATCACATTAAAAGTCAGTGGGATCCATGTGTACTCACAGAAATACAGCATTTCTAGGCCTGAAAGTTATCCTTTCACTTTCTTGGCTTCTTGGCTTTATTCAAAATTCTTTGTACAGTCTGAGTTTCCCTACAGAAAGAAGACAAAATATTTAAATGGTTACAGAATAGATAATCACCCCATGAAGAAAAGTTAGGAAGTTGAGAAAGGTTATCCAAAAAAGGAAAAAGCTAATAAGTGATCCATAAAAACTACTTAATATGTAACAAGTGTCTGTAAGGAGAGACCTGACTACTTTTGTGGCTTCACAGAAACCACATAAGAGAAAAATTAGCTTAAATTGCCATGAGGCTTTTTCATCAGAAATTTCCTCTCATATCTTGGATAGCTTTAAAATTAGAATGGCCAGCCATCTGGTTGACATGGCCCTACCAAGAAAGAAGGGTGGTCTTCAGGAAAGTCTTTTAGATCCTTATCAATCTATGATTCTATTATTTGACTCTGTCTTGACTCTGCACATATATAAAATGATGGCCACAAGGCCTTCTTCCATCACCAGCCAGACCACAGTCTTCACGTGGGCAGAAACCATTTCTGTTTTGTTCACCTCTCTCCTCAGCACCCAACCTTAGTGCCTGGTTTTTTGGTGTTCAATCAACACTTGTTGAACACGCACATTAATAAGTAAATCAACATTGAATCATGAAGAAGATGACCAGTTATTTTCTGCTTTTTTAGACTTACGAGAACTCAAACTAGAAGAACAAGAGCAAACGAATGTTGGTATCATTAAGTTCTATTCAATCATCTAAAAGAACTTAAGTAGATATTCTACAGAAAAGCCTAGGAAAAGGCATTAACACAGGGCCTGACCCACTATAGTCACTACGGTAAATGTAATTTACAAAGATGGCCACGTTTAATGTATAACCCATCCCACTCTTCTTACAAAGTGACACTGACACACCTCCATTAGGGTCCACATTCCCTTTCCTTGAACCCAGGCACACCTTGTAACTGTCCTAAATGTTACAAAAATGAGGCAATGTTATTTCTGAGTCTAAGTTATACAAGGCAATATATGGCTTTCTCTTTCCTTTAGAATGTTTACCCTTGTAACCCAGCTACCATATTGGGGAGAGGCCTAGGCCACATGGAAAGGCCACAGGTGGTGACCCAACATCAAGCACTAGACATGTGAGTGAACGAGACTTCAGAAGATTCCAGCCCCCCCAGCCTTCAAGCCTTCCCACTGGGGCCCCAGTCACCATGGAGCCATCTCTCCTGTGCTATGCCTGAATTTTGGACACACCAAAATCATAAAAGTTAATATATGATTATTTTTATCTTAAACAACTGAGTTTCAGGTAATTTGTTACACAGCAAGATACGTAATATAGGGATTACTCGATGTTAGTTCAATTAGTTCAACTGGCTTGAATATCCCCAGGTCAGCTGAACAAATTTGCTGAACGCCTACTCTTATATGTCTGGCACAGTTTTAGGCGCTAGGAATACACACACTTGAGTCAGGCCCCTTCCTTCTACTAGCTTCCTGTAAGGGGAATAAACACAAAGTAAAAAGTTAATCTCAGCATAATATGATCTGTCTTTCTATTACTAGTGGATCCTTCCAGGCTCAAACTTGGATCCTGAAATGGGGAGCTGGTGACCCCTGTGAGCACCTCTTAAACTGATTGGCATGTGATCTCCTGGCTTTTCTTGTGATGGCGGAGACCAGAAAAGTAGCTAAAGAAGGAGGTGGAGGTTATATTTACAGTGGGCTGGGGCTCCTGAGGAGAGGGAGAGGTACAGAACAAGGACAGGCATCGTTTACACAACCCAGGCCTGATTCTGAGTCTCTTTGAGAGGGGAGTCAATTGAGAAGTGAAGAGAGTTAAGCTTTTGAAAGATCTTGTGACACCCTCAGTGCAGTCAGGGCTGTTTCAGGGGCCCAAGTGGTAAAGGCAGAGTCTGCAAGACGTCAATACTGTGTTACCGCGTTGGTTATTTCTTGTTAAGTTAATACATTCATGGTCTGGGTTTTTTAACTGTGATAAAATATATATGCCATAAAATGTACCATTTTGGCCATTTTGAAAAGTACAGTTCAATGGCATTAAGTATATTCACAGTGTTGTGCGACCATCCCCACCATTTGTCTCCAGAACTTCTTCACCATCCCAAACTCAAACTGAAGCTCCACATCCATGATAACTCCCCGCGCTCCCTCCTGCCAGCCCCTGGTAGCTTCCTTTCTACCTTCTGGCTCTACAAACTTGACCATCCTAGGTACTGGTTCACAAACTCAGGAGCATCCCAGTGAAATCTGAGACCGGCGCCTTACATGGAGGTGCACGGAGGGACCGAGAAAGAGGCAGCTCACTCCAGGGTGGTAGGTGGCAGTTTTCACAAGCAGGGGAACTTACTTATGAGGCTTGTCTTTAGGGGCCGCACGATGAGTGTCTGTCTGCCCTGCCCGCCAGCATCTTAACTGTTTATACAGATGCCTTAAGGGGGTTCAGTCACGTATGCATCCAGATGGTCTCAGCAACACACTGCTCCCTCCAGCCTGCGTCCTTGAAAATGTCTCCTAGTGTGGGAATGGTGAGTGAAATATACATTCACAGAACA